>NC_050573.1:102911514-103234014 GCF_011100635.1 Trichosurus vulpecula | reverse complement strand
AATTAGAGTGTGAGCTCCTTGAGAGTAAGGAATGTCTAATTTTTTTTTCTATGTATATCCCCAGTGTTTAGCATATCGTATGCACTTAATAAATGCTTTTCATTCTTTCATTCATTTCAGCCATGGAGAATGGATTGTGATACTGCATAGAGAACGTAGATATAATAACTAGTTTGGGGAGTAGCTAGTAGTTCAGATTGTCTGGAATTCAGAATGGATGAGTGGAAATAAAAAGAACTAAGTTTGGAAAAGTATGGTAGAACTAGATGATGGAGGCCTGAGGCCAATTAGGTGGCTGTTACAATAGTCAAGAATACAGGTAATAAGGGCCTGAACAAGCTGCAAGCCTATGGGGATACAAGAAAGGGCATGGATGCACAGGGTATTATGGAGATAGAATCAGTAAGGCTTGGCAACTGATAGGCTGATCAGAGCACCCTCCCATAGCATACAATCAGTAATATCAATAATAATAATAGCTAGCATTCATATAGCACCTACTATGTGCCTGGCACTGTGTCAAGTGCATTGTAAATGTTAACCCATTTTACCTTCACAACAACCCTGAGAACTAGGTGTTGTTATTATCCCCCATTTTACACTTGAGCAAATGAAAGCAAACAGAAGTGACAGAATGTTAGCTGGAACGAAGCGCAGTGGATAGGTGGTACAGTGGATAGAGGGTTTGGCCTGGGGTTTGGAAGACCTGAGCTAAAATCTGGTGTCAGACACTTACTAGCAATGTGAATCTGAGCAAGTCAAGTAACCCTGTTTGCCTCAGTTTCTTCATCTGTGAAATGAGCTGGAGAAGGAAATGGCAAACTATTTCATCGTCTTTGCCAAGAAAACTCCAAAGGGGTCACAAAGTCATACATGACTGAAAAACAACTGAATAACGACTAAATATTTATTGAGGTAAAGTTACAAAGTAATAAAAATAATAGCTGACATAACGCTCCACATACTAATTAATATCGATACTGAACATATATGCACCAAACACCAAAACATCCAAATTCTTGAAGGCAAAGTTAAAGAAATTACAGGAGGAAATTGACATACTAGTGGGGAACCTTGTACTATGTGCCAGATACTGTGCTAAACTCTGGGGAGACAAAGAAAGGGAAAAAGACAGTTCTTAACCCCAGTCTTTCTCTTTTTTTTAGTGGAGGAAGACAACACACACAAAGAAGTTGAAAAGTAAGGAGATTCAAAGGAAGGGACTCTTCTCAGGGGCATAGTAGAGAGTCCAGCCCAGCCAGCTGGGTAATGGAAAGATGGCTAGCATGGGTTCTTTTTTTAACTGGAAATTCTGGGAAGATCAACACACAACATCCTTATCCAAGTAAAATAGGACCACTCATTGTAGCAATTTTAATGACGACTCTTTTAGGTTCAAGGAGTTTAAAAAAGATACTTTTCTTCTACACATTTCAGTTCTTTCAGTTGATGGCAAATGCTCCTGCCAATAAGTGCTTAATGGTGTGATCCTACCTTCACGCTACAGAAGGTAGAAAAGGAAGCCTCCATATAAAACATATATGTCTCAAGGAGAAGCTAGCCACCTTTTCATTTCCTACCCACTTTCACGCGCCTGGAACCTCTTCATCTTGCAAGATTCACATCAGCCCTGAACTCACAGAATGGAGAACAGAGCGATCTTCCCAGAATTTCCATGGAAGAAGAGCACCCATGGTAGCAATCTTTTCATTCCCCACCTGGCTACGGTCTCCTCAACTCTCTATCATGTCCTTGAGATTCCATTGAATCCCCCTACTTTTCAACTTCTGTGTGTGTGTGTGTGTGTGTGTGTGTGTGTGTGTGTGTGTGTGCAGTCTTCCTCCATTAAAATGTAAGCTCTTTGGGGGTAAGAACTGTCTTTTTCTCTTTGTCTCCCCAGAGCTTAGCACAGTACCTGTCACAGACTACCCAATATAGTAAAATTTTATTGACTGACTGTACATTCTTTGTAGCTAGCAGGAAATGGGCATGAAATATCATAGACCTTTAAATTTGTGTCCATATTGTAGTGATGGTATGGCAACTTCAAAGATGAGTTCCTAGCTATCTCTTTTGTATGAGACGTCTCACATTGTATTTGTATTAGAAACAGCCACTCCTTTTCAGAGGTTCCAGGTGATAAGGAGCAAATTATTATCTGCTACCTCCACTTCATATCTATGCTTTGGGATCTTTGAGTACAATAACTGGTTAAGGGGAATAAAAGTAGGAGACTGAAATGTTTCTTCATTTACTCAACATTAGCTAACAAAGCCAGGTGGTTATGTGGGTCCACATGGAATCATCTCTGATGTTATAACTGGGGAGAGGAAGAATATTCTCTTAGGAGTAAAAGTAAAATAAAGCAAGAAACAAAACCAACAGGATACTAACCAAATACTATAGGTGTACCTCTCCCCAGGAAGTTAAGGAGAAGTGACAGGAAGATGGCCTTGGGATGTTTTCTCAAGTGAGAATAGAGAGCCTTAATTATTAATAGAGCTATGTATAAATTGTGCATATCCATATATATTCTAGAACTGGCAGTATTGATTTATTTACATTCCCCAGAGGGTAGGTATCATAGTTATGAAATTCTAAGGAGCAAATATAACCTTATCCATATGACAAGATAGGATCATAAAACTATAAACAAGACACTATGAAAGGAATTACAACTGTCACATTTTTAACAGGACTTGCCACTCTAGGGGGAAGGGGATTTTATTCAACTCAACAAACATCTCTTATGCACCTAGGATATGTAAAATGCATAGCAAGCACCTAATAACTATTCCATTTTCAGATGAGATCACACAGCTAATAAATGGAAGAGCTGAGACTAGAACCCAGATGGCTAACACTAAGTCAAATGCTCTTTGGAAGGTAGCTTTGTGGCAGACCTAATGAGGTAAGTCATCAGAGGTAATAGACCAGTAACCTCCCTATCTTCACCAATGTATTTTCTCCTATACTATTCTGTTCATATTTGAGTTTGAGTATCATTGACACCAGAAAATGTATTCTTTCTGCCAGCACCAACTATTTTCCAAGGCTAATCCTTCAAAGACATTCATTCATTCAACACCTATCATATGAAAATACATAGTTCAAAGCATTGGAGTATACAAAGATGAACAAGCTGCAGTACCAATTCTCCAGGAACTAATGGTCTGGCAGAGGAAACAAGACTGGAAAACAGATCACTACAATACAATTTAGAATATGATAAATGATAAAGAAACAGGGATAGGGGCTGACCCTGTGATTTTTTGATATGGGTAGTGACCAGATGAGGAACTTCCCCCTGTCGATGCAAATCAGAAATTTCCCTGCAACACATAGTTTTAGAGTTGTCTAGGGCACTGAGAGTTTGACTTGCCCAGGGACATACAGCCAGTAGGTGTATTCTCCCTCTGACATAAAAAGAAATAGTGGAAAAAAAAAGTATTGTGAGAGAAATAAGATAAGAGAGATTACTTCTCATTTTGGGGAATAGCAGAAATCAAGAAAGTTTTTGTGAAGGAGATAACGCCTACGCTGGGCATTAAAGGATAAGACCCATAGAGTCTTCGAATTATAGAACTGGAAGGAATGTCAGAGGTCATGTAGTCCAATGACCATATAAAGCATGAATCTTCTTTATAGCAGCTCAGACAAGTAACCATTCAGCCTGTTTGAAAATTCCTTCCTGTGACAAAAACTCTGGCCCATTCCAATGCTGAAAAACTCTGATTGTTAGGCCATTTCTCTTTAAGTTGATCCAAAACGTATAGTACCAATACTGTAACTTCCACACATTGATCCTGGTTCTGCCCTCTGAAGCAAAATAAAATAAATCTAATCTTCCTTCTATGTGATGGGTCACCAAAAGGAAAGGTTTATGGTGGATGTGAGTAGCCTGAAATTTGTGACTAAAAAGAATTGTACATAAAAAGTGGTATAAAGAATATCATCTAAGGGCAGCTAGGTGGTGCAGTGAGTAGAGCGCTGGCCCTGGAGTCAGGATGACCTGAGTTCAATACAGCCTCAGACACTTGACACACTTACTAGCTGTATGACCTTGGGCAAGTCACTTAACCCCAATTGCCCTGCCTTCCCCCCTCCAAAAAAAAGAAATGAATATCATCTAAGTGATGCATAACCAGAAGGAAGGAAGTGTACAAAGGGGCAAGAGTAGCCAATAGTATCTGATGTACTGCATGTATATCCACATAACAAGAGGAGGTCTAAAGCATGGCCCCAAGAATATTGGGTAGAACCCATGAGAGAATTTACAAGAGAATATAGGCTATGATGGTATGAATTGGTAGTAATATATACATTTGGAGGAATTAACCTTGCTATAATTAGCTTTAAAAATTCATCAAATTATTAAAGCATCTATATTAGAAAGCTTTAGATATTTAAAGACAGATAATATGCCAGTTAGTTGACTGAAAACATTCATTATGTTCTAAGCATTGTGCTGAGGGTACAAAGAAAGGCAAAATCCATGGTCCCTGCGCTCAAGAAGCTCCCTCCTTTACTCAGATTCCACAGTGGTTTCTATTGCCTGTTGAATGAGATGCAGACTCAATCTAGCATTCAAAGCTACTTGGAAGCTGACGAAAGCCTACCATTTCTACCTTTTTCCATACTTCCTTTCATTCACTGTATTTTATAGCTAAAAAAAACCTAATTTTTTAAACCTGTCTTGCCTTCTCATACCCTGTCTATTTGCACTCAACAACCTCATCCTTAGTTCAAACTCAGCCTGTTGAGATGCTCCCTTTTCTCTAAGTCCCTGCTTAGATGCTACCTTCTCAATAAAGCTTTCCCTAACCACTACTCCCCAACCCCTTCTTCATTGAATCTCCAGCTTCTTTATTTGACTTCTCTTGTGCATGGAATTACATCCCAACTTAACAAATAAGAATAAGAATAACAATTGGCATTTATATGATGCTTTGAAGTCAGCCAAGTATTCTATGCACATTAGATTATATGAGGACTTAGAATAGCAAATGGCAGATCAATCGATATGTCCATTTTAGTAAAGCTTTTGACAAAGTCCTTCAGATATCCTTTTTGATATGATGCAGAAATGTAATCAGTTTGATGGATCTGGTTGATGAACCAAATCTGAAGAGGAAATTATTCATGGCAGCCTGGAATACCATAGGGCTCTGTCTTTGGTCCTATTTTGTCCACCCTTTTCATCAGTGACTTGGGTAAAAATAAGTAGTGGCATTCTTGCCAAGTCGACAAACATTTATTAAGCAGTCACTATGTGCCAGGTGCTGTTCTAAGTGCCGAGAACACACGTACAAGCAGGAAAAAAGATTCTCTGCCTTCAAGGAAGTTTACATTCCAATGAGAAAGACACATAAAAGGAAGATCAAAGGAGGAAGGGGAAAGGAAGGAAAAGGAGAGAGTAGCAGTGCAGGAGCATGGGAGAAAAGTCCTGAGAGGCTAAAACAGCTTGGAGAGGAATAAAAGGAAGGACAACCAACCAAACAACCAAACTCAATATAGCCAAAACAGAGTTCATTATCTGTGCCCCTAACCTTTCCCTTCCTCCTGCCTTTCATATTACTATAAGAGAACAACACAATCTTCCCAGAGTCCTCATTCTCTCACCTCCCATATCCCATCTGTTGCCAGAGCCCATCAATTTCACCTTTACCACATCTCTTAAAATCACCTCCTTCTCTCCTCCGACACAACCACCGCTCTAATGGAAGCCCTCATCACCTCACGCCTAGACTATTACAATGGCCAACCAGTGAGTAAGCCTGCCTCAAGTCTCTCCTGACTTTAATACAACTCCATTAAACCACCAGTGATTTTCCTAAAGCGCCTGTCCAACCATGTCACATGCATACATGAATACACTCTCGTGCGCGCACACACACACACACACACACACCACACACACTCAATTAACTCCAGTAATTCCCTATCAGGGGGCAGCTAGGAGGGCAGCTAGGTGGTACTGTGGATAGAGTGCTGGCCCTGGAGTGAAAAGGACTTGAGTTCAAATCTGACCTCAGACACTCATTGTGTGACCCTGGGCAAATCACTTAACCCTGTTTGCCTCAGTTTCCTCATCTGTAAAATGAGCCGGAGGAGGAAATGACAAACCACTCCAGTATCTTTGCCAAGGAAACCCCAAATATCATTGAGTCAGACAGAACTAAAACTACTTAACAGTAAGCTCCCTATCACCTCCAGGAACAGATGCAAAATGGTTGATTTAGCCTTTAAAGCCCTTCAAAGCCTAGAGTCCTCCTACCTTTCCAGTCTTGTTATACCTTGCTCTCTCATGTGCTCTGATTCAGTGACATCAGCCTTCTTGATACTCCACCAACACCTCTCCATCTCTCCACTCCCAACATCGTTCTCTCTCCTCTTCTTTACCTACTGCCTTCCCTGGCTGCCTTTAAGTTCCAACTAAAACCTCATCTTCTACAGGAAGCCTTTCCCAACCTGTTTGAATTCCAATGATGTTTCTCTCTCGTTTTCTATTTACCCCATATGCAGTTCGTTTGTACGTATTTGTTTGCTTGTGTCTCCCCCATTAGACATGAGCTCCTCCAGTACACAGACTGTCTTTGCCTTTGCGTCTCCAGTGTTTAACACAACGCTTGGCACATAGTTGTTATTGTTCGGTCACGTCCGACTCTTCGTGATGCCATTTGAGGTTTTCCTCGCAAAGATACTGGAGTGGTTTGCCTTCTCCAACTCATTTTACAGATGAGGAAACTGAGGCAAACAGGGTTAAGTGACTTGCCCAGGGTCACACAGCTAGTGTGTCTGAATCTTCCTATTTCCAAGCCCGGCACTCTATCTACTGTGCCGCCTCGCTGCCCCTTGGCACATATTAGACATTTACTGAATGTTTATTGTCCAAGCGAATGATGCAGGGGGAAAGCATGCTGCTTTTGGAATCAGACGACTGGGCTTTGGATCCTGGCTCTGACATTTACTAACAATATAGAGAGCTTCAATTTTCTCCTCTGTAAAATAAATGGGTTAGGCTAGATGTTGTTTAAATGGTGCCCTCGATCATGATCTCTTTGAGTGACTATGGATCTCATTGAGAAGATCCTACAGGGTTCCAGAGATCAATGTAATAGGCACAATGTCACCTGCAAGCAAAAGCATTTGTAAAACCTTTGTGCTGACAGGCAAGGAGGACAGCGAATAGATAAGATCTGATCTGCTGGTGCTTCCATGGAAATCTGTTAGCATCAGCAACTCCAGTGGAACCAGGATATTTCTACTCTACTGCCTCAGTACCTGGTGAAAATTCAGTTGAAAAGTGTAGCTCAACCATGACTGGCTACCCTTTAAGGAAAAATGTTTGGCTTTTTGGTTTGTTGGTTTGTTTTGTTTTTTGTAAAATGAAAGTCAACTTAAAAAATCAGTCTGGTCCTTATCCTAGTAAGGCTAGGAAAAAAAAATCACATGAGCCAAAAAAGACTACAAAGGTCAAACCCCCCATTTCATTGATAAGGAAGCAGAAACTGCAGAGTTAGATTGACTGGCCCATGGGCTGATCACAGGGCTAAGTTGAGAACTCAGGTTTCCTAACCCTCATGACCCCATCTGGGATTTTCTTGGCAAAGATCTTGGAGTGGTTTGCCATTTCCTTCTACAGTTCATTTTACAGATGAGGAAACTGAGGCTAACTGGGTTAAGTAACTTGCCCAGGGTCACACAGCTAGTAAGTATCTGAGGCCAGATTCAATTTCATGTCTTTCTGATTACAGGCCCAGCACTCTATGTACCGTGCCACCTAGATGCTCTGCACATACCACATACTCCTCCCCAACACCAACTCCTCTATAGAAGTCATTTTTCTTCACTGTGAATCATTTTTCCTAAACTTAGCCATTAAGAACGTTCCCTATCTGGTTCAATATAGCAGTCACCGACAAGCAGCAATATTAGGTTGGGTTGCTGCCTTGACTTTGTCTACCATGCCATGAAACCCTTTTCATCTTGGAAGCTCTCTCCTCCCCTGTACCCCTCACCTTGGAAGTGTCCTCTAGCCCTAAGTCCTTGCCTTCTGATTGGTTATTTCCAGAACTTTCCACTGAAGGAGGCAGCCCAGGACAATCAGGCCTTTGTTCCTCTCCAATTCCCACTGTTGACCCATTGCTACTTCTCTGCCATGCCCCCTATGCAAGGTAACCTCATACACACAACCCTGAGAAGTGAATTATAATTTTTATATTAATTGATATGATATGTGTAATGAATATACTAACAACTTAATTTTCTTAAGAGCTGCCTCTCTGACTGAGAAGTCGGAACTCACAATGCACCTTAAACTGATTAATCAAAACTCTGACATGCTCATGATCACTGGACCTTAGGTGAATTGAGTCAAAACTTGCAGAACCTGTTTCTGTCACAGAACTCTGGTTCCGTACCCTAGGGAAGGTGGTCATGACCCCCAAAGATATGACTCCAGAATTGCTGTATTGTGGGATTTGTGGGTTTCTTGTAGCAAACCACTAAAGGATTGTTTGTAATCTACCTTCCCCCTTTTATCCCCACTTGTGATTTAAGCATATAACCTGTGCTTTTACTTCAACTATGAGAACATTCCTCTTTGAAACTAATTAATTAAACTACTTAATTACTGGCACTCTAGTCTCTAGGCCTGCTTTGTGCAGCTCTGAGCATTCTCAGGTTAGAGACTGGCTCGGTAAAATCCTGTTAACCACCTTTTAAGTGTGATCTTTCCTCATTAGAAGCACCTAGAGGGCAGACACTACCTTTCTTTTTCTTCTTTTTGTATTTCTAAAGATTAAAGATTAAGTTCATATTCCTTGTGGACTTGACTTCTTGACAATTCTACAACCATTTATAGTTTATAAAATGATCAGCTCACAGGCATTCTAGAAGTGAGGTGGTACAAAGATCTGAATCCTTCACAGGATGAAGAAATCAAGGCTGAGAGCGTTGAAGTGAAAGGTCCAAAAAGATGACAGAGTTCATTCAATTCAATCAATATTGATTAAGCATCTACTATGTGCCAGGCACTGTGCTAACTAAGCACTGGGAATACAAAGGCACAGCCCCTGCCTTCAAGGAGCTTACAATTCACAAGATGGTTCAGTGGAAAAGGCATTGGATTTGGTGTCAAAGGATCTTGTAGTAGGAGCTTTACTATTTGCTACCTGGGTGATCTTGGGCAAATTGCTTGACCTCTCCGGTCTTCAATTTTCTCATCAGCAAAATTGCCTTGGACTAGATGACCTCTGAAGTTTATAACAGCTTTAAATCTGCCTTGGCCAGTTTCCTCATCTACAAAATGGAATAATAGCAGCACCTGCCTACCAGGGTTGTTGTGATAATCAAACAAGATCGTATTTGTAAAGTGTATTACAAACCTTGAAGAGATTTATAAATGCTATCTATCTATTTATCTATCTATTATTATTACTGATAAATCTATGATCCCGTGAAGACTAGGTCTTCCAGCTCCAAGGCTAGTGTTCTCTCTACCACCCAATCCACTAGATATAACTGCTTCCTTCCTACTGTCTGATGCTTTCTCATATACTTAAATGTCTTACTGAAACTCACATATACTGACAGTGGCATCGCTGCCCCAAAAATAGAGTGAGGCTGGCTTGCCTTATTCTTCATGAAGCCATGTGGGCTCAGAATGAATCCAAATCCAGTGCTCTGTATTCTACATAATGAATGATTTATGAGTACTTAGCTCCAGAATCAGTGATCACAGATCATAGTCAAGATCTTTCCTATATTCTGATATCGCTATGTAAAAGCACCTAAAGGCTAAGCACAAAGGAGAGTGTAGAGAGCTGGCCTCTGTGATGGAAAGGCCTGGGTTCAAGTCTTTCTTCTGCTGATTGGTTAGTTGTTGTCCTTGGTTCTCAAAGAGGACCAAAAATGACATCACTATGCTAGAATTAAACTTCTTTTTCTTTTTTTCCCAGAGAGGGGAAGGCAGGGCAATCAAGGTCACAGCTAGTGTCAAGTGTCTGAGGTTGGTCCTCCTTATTTCAGGGCCAGTACTCTACTCACTGTGCCACCTAGCTGCTCCCAGAGTTATTTCAATGTGTCTGACTGTAGCTGATCAGACCAATAGAAGCTCTGAATGCTCTACCACAGGTCACCACAGGTTGGGCACAAATAGTCCCTGTGAACATATGTGGTGGATTCTCTAAATTTGTGCATTCAGCGTTTCCTTTGAGCTGTTTCAATTCTGCTTTGCTTATAGAGCACAGCGCCTTCTCTGATGGGGGAACTCCATACTGAGAGGTCCTGTGCCAGTGTCTCCCATGTCACACAATCAACTCCAAAGTTCTTAAGAGAGACCTTGAGAGTGTCCTTGTATTGCTTTTTCTGACCACTATGTGAACACTTGCCCTGTGTGAATTCTCCATAAAACAGTCTTTTTGGCTGGAGTGCTTCTGCTAGATACTAGCAGCATGACCGTGAGTAAGCAAATTTAACCTCTCAGCTCTCCAAGACTCTAAATTATAGAATAGTTGCTGATTGCTTTAATAACTGAGAGCTTCCTATATTGATAAAATCCGAAGTCTGAAAAAATATATTTAATGAGAAAATATGTGCATATAATGGGAAAGAAAGGGAATTTCACCAATGCTTGCTCTGAATATTGAATTTTCATATACCTGCAGTAAGTGGCATTAATTTTATTTTACATGCTTTGGGGTTGAGCCTTTAGAAGGTGGTATGTACAAGGATAACTCCAGCCAAAGACAAAATCTTTTTCTTAAAGAGAGATTCTCCTGAATTCTTGTCCCCATTCCTATCTTGAGAAACTGAACTAAACAATCTAGAAGAAAACTTAGTGTTAAAATTGTGTCTTGTTCTGGCCTCCCTAACCACCCCACCCCCTGCCCCCACACATTTTGTAGTCAGCATAGTCAGTTTATAAGTAGTGTGGGGAAAATGATTTGTTAATTTGTTTGGAAAAAAAAATTATTATACTGTTTAAATCCAACCCTATGTAATTAAAGGTTGTCTGCAGGGGAATGTTACCTGACCCCGAATGCTATAAGGTATCTTGGGTTCCCCCAAGTCCTGGATCCACCCAAAGCATTCTTGTTTGGGTTTACCATTCCCAGGATTTGTTTTGGGTCCACCCAAGCTTGTGTTTTGGGTTCCCTTCAGGTGATTTGTGTAATACCTTTATCAGAAGATTGACTCTTTATGCAGAAACCTTTGTCAAAATCCTATCTACTGTATCTAATTCCAGAACCTGGGGAGTAGAAGCCAAAACTCCCTTCCCACTGTCTCTCCTTTACCAAATGACCTAATAAGTTCTTTCTAAAACTATTTCAGATTTTGGGATTTGTTCTTGCAAACAAGAGCAGCCAGTATAAAGCAGCAATGGCAGGAAATAAGACCACTAAGAGAGAACTAGGAGTCACATACAAACTGTCCCAAAGATCAAAGAAGCATAATTTACAAATTGCATCATATGTTAACCAAAATTCACATCCTGGTAGCATGTGCTGAATCAGTGGAAGCCATCTAAGTGCTGCTCTCAGGGTCTTTTGGGTCTATGATTACAAATCTCAGACAAGTTCCAAATATCCACAGTAAAACCAAGAGAACACCAAAAGATGCTGATAATTTTGACATGACGTGCGTTTGTTAACTTTAGTATCTTTAATGTTTTTCTGACAACTTGGAGAGGATTTGAATACGTTAATGAGTTAACCCTAGTTTGTTTACCAAAAAAAACCTATAAAAATGAGACCTCAAATTCCTGCTCAGCCTCCCCCCACATTCTTCCATCTCCATTGGGTCCATGCTGCCTAGTGCTGCCATGTGAGTGATACTCTGCCTCTCTCCATCCTCTTCCTCATACTGCCTGCTTGCCTTCACCACCCCATCTCATCCCCTGTCCCCAAACTATCACTCCTTTCACCACTTTTTCTCTGGGCTTTCTGTATAGTTTGCCCCAATACTTTCTGTGCCTTATTAAAGTATGATTGTAGTCTCAATTCACACAGCCATCAAGACTCTTTCACAGCTAATACCTAAAGTACCAGGAGTGCCTGCTCACATTTCATAATCTCATAAATCATCAATTCACCTTTTATCTCTTTTCCTTGAGTTTTAGAACTGAGTGTCAACAGCCCTAAAAATAATAATAAAAAAAAAATCAGCTTCCTGCTTCCTGTCCTTTGGGCCCTACCCTTACTCCTCTAGTTCCCAAGGGGAAAAGAAAAAGAAAGTTCCAAACCCAAAGGAAATTTCAGAACATACAAAGAAACACTCCCCCATCCTCTAGTCATCTTGCCCAGTCCTGTGGTTCTTGTATTGAAGAAGTTAAGGGGAAGGAAAGCAGGAAGGTACCTGCTCTTTTAAACTCCTTTTTAACTCTGGGTAGTCTGGCTGCTTTCAATGACAGATCCTTTCCTCTCTCACTATGGTTCCAGAGGATAGGGGTCACATCAGTGACATCCAAACCACAATTCTAATAAGGGAGGCAAAGGGGTCTAAAAAGTTGCAAAACATTCTGTGAAGGAAAACCTCATATGGAAATAGGGGAATAATCATAATTTTCCCTCCCTGACCCATTCCTTTTGTGTTTTTCACCTCTGCCCCAAAGTAAGACATTTCCTGACACTAACATATCTAGCCTCTAGGGGCAGTCTGATGTCTTTATCTTTGGTTACAAGTGACAAAACGTCCTTTCTCCCTTCATTTAGACCAGTGGTCTCCAACTGTTTTTTTTTTTTATACATCCTATCAAATAAAAAAAAAAATCTGAAGGCCCACACTCAAAATGTGAATATTTATAAAGTATACATATATATACTTGTACAAAGTTATTGCATAATTATAAAATATACACAAAATAGGAGTGAAAGGATGAAATGAATATTAAATGAACAATAATTTGACATTTATTAGCAGTTTAAAAAACATTTTCACTCTTGAGAGCAGTATCATTGAGTATGCTCTGGCATTTTTGAAATTTCCTTGTGTATATCCTGTGTGATAAGGTCAGACTTGTAAATAATAATTATTGGCTAGTAATTAATTGTCCAGAAAATGTAATCAGTGTAGCTAGCTGTAACAATATACCACTCCTGCTGTGCTCAGGAGAACCAGAGAACTCACCCTCTGTCACTATGGGGCTCCTTTCTTTGGGTTCTGGCACACAGACCATGTTCAATCCTGGAAGAGTTTCCTCTGAAAAGAAGGGTTGGGTTTTTTTTTTTTTAATTTAACTCTCTACTTCTTTACATCCTTCCCCCAGACTCCCATAGAGAATCACTTAAGAATTAGGTCATGGCCAGAAGTTCCTAGAACATCTGCAGAGCTTTACTCTTCTTAGTCAGTTCTCAAATTCTACATGGACCTAAAGAGCAACAATCCCAAATAGGCTTCCTTTTTATCTTTCTTTCTTTCTTTCGTTGTTGCTTCCTTTCGGCGTTTCTTTCTGTCTGTCTTTCTTTCTTTCTTTGTGTCGTTCTGTCTTTCTTTCTTTCTTTCTTTCTTTCTTTCTTTCTTTCTTTCCATCTTCCTTCCTTCCACAGTCAGGGTTAAGTGGCTTGCCCAGGGTCACACAGCTAGTAAGTATCTGAGGTCAGATTTTAACTCAGGTCCTCCTGACTCTAGAGCAGGTGCCCTATCTGCTGCGCCACCTGATGCAATATGCCTCTCCAAAGCTTTGATTTTTTATGATGGCGGCATGCAATCCCTGTCTCTCTGTCTTGCTTTTGTTTGCTGGGGTTTCAGTTCTGCCCTTTTCTGACTCAACCATTTTGCTATGAGTCTCTAGGCTCACATAGCTGTCAATTGTGTTTGGAGTTTCTTTGGGTTTTCTGTTTTTCCTAACATTTATACAATGCTTTAAGGTTTACAAAGTGCTGTACAAATATTATTTTATCCTCATAATCCTGAGAGGTATTTTACAAATGAGTGAGGAAACTGAGGCAGGCAAAGATTTCATGACTTGCCCAGGGTCACCCAGCTAGAAAGTATCTGAGGCTGAATTTGAACTCAGGTCTTCCTGACTCCAGGTCCAGTACTCTATTTGGTGCAGCACCTACTTATAAGAGCATTTGCAGAAAATGAATATGGAACACGAAGACCTCCTCCTCATATACTACCAGGAGAATGGAAACGTGTACCGGTAGTAGCAGACAGTCTTTGATAGTAGGTATTAGAGTTTTCAAAAATGATATTTCGTGGTAAGATTGCTCCATGAAATCCCTCTACATTCTTCATATTCTAGCCAATGAGGCTAGCCGATGGGAAGACAGATAGCGAACATTTGTGGAATCTTTGTTAAAAATGAGTAAGTGAACTTCCTGACATGTTTGTCTTCCCATCAGATTCATTCTCTCACTGACAAAAATACTGACAAAACAATAAGGAAATTCCTTTTTTTTTTTTAAATCACAAGAGCCATAAGTTAATTCATTTCTTCATGGACTTCCTGTTCCTAAGATTATCCCTGGACTTGACTACAATTTTAAAAATAATTGGCAAAGGCTACGGTGACCTTGACGTCGCTGAATAAGAACAAGTGGGACAAATTGTCTCAAGTGTCATTGGAGTGGATCTGATTGTCCCTGTAGTTCATTGTAGAATGCAAAGTACAGGGTGTAATATGTCATTCTGAATAAGGCTAAGAACAAAAAGAAACAGGAAATATTACTGATAAATGACTATAGCTTTATTGTGTTTAATTATCAAGAAACAGCAACAACAAAAAAAAAAACCGGGAGAATCTATTCCTGATAAAAAGCAAATTAAAATCTCTTCCCTATCTTTTGGCTCCCTACTTCACATTTTCCTGTTTTCTGTCCCTAGGCCAAAATTTTTATAAACATAAAGAGCACACAGGGCTCTCCTTTAACACCCCAGGACCACTGTGCCATTTTGTAAGTTACAACCTGTCACTAGAGTTCAGAGAAATTAAAGGCACATGGTCTCCTTTTGCCTAAAACAGGTCATTGTTATCTCAGCTTTGCCAACTCCTCTGCATGTCCTCAGTAAGTGATTGTCAGTGTCAGCATAAACACTCCCCCTCACAGCAGCTCATTCTGTCTCAGATAGTTCTAATTGTTAAGGACTTTTTCTTTTGATAGAGCCAAAATCTATCTCCTCACAAATGTCATCCATTCATCCTGATTCTCACATTATCACTTTGTCTAAACAATCCCAGAATGGGAGAGGAAATACTTTCAGGAAAACTCACTCTAGCTCCAGAGTTGTATTATATCTAAGACATTTTTCAGGTTTCTATGTCCAAATAATTGGCTGCACCTGACTCAGGGGTGAGCTGGGGCCAGGTCTAAGTAGCTCTGCTTGTGAGAGACGATTGTTAAATTTTCAGCGTAAGCATTTACACTTCAGAAATAGGCAATAGCTATAAATTGGAGCTGGATTTATTGTTTTGATTGTCTAGACCTAAAACTGCAGCAAAGGCAGTCTGAGACACAGTTTTCTCCAGGGCAAGATAAATTTTTATTAACAGCGATGCGTCAGCTGTGAGTAAAATGTGTCACACTGGCCATCTCAACCAAAGAGCTAGGGACCTGAGTTAGTATGATCAATGTATTAGTTAGGCTACCAATAACCAATAAATTGGGCCAATGTCCTCTTTCAATGATGAAAGACCCTGAGTGAGGGCAGAGAAAGGCATGATCAACCAGATCTTCATCAGGACTACTGGAGATGGCTCAGGGTGCGATGACCCTGGCCCTTTTAGGCTAAGGCCTTTTGAA
The DNA here is from genome assembly GCF_011100635.1 of Trichosurus vulpecula. Taxonomy (NCBI): domain Eukaryota; kingdom Metazoa; phylum Chordata; class Mammalia; order Diprotodontia; family Phalangeridae; genus Trichosurus; species Trichosurus vulpecula. The sequence continues at coordinate 103,218,265 of NC_050573.1, read as the reverse complement.
GTTCTCACTTTGAGTAAGGTTGTTTGTTTGTTGTCCTTCGTTCTCAAGGACCAAAATGACATCACTATGCTTGAGTCAAGATTCAGTGTATCCAACTGTGGCTGATCAGGCCAGTACAAGCTTGGAATGCTCTACCACAGGTCCAGCACAAATAGTCTGTGTGAGCATTTGGGGTAGATACTCCAAACTTGTGCATCCTGTGTTTCCTTTGAACTGTTTCAATTCTGCTTTGCTCATAGAGCACAGCATCTTCTTTGATGTGGGAATGCCATGCTGAACTGTCCTGTGCCAATGTCTCCCATGTCACACAATCAATTGCAAAGTTCTTGAAAGAAACCTTGAGAGTGTCCTTGTATCACTTCTTCTGACCACCATGTGAATGCTAGTCCTGTGTGAGTTCACCATAAAATAGTCTTTTTGGCCAACATCTGTTTTGCATTCAAACATGTCAAATGCTTTCAATGAGGATGAACAAGGCTACTGCACTGATGGTAAATTCTTCAATTTGAAAAGGTTAACAGCCAAGACCAAAGTAGAGGGGGTATTGGTGCATGGTTTTCTGTTTGCAGATGATCATGCACTCAGTATGAACTCTGAAGCTGAGATACAACAAAGTATGGATCAATGCTCTGCTTCTTGTGCTAATTTTGGCCTAATAATTAACACCAAGAAAATACAGGTGCTCCTTCAGTCACCACCACACCATGCATATGTGGAACCATCAGTTACAGCAAATGGAGAAGTTTTGAATGCTGTGGATAAGTTCACTTACCTTGGTAGTGTACCTTCCAGGGATGTGCACATTGATAATGAGGTCGATGCATGCATTGCCAGAACCAGCTCTGCATTTGAGAGGCTCCTAAGGAAAGTATGGGAAAGAAGTATTAGACTGATTACCAAACTGAAGGTCTACAGAGCCATTGTGCTGACCTCATTGTTGTATGCTTGTGAAACCTGGACAGTCTACCAGCGCCATGCCAGGAAACTGAATCGCTTCCATTTGAATTGTCTTAGGAAGATTCTGAAGATCACCTGGCAGAATAAGGTACCAGACACTGAGGTCCTTACTGGAACTAAACTGCCGAGCATTCAAACTCTGCTTCAGAGAGCGCAACTCCCATGGGCTAGCCATGTTGTTGTTAAGTAAGGTAATGCCCAACTGAAAAACTACTAAACATCAGCTCCACTCCGTTACTTCCTTGTTGGGAGTAATCCTCACGTGATAGCATTAGTCTGCGGCTGGGGAAAGTGGGTTGGCCTGAAAGGTGTGGCTGATCACACTCTTCTCCATCAATTTAGGAATGTTAATTGCTTAAAGGGCATCTACTGTCTCCAGTAATCTTGGCTAGAAAATCAGAACCATCCCAATGGGAATCCCCCTAGTATGGTTTCCCTTTGGAGACCAGATCATGACTAACTTTGACAAGAAAATAGAAGGTCAAGAGATTCATATCCAAGGAGGGGCCGAACCTAAGCTGGTTCCTTGTTTATCTGTAAGTAAAAGTAAGGGTCCCAGATTAGCAAGCAAGTGCCAGAAGTGATTATTCTACCATGCCTACAGTTGGAACTGAAAGAGTGTCTTTTGAGCTACACTGAGAAATGGGGTGGAGGGTGGGGAATTGACAAAATACAGAATAGGATGGATTACATAGTAATATTGGTTATTAAATAATGCAGCACAATATTCATTTTCCTCAAGATTTAACTTAAAAGTATGTGGATGCAAACTTTTTTTTTCTCTGATAAAAATTGCTTGAGCTCAGCAAGAGTATAGTACAAGGGTCAGGGAATGCAATTATTAACAGACAGATGAGATGACTAGGAGGCCACAGAAGATAAAATGGAAAATTTTGATTATGTACAATTTAAAAGCATTTGCACAAATAAAGCCAAATGAATCAAACACTAGAAGGAAAGCAGGTAACTGAGGTAAAAATCTTTGTAACAAGTTTCTCTGAAAAGAGTCTATTCATAAGATATACACTAATTCAAATTTATAAATGGTAAAAAGATATGAGCAGATAGTTTTTCTAGGAAAACTGGGAAAACTGTAAACAGCCATATTAAAAAATGCTCCAAATTTCTAATAATTAGAGAAATGCAAATTAAAGCAACCCTGAGGTTCTTCCTCATACCCATTAGATTGCTAAAGTTGACCAAATAAGGAAAATAACAAATGTTGGAAGGACTGTGGAAAACCAGGCACATTAATATTCTTTTGGTAAAGCTGTGAACTGGCCTAGCCATTCTGGAAAGTGATTTAGAGCTATGCCCCCAAAGTGATGGAACTGTATGTGCCCTTTGACACAGCAATCATGCTAGTAGGTCTGAAATCTAAGAGATCAAAGAAAGAAGAAAATGACTCACATGTATAAAAATATTAACAGTGCTCTTTTTATAATGGCAAAGAGTTGGAAACAAAGGAGTTGTCTATCAAGTGGGAATTTTGTACCATGCCATTTGTATACCATTGTTATGTTTGTCCTTCGTTCTTGAAGAAGGCCATGACATCAGGGAAATGATGACATGCCTTGCAATTGACTTTGATTTGAGTGAGGGAGTGGGGTGCAAGGTCACCAGCCTCACTTTCTCCTCCAGAGCCATCTGGGTCTAGTGGCCTGATGTTCACCACGACCATTGGAGATGGCCCCGCATGCATCCATAAACAAATCATGGAGCTATTATAGTAGAGAACCAAACTGATTCCATTTTGTATCGTTGCCAATATTTTTGTACAGCTGCTAGATTTAAGTCTTATTTTCCTGAGGGAAGTTTTGTTGTTATTCAGTTGTTTCAGTCATGCCCAACTCTTCATGACTCCATTTGTGGTTTTCTTGGCAAAGATGCTGGAAAGGTTTGCCATTTCCTTCTCGAGCTCATTTTACAGATGAAGGAACTGAGGCAAACAGAGTCATATGATTTGCACACAATATTAAGTCACACAATATTAAGTGTCTGAGGCCAGATTTGAACTCAGGAAGATGAGTCTTCCTGATTTCAGGTCTGGCACTCTCCACTGTTCCGAGTTAAGTTTAATTTTCCTACAAGTTACATGATTTCAGGGAAGTCATTCATTATTGTACCAATAACTGTTTGGAAGAATGTAGATGGATGGGTATAACTAGTCAGAATCTTTGAATTCTGAGAAGTCCCTAAATCTAAAAATAATATCTGTACTTTACCATAAAAACCCTTATGAATCTCTCTTCAACATCCTTGTGCCTACTGAGAGGCTGTGGACCCATTTTGTTCTGCAGTTGCATGCCTTGCTAAAAAACAACACAGCTCGGACTTTGTTTCCTTAGTCATTATAAAATTACTCATGAGAATTACTCATAAGAAATGATGTAGATTGCTTCCTGGGAAGATTTGTATGAACTAATGACTCAGAGTAAAGTGAACAGAATCAGCCAAACAATTTATACAACAATGACTACATGGTAAGGACAAATAACTTTGAAAGTCTTAAGAATTCTGATGAGTGCAATGTTCCAATGCTCCAGAGTACTGATGGTGAAGATGGCTACAGAGCCTCCTGGCAGAAAGGTGAAAAACTCAGCGTGCAGAATGAGACAAATATTTGTTGGACATAGTGAATTCAGGAATGTTTTTCTTGACTATGTATTTCTTGACTGTGCTATAAGGATTGTTTTTATTTTATTGCAATTGCTGAGATGATTAGGTGCCACAATTGCTAGCACATTAGACTCAGTGTCAGGAAGACCCAAGTTTGAATTCTGCCTCAGACAGTCATTAGCTATGTGATTCTGGACAAGTCACTTAACCTCTCTTTACTTCACTTTCCTCATCTATAAAGTGGAATGAATAATAATAGTGCCTACCTCACAAAGTTGTTGTGAAGATAAAATGAGAAAACGTAAAATTAATAAATAAATAAAAATAAAATTTCTGCAAACGTTAAATCCCTATAAAAATGCTAGCTATGAACTATTGCTATGGGTGTTGGAGGGCTCTGGGGAGCTATCACATAGGAAATGTCACCAAAACTGAGTCTTGAGGGAAGCTGTAGAGTCTAAGAAGAGAAGAGGAAAAAAATGCATTCCAGACATGGGGGACAAACTTTGCAAGAATGTCACATTTGGGAAGAAGCTTAGGCTGGTTTGACTAGAGCACAAAGTGTATGCAGGCAAGTAATGTGAAATAAGTATATGTGAGCTGCTGTTTGTCCTTTCTCTAAGAGGACCATGAATGATATACAAGTGAATTGGATTTAAGTGGGGGAGGGTTGTGCAAAGTCACCAGCATCACTTTCTCCTCCAGAGCCATGTCAGTCCAGTGATCGGATATAGATGAGAACAAATGGAGATGGCTCAGGATGCATGGGGATCCTTGGCCATTTCAAGCTAAGGGCCTTAACTTGTCTCAATTTGACTAAGGCAAGACTGAAAAGGGCAGCTAAGTGGAGCAGTGGATAGAATGCTGGGTCTGGTGTTAGAAAGACTCATCTTCCTGAGTTCAGATCTGGTCTCAAGGCACTTAATAGCTGTGTGACTCTGGGCAAGTCACTTAACCCTGTTTGCCTCAGTTTCCTCACCTGTAAAATGCTCTGGAGAAAGAAATGGTAAACCACTCCAGGATCTTTGCCAAGAAAACCCCAAGTGGGATCAGGAAGGGTCAGAGACAACAGAAAAAACTAAACAGCAACAAACCTCTCTGGATGGTTTTGCTCTTAATATAAAAGTTGTCCCCAACAGTGCCTTGATGTTTTTAAATAAATCTCTTTTTAATTCTCTCATCCTGAGTTGTGACTAATCAGGGCAAAAGACCTGAACATAGAATTTTCTTTTTGATAGGTATAGATACAAATACAGATATAAAAACAGAGATAAAGATATAGATAAATAGCTTTAGATATAGGTACAGATATAGATATAGATCCTTTAAGTGGCTTACATTCTAGGAAATTCAAAGTGGTTTCCAGTGGGTGAAAAGGCACTAGTAGAGGAGAGCTTTAGCAAGGATACTCCAGCACTTCAAAACAACATGGTTCCATCTATATGATTTCTCCCTTCACTGAGAATGATGATAACCTATAAGTTTATTTAAAAAGTTTTTGAAAGTTGTGGCAGCCCAGGGCCCCAGAGTACTGTGCAGAGGGTGATTACCTGGGTTCAGCCCCACGGCCACTGCAGTGGTAGCCCCTAGCTCCAATTCCACCCTGCCCGCACTAGGATAATCAGAGGACTAGAGGACCAGATTGGGCCATTGCGGGAGGAATGTATTGTAAGCAAATGGTAGAGAGACCCAGGCTAGGAACTTGGTTCTCAGGGGAGTGGCCTCAGTTGATTATGCAAAGATTCCCACAAAAGTAACAGTTCAGGGCCAGCACCACAACCAGGTCCAACAGTACAGGGTGCTCATGTCTCTCAACAGACATCACTAAGAGGAGCTGTACCAATAACAACTGTACATCTTTCTGGAGAACAAGTCAGGGGGTCACCCAGACTGCTCAGTCATCTTCAGTAATGCACTGACCTTCCTCAGGTACAGACAGTGCAGGTATCATTCTGGTCAGATAGTGAATGTTCTCAGGGTTCATCTGATAGCATAGTCTTGTCACAGAAAGTTCACGGGATTATAGCATGGCTCCCGTCTTGCAAAAAAATCTTGAACAATCTTTCTTCAGAAGACACCAGAGATAGAAAGGAGATGGAGAAAACTGGCATTTCAATAGTCTCATCTATGTCTGTCCCAACTCCTCTCTACCAGACTAGCACTGGACTACATTGCCTTTGCAATGTAGTCCTCAAATGCAACATTCCAACTGGCCAGTCCAAGCAGAGATGGAGGACAGGGACTGCAGGCATTAACAATGACAAATGCAGGTAATACTCAACAAGAAACAACAATCCTTCAGAATGCATAGATGTCTGTTGGACAGCAGATACTTGTCCCTAGCAATCAAGTGATTGTACAGACTGCATCAGTAGATATGCAGACTTATCATATTGGTGCCACACCATCAAATACTAACCTTCCCCAGACAGTAGTGATGAACTCTCCAGTCATTATAAATTTCAGACAACCAAAACAGATCCACAGTTGAAAAGAGAAATAATATTGATGAAAAAATAGAGAAGCTGCTCAGGAATGCCATAGAAAGAAAAAAAGAATGTGTTAATAAGTGTGTGGAAAATTGAGTTACAGTCTTGGAAAATCAAAATAAAACTTTAAAAGATTTCTATTCCCATGAAAGTGTCTAAGAAGAAGACAAATTCTATGGACTTACCTCAAAAGTAAATGGGTTTTGTTTTTATGTGGAATTTTATAAACTAAAAGGTCAAAAATGAAACTTTTAAAAGTAGGAGCTGCAACATAAAGACCGAAGATTTTATTTTCAAGATGCTGGTGACAGTACCTAATGGAAATGAGAGGACTTCAAGCAAAATCCTGACACAACTGGAACTTCTACTAGAATTAACATTAACAATGGTACCTGACCAACAGAATATGAATTTTTGACAATTTGAATTTCCCACATAGTGGTTATCAACAAAATTTGCAACTGAAATTAATGGAAGTTTGGGGTGTGTATATGTATGTTTGTGTGTGTGTGTGTGTGTCTGTCTGTCTGTCTGTCTGTGTGTCTGTGTCTGTGTCTGTGTTGGAGGGCAGAGGTAACCAACATTTTATTGGTATAAAATTTCATTATTTATCAAGTTCTAAAATATGCCCTTTTCAGTTGTTTATGTAAATATTTTGCCTGCCAATATTCTAAACTGCAGATTTTTAAAAAAATCTAATGTTTTGTAAAATGTATAAATTATGTGTACTTTGCTCAACTGCCAAGTGTTTCAAATGGTCTTTTGGAAAATGTTTGTTTGCAAAAGGTTTAGCAAAACAAACAACAAAGAAAAAAACAGGGCATAATCATTTTTCAGGTTTTGTGTTTCAAGATGTCCAAGCCACATGAACCAAAAATGAAACTTTCAAAAAAGTATTCCAATCACTTTACAGAAACATGTTAGTATACTGGACAGAACAGCATAAACATTTGAGAGTTTTTTTTTAAAAATAGTGTTAATTTTACTTTTTTGGGGGTGGTGACTTTCTCTAAATGGATCATAATAAATCATTTGCTGATTCCACATGCAGCTGATATGCATTACTTATTCTACTTGTTTTAATGGAAAGATATGTTTACAAGCCCCTCCATTTTAGAAAATTTTTTTAAAATGAGATTAAGATACATACCACAATATTTTTCCAAGAGGGTTTTTCTAATTGAAATCTAATGTAGGGCTTATCGGTTTAAAATCAATGCAATTTTAAAATAAGTGTTCATGTAGAAAATATTTTGTGAAATAATAAGTGGTACCTTTGTAAGAAAAATTAACTATTTTTATATAGTGAATCTCCATAAATTCTTAAGTTGTGTTTTATGCTTATTTTATCTTCTTATACAGTTTCTAGTGAAAAAATACACATTTTGTCTCATATGATCATTTCTATATTTTCATGGGGAATAAGGCTTTCTGAATTGCAAGTATTTGCATTCCTGTATGATTATTTGAAATCTGAAATATGCTGTTACTACATCAGTATCTCTATAATCAAACTACTCATTTTTGAACTTACCTACAAAAAGATTGTCAGCTCCTAATATAATATGTATCATTTTGTTTTATTCCTTTAAAAATTAAAGGGCATTTGAGATTTTTTAAAAATTATGGTAAAAATTCATCTCACTTTGCACTCAAAATTATGACACTCTCCAATCATAGCTAGGCTGCTCCTTAGACCATGAACACGCTATTCATCATCGAGTCCATACTCGAGCTTTTAAAACTCAGGACCTCCCAGAACTTTCTCTGCATTGGAATAGCCTTCAAGAACCTCAGTGACCCATTAAAAAAGGACTTTCACAGACGACGTAGTAGAGGGATCATAGCTTGAGAGCTCGAGGGTGATCTTAGAGGCAATTTATTCTAACCCCCTCATAGTATAGATCAGGGTTGTCCAACCTTAGGTTATCTTAGGGCCTCATTAAAATGAAATAATTATTCGAGGGCCATACCCAGAATAAAAAATACAGTACACTAATAGAAAGTGGGGGAACACATATCATCAATAAGACAGGCGAAGGCATGGAGTACCAAATCAAACACAAAACAACAAAGCAACAACACAACAGTTTAACAGTAGTGATGGGGTGTTTGGGTGCCTGTGCTTGGACCCCAATTCCAAAACCAGATCCAGCTTTAAAATTACATCTCTCCCTAGCCTCAAAATACTATCTTGGGCATTTTCTCTACAGTTCAAGGGCAGCATACCCTAGCAAAATACTTATTTCTCTTCCTGATACTGTGGCCAGCTGCTCCTATGGAATTTATTGGTCCGACTCCCTGTGTACATGTTAAATTGGCTATGCATTGGGCCATAACGATATTTACTACTTACTGACCTTACTGGTATGTATCCTAGACATAGTCAAATGTATACCCCCTTACATTCATCTTGTCTAACAAGACATTGATGGAAGCAGCCTGGATATTTCCAGTTGGCCCAGGCCGTTATTTGACTTAGTGATGTTACAGGCCTAATACCACACCTCTACGTAGCCCCACCTTGGGCTATTTCCCAGTGAACTCTGGGTAAGATACCTGCACAGTAGATAGAAAAAGTGCATGTCCCTTTAAGAACCCCTTAACCACTCCCTAATCGTACCCCAAAACAACTAATTAACATATTTGGCATGTTTCACCCCAAAATACACTATAAAAACATTAACTGCACCCCCTCTAAGGTTGCAGGTTCCCTAAGAACTCTTGCCCGCTGAAAAGCATAATAAATCTTTGCCACCTTGACTTAAAGAATGCTTGAGTCCGCGAATTCATTCCAGATGGCCTGGACCCTCTCCAGTACTCGGGTCTTTGAGGGGTATTCCACCTCAGCTACCCTGTCTGGGAACTCCAGTCTTGGGGTTCCTGGACTTCTTCCCCAACCCTCAACAGTAGTTGCATACTGACTAGTCTGCATCGTACCGACAGAACGCATCCCACAGATTGATCGAAAATTCCATGTGATATGTTCCATTTGTAATACTGTTTTAAAACACCAAAGAAAATTAACATCAACAAGATTATTTATTAGTGACAGAATTAAAAAATCTAATATGCATTCCATAAAAATTTTTATTTTATTTTTTCGCTTGTGAAAATTAAAACCCACAGGTGGGCCACGTAAAATCTCACTGTAGGCCACATGCAGCCCAGTGGGCCCATATTTTGGACAGCCCTGATACAGATAAAGAAACTGAAGCTCAGGGAGACAAAGTGACTTTTTCCTTTTGAGGCCTTGGCACTTTGATGGCCTGCTGCTACTCCTTCCTGCCAATGCTTCTGCTGCCCTCTGCTTCTTCTTCCTCAGGGTAGTGTTACAAAGGGTTACTATCTCTCTGGCCAATTGAACATACTTCTAACTCTTTTGTTAGTTAGGCTTCCAGCTCTGCTTTGCATACAAATGGCCCCTTAGGCAGTTGTACAGAATGCGATGATTCTCTTGCAACAAAAGGCCTCCAGCCTTAACTCCTAGCCAAATTTGTACAACAGATTCACCTTTTCCCTACCTTAGAATGTAAATGTTGTATCTGCATATTGTCAATACTGCCTACTGATGAGAATGGGAGTAAATACTTATGCCTCTTTTTTTTTGTTTTTTTTTTCAATCCCCAATTGTCCTCCAATGACTTGGACTTGGCACTTAAAATTACCCTCTTCTTAGAGAAGACTTGAGAAAGGAAGAGAAACACCAGAGGGGAAGGAACAAAGCTAGAGTCTGCTGCCGGCAACCCTGAAACAATGACTAAGATATGCCCTGATTACCCTCTTCCCCCAGTTGGCAAATTACACCATGTGGAAAAGTACAGTTATCTTCAGTTATGCATATGACATCTATCAAATTATTATATGTAGCCTATTACATGCAAAGTATATGAGAAACTTAGGTGTGATTTGGGATGCAAAGTCTCAATATGCAGGAGCCCTTTAATAACTAGACAGCCATTAGTGGCCATTTACACCAAAAACACAATGGAATGATGTTCCCTGTGCTCACACCTGTTAAAAGGAAAATTCTTTGTTCCAGCTTTTGTCCCAATTACTGAGGCAAAACTTAGGAAAAGGAGAATCAAAAAGAATGTATTAAAAACTATGTAAAGGTAGCAACACGTTGATGGACCCATCACTAGAAATTAACAAGGGATTCAAGATGAAGCCTTCTTTTATTGATAACTTTTGTAATGAGACAAAGACAATTCAGATAGGTCCATGTCACTAAAAAGGAATGGGCCATTCCATCTCAGTTCTCCTTGGTTGCTGATACATGATGTTTAACAGGGAGAAGTGAATTCTAACTAGCAGGTAATACAAAAACTGCAGACTGGGTGACTCCCCCTTCCCCCGCCCCCTTTCCAACAGAGGCTCGCTCAATACTGATGACAAGCAATGATTGAAACAATGGGTTACTGAGCCAGCATAACTGTCAATGCATTGACCCTGCTACTTGCGATCTAAATTTGGCCACTGTTAAAGTCAAAAAACTGGGACCAAACCAAAAAGAAATCAGTGTTACCCAGACCCTCAAATAGCCTATACCTCTGAATAAAAAAAAGGTTTAAAATGTCCTGGATAAACTTCCAAATGTATAACCTAAGCAATCAGAACTAAACCTCTGAGTTTGATCTTGGGGAACTTCTCTAAGTAGCATCAATAGAGCTCATTTTCAGCCCCTTCTCAGAGGGTCTCTCCTTCCAAGACTATCTGAACTCATTGGAATTCAAAATGGGTATTTGAGTTAGATAACCTGCAAACACTTGAGGCTAATAACAAACACTTTAAATGTAAAGTAAACTTATTATTACAGGTATAAAAAAGCATTGGAGGCAGCAAGGTGGCTCAGTGGATAGAGCCCTGGGCTTGGAGTCAGGAAGACCTGAGTTCAAATTCAGACTCAAATATTTACTAGCTGCATGACCCTTGGCAAATCAACCAACTTCTGTTTACCTTACTCCACTGGAAAAGGAAATGATAAACCACTTCATCTGTGTCATTGACAAAATGGTTGTCTAGCACAAGACCAAGATTGAATCCTTAAAGAATTCTACTGAAGGCCTCCTTCTAAGTTTATATTGACCAAGTTATGACTCCTCTTTGGATCTATCAGGCCCAAATCCACCCAACTTTAGCCTGGTATAGCAGAGAAAGAAGCTGGTATAATGAGATGAGTGCCGGGTTTAGAAGTCTTAACCTGTTTGTCCTTGGAAAATTAATTTCATTTCTCTGGCCCTCAGTTTTCTCATGCTTCAAATGACTAAATGATCTCTAAATTCCCTTGCAACTCCAGCATTTCTCATCAACTATAGCTAATACTTATAGCATTCTCCTGATCTACCAATCTAGTAACCTTGTCCAAAAAGTAAGTGAGGTTCATCTGCCTTTACCATTCCTTTTTTTTTGTAATCCTAGCAGTTTATTATTTGTTATTGGAGGGAAAAGGAAGAGTGGACATTTTATGGTAGCTTATTTTATTTTTCCTTAACAAATAAAATGTTTCAGAAGATAAAGTCGGAATTCAGTTCCCTATCACATAAAATACAAACTTTTTAAAAAAGCATTCAAGCTAAACCTGGCCTCCTTCTTTTCCCCACTCTATGCATTATGGCTTCAAACCAACTCATCAGGTTTGTTTTACACAATTCTCTCTGTATACAATCTATAAATGCTTCAACTAAAGTAGACTAATAGACAGTGTATGAAATTGTTTCACTCTCTTCTACCTCCTTGAATTTGTACCAGTCAGCCCCTATGCCTGGAAGAGAACTCCTCCCTATCTTCAACTATTGAAATATTTTTCTTCCTTTAAGACCCTTTTTAAAATTTTTTTTATCTTTTTTTATTTTCTTTTTTTAATCATTATTTATTTAATGGAAAGATGATGTGTGTAATTCATGAGACCTCAGTATTAGCATAGCTGAATGGAATATACACCCAATTGGGTGAGAGGATAAATTAGTTACTAGAATAGCTCCTAGTTCCTGCAGAAGTACATATGTTTAAAGTTTGCACCTTCTAAATGTCTGTGCCCTGGTGCAAAGCCCCACTTGCCTTCCCTACTTAAGGCTCTGTCCTTAAGTAAGAAACATTCTGTCCTGCTTAAAACCTGAGACTCCCCTATGGCTCTGCTTGAAGATTGCTAGTGATGGGAAACTCCCTACCTCACCAAGCACCCACTATCTTTGGGGTAGTTTGTTAGAAATGTCTTCCTTATATTGCACTCAAATGTATCTCCACAATTTCCACCCATCACTCCTAAGTCTGCCCTCTGGGGCCAAGCAGAATAGGTCTAATTTCTCTTCCTTGTGCTGACACACAAGAGGGCACAGGGTGAGTTGAATATGAAGGGATGATATCTAAAAAAAATAAAATTAAGGGATGATAGAGGAATATATTGAGAAAGAGAGAAAGGGAGAGATGGTATGGGGTAAATTATCTCAGGTAAAAGTGGCAAGAAAAAGCAGTTCTGTTGAGAGGGAAGAGGGGGCAGGTGAGGGGGAATGAGTAAATCTTGCTCTCATCGGATATGACTTGAGGAGGGAATAACATACACACTCAATTTGGCATCTTATCCCACAGGAAAGAAAGAGGAAGGAGATAAAAAAAAAGGGCAGATAGGGGGAGGAGGTAATCAAAAGCAAACACTTTTGAAAATGGACAGGGTCAAGGGAGAAAATTGGATAAAGGGGGATAGGATAGGAAGGAGCAAAATATCGTTAGTCTTTCACAACGTGAGTATTGTGGAAGGGTTTTGCAAAGTGATACATATGTGGCCTATTTTGAATTGCTTGCCTTCTTAGGGATGGAAGAGGGGAGACAGTTTGGAACTCAAAGTTTTAAAAGGAGATGTTCAAAAAAAATTTTTGCATGAAACTAGGAAATAAGACATATAGGCAATGGGGCATAAAAATCTATCTTGCCTTACAAGAAAGTAAGGGAAAAGGGGATGGGGGGAAGTGGGGTGACAGAAGGGAGGGTTGACTGGGGAATGGGACAATCAGAATATATGCCATCTTGGAGTCGGGGGAAGGTAGAAATCGGGAGAAAATTTGTAATTCAAACTCTTGTAAAAATTAATGCTGCCTTTACCATTCTTGATGGTGCCATGTTGGTTCTTAGTGATGACCACTTCCCTTTACAAATTGTCCCATTAATAGCACGTCTTAAAATTTTGTCAGAAATAGAAGTCAAGCCAGCAGGCTTATGGGTTGAAGACTGCCCCCTTCCTCTTTATAAAAATCAGGAAAATGTTTGCCTGACTCCTATTTTGAAATACCTCCTCTGTTCTTCAAGATTTTTCAAAGATTATAGACCATGGCTTAGCAATTATTTAAGCCAGTTCTTTCAACATAGTAGCTTTATATGTTATGGTAACTTTGTATGTTATGTAGGAGTAAACTTGAAGTGAGGCCCATCGAGAATTAGATGATAACTGACAATTCTGTTAATGATAATACGTTTATTTTAATTGCTAATGTAATTCTTAATCTCTTTGGCTCTAAAATGTTTACTTGTCTGTCAGTCATTCTCTTTGATTTATATTCATTGTGAACAGACTTTGTCATATCAATCAGTCATTTTTCAGTTCAATGGCAGCTGAATTTCTAAAAGGCTAAGGTATATCTCTTAAATCTATGATTCCTCCCTCAAAAAAGCCTCGCTTCTCTCTTTTTCTCTGTCCCTAGTGGGCCTCTTGCTTATGTAGGGTCAAGAGAGGGGGCTATAAAGCTGGAAGCTGATGACCACAGAGTACTCTACCAAGAACTTTTTCTCTCCTTCTCCATCATGCCTTCTGAAGTTTTCTCTCATTGTTGTAAATGACCTAGATAGGCAGGGCATGGGTTGGCATGAAGAAGGGGAAGTAAACACAGAAATTAAGCCACGATCAAGGTGCTCCTATGGCACTTTTCTGATTCTAGTGGCAAATGAGGGGGTCAGACAATTGCTCAGATTGTCCTAGAACACTGGCTAACCTCTCCTTTGTCCCTATCACATTCTACCATCTTGTTTCCTGCCTCCTTGTTGCCTTCCATGCTCCCACTGAGATTAGGGATCATGCTGGTATTTATCTTTGTATCTCTGCCAAATACAGTGTCCTACACATGGCTCATGATTAAAAAATAAACTTCTCTTGAATTGAATCAAATCTGACCTGAGTACCATGGGTCAACACTACTTGAGTAAAGAAAGCGTGATGCTCATATAATTACCTCAGTTTACTTTGTTACTTATTATACATTATAGAATCATAGAATTTAAAGTTGAAACTTAGTTTTGGAAATCTTCTAGTCCAGCTCCCTCATTTCAGTAGGGAAACCAAGTCCTAGAGTTAAGAAACAGCTTGTCTAAAGTCACACAGTGGCAGAACTCACACATACATACCATGGTTTTAGAGACAAGTCTTCTTAACGCTTTTCGTGTCATAGATACCTTTGATACTGATAAGGCTGATGGCCCCATTTTCAGAATAATACTGCTAAATGCATTAAATAAAATACTCAAAATTACAAAGGAAAATAAGTACATAGAAATACCTTGTTCAAATATGTATATATACATATACATACATATATATGTAGACATTTATGCATGTGTATACACACATACATATATGTGGGTGTATATACACACATGTATCCATATATGTGCACATATATGTATATAAATATATATGTGTGCACATACACACACATATGTATATATATACGTTTCATAAACCTCAGGTTAAGAAACCCTTTTTGGTTAAGTGTGTGGGAGAGAAGTATAATTGTTTGTTTTAAAGTCTTGCTTATTTGATCTGTAGCTTGATTGTTTTATTGTCTGCCTGAATGTACAGTTTGTGTTCTCTTCGCGTAAATGAACCTCACTTGGCATACAGAAGGTTCAACTGAAAAAGCCCCGAAGGGTCATCACAAGGAAGAGAAATTAGACCTATTCTGCTTGGCCCCAGAGGGCAGACCTAGGAGTGATGAGTGGAAATTGTGGAGATACATTTGAGTGCAATATAAGGAAGACATTTCTAACAAACTACCCCAAAGATAGTGGGTGCTTGGTGAGGTAGGGAGTTTCCCATCGCTAGCAATCTTCAAGCAGAGCCATAGGGGAGTCTCAGGTTTTAAGCAGGACAGAATGTTTCTTACTTAAGGACAGAGCCTTAAGTAGGGAAGGTAAGTGGGGCTTTGCACCAGGGCACAGACATTTAGAAGGTGCAAACTTTAAACATATGTACTTCTGCAGGAACTAGGAGCTATTCTAGTAACTAATTTATCCTCTCACCCAATTGGATTTGGTATAATTACTTCTTGTCTTAAGCAGACAAGGTGTAGAGCGGCTATAGTGTTTGCCACAGAGCCTGGACAATCTGCCCATGTATGTCAGAGGCAGATCTTGGCTCTGAGGCAAGAGGCAACTCACTTTACCATCTCAGTGTTCTGTGCAACTTGCTAAGGCTTTTAGTTGTAAAGAAAGTGCTGATCTGCATTGGAAGAGGAGGTCCCACAGATCTAGTCCCAGTCCTATCACATTCATACCTCAAATTACAAAGTTGACTTGAAAGATATTTTGTGTGGCTTGCTCTTCTCTACCTAATACTATTTGTGCCCTGCCTGACCCTCTGTTGTAGCTTTTCTTGTGCTTGAGAAATCTAAGTAATGCAGTAGAAAGAGCTCTGGGCCTGGGATCAGAACACCTGAGGGGGCCATCTCCAGACTCCCTGATCTATATCTTGCAACTGGACCCAGATAACTCAGGAGGAAAGAGTGAGGTGACCTTGCACAGCCCTCCCTCACTTAAATCCACTTCACTTACAAGTAATGGCATCATCTTCCTGTTTTCATGGTCCTCTTTGAGACTGAAGGACAAACAACAGCAAACAAGGAAGACCTGAGTTCAATTCTAGCCTCAGTCACTTACTAGTGGTGTGACCCTGGGAAAGTTGCTTAACCTCTATTAGTCTCAGTTTCTTTGTCTGTAAAATGGCCTACCTCAGAGGGTTGTTCTGAGAACCAAATAAGATATTTGCACCTCACTTAAACACAGTACCTGGCACATAGTAGGTGTTATATAGAAATTCTTGCTATTATTGTTATTATTAATTATTATTATTATTCCAGTTCTAAGTGTCTGTGACAGCTGCCTCTGGCTTCAATGTGCTACTACCCTAACAGCTACTCCCCTTTCACATGACTTTTGGGACTCTGATTTATGATTCTGAGTCACCATCCATAGTCGTCCTGGACATCTGACTTGATATAGGTGATTATGCAGTATTTATGATGCTAGGACTTAGATTCATCATGTCTGCCATGATTTTCATAGTAGCCTCCTCAAGGGTCTTCTAGTTTCTACTCTGTCCCTCTCAAGGTTTCTCCTTTATACCACAGCCAGATTAATTTTTCTTATGGTCTCCAATCCATTCAATGGTTCCCTGTTTGTCTTCAGAGTAAAGGTCATAATCCTCTACCTGGCATTTGAGGTCTTTACCAACACAGTGCCACCCTTCCTTTCCAGGTTCATTTATCTCGAATTACCCGTCTCCATGCAGTCAATACCCCTACCACATTGGACCGATTTCTGTCCTTCAAATACTCACTCACAACAACACACAATAATTCACATCTCCATGCTTTTCCTTAGTCTTTTTCATTTATATGAAATTTCTTACCTCTTTCTCTTTACCTGTTGAATTCCTATTCATCCTTTAAAATCCCACAAAATACCTCTTCAACAAAATGTTTCATAATTTCTTTCACATAGTTCTTTGTTTTATACCTCTTTAACACATTACTATATACAGCTAGGTGGTGCAGTGGAGAGAGTGCCAGGACTGGAGTTAGGAAGACCTAAGTTCAAATGTGGCCTCAGATTCTTACTAGCTGTGTGACACTGGGCAAGTCACTTAACCATGTTTGTCTCAAATTCCTCATCTATAAAATGAGCTGGAGAAGGAAATGGCAAACCATTCTAGTATCTTTGCCAGCAAAACCCCAAATTGGGGCAAGAAGAGAAAGATATGGCTGAAAAACAACAGAACAACAAAATGACAATATACTATTACAGGATAGATAGATAGATAGATGGAGGGAGACAGACAGACAGATAGATAGATAGATAATACTCCTGCTGCCCCTTTCCTACATTCTACTTTCTTCCTTTCATTTCCTGGTAGTCTGCTCAAAGTGGCCAGGAGAAAGTAAAGGGGCAGGAGGAGCTTCCCTTTGAGTCTGGTCCAGTATAGTACTCTTTTGGGCAGCAATACAAGATCAGTACAAATGAGATATTTCACAATATATATTATTAGGATCATGGAATGTGAGATTTCAGAGGACATTGGAGACTGGTTATCTCATTAAATGGTCCCCCTAGTACTCTCAGTGTGGGGGGGGGCAGGAAATATACTCACCGAGAACAACTTTACCTTACCTTGAGGGGCTTGCAAAAAAGCCACCTATGAGACAATGAAAGTTAAAGTCAGAATACGTGTTCCCATCGTCTGATCAGGTGATCATTCAGTCCTTGGCATTAGGTCACTGCTCCCTTGGAGTCAGCCCACAACCTACCAGGCAGCTCTGGCCCTATTCTGGAGACCATTGGGTTAAAGTATACTTACTGGGTTTTGCTATATCAGCTGGAATTATTTTCTCCTTCAGAGCTCAAGATGGGCATAGTGAAAACATGCTGAGCTTGACATCAACACAGATCATTTAAAATATTGCCTCTGGTGCTTCCTAGCTATGTAATAATGTGAAGGTTACTGAAGTTCTCTGAGCCTAGTTTCCTAATCTGTATAACGGGAACAACAAACAGCATCTACCTCCTAGAGATATGTGTATACACACACACACACACACACATATACACACACACACATTAAACAAGAAGCTTGTATTAAATATCTATTATCACTAAATGCCTCAAATAGTGAACATTACATTTGAGGGCTTGCAGGAAATAATTGAAAATAATAACAGCTAGCATTTATATAGTGATTTGAGGTTTGAAAATAGCGTACAAATATTATTTCATTTGATCCTCACAACAACCCTGGGAATCCCATTTTACAGATGAAGAAAGTGAGGAAGGAAGGAAACAAGCATTTATTAAGTACCTACTATGTACCAGGCACTGTGCTAAGCACATTTTACAAATATCATCTCATTTGTTCCTCATAACAGTTCTGGGAGGAAGGTGATATTATTATCCTCATTTTTACAGCTGAGGAAACTGAGACAGACAGAGATAAAGTGACTTGCTCAGGGTCATACAGATAGTAAGTGTCTGAGGCCAAATTTGAACTTGAGTCTCATTGACTCTAGACCCGGCACTCTTATCTACTGAACCACCTAGCTGTATCCAATTCTAGCCTTAATTCCAAAGGTTATACTTACCAATATTGCTATGTATACATTCCCTAGAAAGAAATAGAAATTCATTTATGTTCACAGAGAAAGGCTGGCACTTGTGGTTACAAAAATCTTGAATGCCAAACATACCTTTATATACATTATTAGCAAGGGTTAAAATTTCAAAGACCAGCCATTATGGAAAGTGGCCAGCACTTACTTAGTCAGAGTCCTGCTAGCCCTACCACAATCTCAGATATTCTCTAGCTTATTTTCGTACAGCTTAATTGCCCAAGGACACATTCCTGTGGTACTTCAGTCTTTGCAGACAACAATTCATTAATAGTCAGTCTTTTGATCCAGTACTTTGGCTAGTTCCAAATTTATTTAACTATATTATCATCCAGCCCATATCCCTCCATCTTTTCCACTAGGGTATTATGAGACACTTTGTAAAATGTTTTCCTGAAATACAGCTATATTACATCTCCAGCATTCCCCTGATATACCATTCTAGTAAATTTTCAGAATCTTTTTTGTCCTTCAAAGCTTAGCTCAGATGCTACTAGCTTCATAAATCCTTCTACTATATTCCATGCTGAAATTGGGGTATCCTTCCTCAAATTTTCTAAGACTTATTATTTAAGACTTATTTATCTTCTTTGCCTCCAGCACACTCTGCCTTTTATTATACTCATCTGAATATGTGTCATATCTGTCCTGGTAGAGTACAAATACCTAGATGTCAGGAATAATGGCTTGTACATGGTAGGCAGTCAATATGGAAGGAAGGAAGGAGAGAGGAAGGAAGAAGGAAGGAAGGCAGGAAGCAATGGAAAGAAGGAAGGAAGGAGGAAAGGAAGGAAGGAAGCAAAGAAGGAGAGAGGGAGGAAGGAAGAAGGAAGGAAGTAGGAAGCAATGGAAAGAAGGAAGGAAGGAAGGAGAGAAGGAGAAAGAAGGTCATATGTGGCAAGTTTAGAATTAAGATGGCTCATTTTCTGTCATCAACTTTATCACCTGGGTTGCCTTACATTTCTTTTCTGAGGGAGATTTCATTTCTTTAGGAATCAGCCTGGAGCCCTCCCTGATAAAGGTTTACTGATTTCCGATGAATGAATAAACAAAGTAGTTATTAAACATTTACTATGATATGATTTGCTTACCCTGTACTAAATTCTGGGCATGCAAATAGAAAAGTAAGACAATACCTGCTCTCAAGGAGCTCATACTCCAGGGGAGGAATCACCACATGTAAGATTTTGCTTACAAGTCAGAAAGATCCCATGTTCCTTAGGGTGCAGAGGCAAAGTACATGATAGTACTGCTCTTAAAATTTCATTTCTGCTGATAAAATGATATCAGTTTGTATTGTTGAATCACAATATCAAGGACTTTGTTTGTAAGAACTACCCTTCTGGGGTCTTTGTAACTGTGGCTGTAGCCTCTGCAGAAATAGTTATCAAGATTTGCTTCACAGGATGATGGCTGAGGGCACTGGGCTCGAATCATTGCTTTTCCCAAGGCTCTTGAACTCAGGGTCCTGGATTGAATTAATCAGGATCTGAGGGAGATGGTGGTTAAGATGGTGGTGGTTTGACATGCCTGGCACATGCTGCTGCCTGCCTCTCCCTCAGGGTGCTCAGCTGCTTCAGCTAGGTTGACTTGTCTTCCCTGTCTGTGGCAATCAGTTTGTAGCTTGTGGGGATAGTTGGTCCCTTCTTCATAGGGATCGATTCTCCAAATGGTGGATGACTGTGAGGCCTGGGCTGGAAGTAAGGCTGGTGGTCTAGAAGGTCCCAGAGCTTCTGTGCCTATTCATTTATTCATTCATGCTGACTGCAGCAACAGCATTTAGAGAGGGCTTTAAGATGTCCAAAGTGTTTTACAAATTTTGCTTCATTTTATTCTCATGATAAACCTGAGAGGTAGATACCATTAACCCCTTTTTACAGATGAGGAAATTGCATCTTTAGGACTTTCAGGCCTTTCTGTCTACCCTGAAGCTTAATTTCCTCTTACATATTGTATCCTTTAAGTATGAGCTCTTTGCAAGCAAAGATTATCTCAATTTTCATATTTGTATTACTAGCACTTAGCATGGCTCTTAAGCAGCTAGGTGGTTTAGTAGATAGAATTCTGGGCCTGGAGTGAGGAAGACCTGACTTCAAATCTGGTCTCAGACACTTACTAGCTGTGTGATCCTGGTTTGCCTTAATCTACTGGAAAAGGAAATGGCAAATCACTCCGATGTCTTTGCCAAGAAAATCCCATGGACAGTATGGTCCATGGGGTTGTGAAGAGTTGGATACAACCAAACAACAACAAAAAGCCCAAGCAAAATCAAGCAATGAAAAAAGGAAATTCATTCTGACCCTAGGTATTTCTCTAGGCAACTGATGCCCATTGGCAGGGCCATTCTGAAGGGGGCACACGCTTAACTGCAAATAAATCATGATGTGGCAGAGGATTTGTATTAGGAGGGCAGAGTTTATAATCTCAAAGAGGATCATAAACATGTCTGAAAGGTTCGGAACCGCCGGATATAAGAAACTCTCAAAGTAGAAGGCAGAAGAATCAAAACATATATTTAGGCTCCACAGTAACCAACCCATGAACCAGCAACCCCATTTTGATATATTGATCAAAAGCTTCCAGGCCCAATAAGTACGCCTTGAAAGAGTAACCAGGAGGCTACAGAGAAGCATGATTGCATAAAGCAAAATCATGCTTCCCCCTCTATGGTAAAAAGATTACCCACTGGCCTGAAGTCTTTGTTCAGCTTCCTCCCGTAGGTCAGCTCTGCTACTGGCAGCTCCTGCTTCAGCTGTAGCTGTGGCTGTGGCGGCCTCTGGCTCCAACGGGAGCTGCTTTTAACCATCCAGCTTCTGCGGGGGTGTAAGGTACGCCAGGGAAAGCACAGGTTTCTTTCAATCTGCTTAAGCAAGGTGAAGGGGTTGACCGGGAAAGCACAGGTTCTTTCCATCAGCTTAAGCAAGGGAAGCAAGGTGAAGGGGCCGACAAGCTTACTCCAGTCCAACATACAAACAGCATTCAGTTCAGGGGAAAAAGCCAAACTAGTCAAGGGCACTTGTTGACTAAGTGCTAAGGAGCCCATTTTTGGTTGCCAATACACTCCACCCCTTGTTATAGGATACATAATCTAATCAGCCATGTATCCTAGAACATACATCGTGATCCAATTACAAAGGAAACTAAAACATATCATTCATTATAAAGCAAAACATATCATTTGGTGACATTCCTAAATATTGGTTTATGATTCAAATGTGATCCACCCCTAGGTCCCAGCAAGATAATCTCTTCAATCAATCATCCCAAAAATAATTATTAATAATTCAAATGTCCACCCCTAGATCCTTGTATCCATTACATAGGATCAATAATATCATAACAATAAAACAACACAGCAAGGATAACACAAAATAAGTAAACAGAACACTCTCATCATTCCCACCCCCTTTGAACGATTGGGGCTCAAAATCTTGGGGCAAGGGGTGAAGATCTCATTTTCCATAGCTTCTTCATGCTGAAATTGGATGTAGAGATGGCCCTGCCCCCAAAAAGTCCCATTCCAGAGGTCAGTTCTTTAATGAGCTGGCAGGAATTCCAAGAATGCTATGTGCTTAGGCAGTCACCAGAAAGTGCAGGGTGCTTAAGCCTAAAGGAAACAAAACTAGCAACAAGGTTAGCCAAAACAAAGGACAAAAAGAGTAGACAAGTATGGACTATTATTCTTCAAATAAAATCATCTCAAGTTTGGTTGAGATTTCAGTTATGCAAAGATCCAACATCAGAGCCAAACTCAGGTGGGAAATGTTTCTTTTCAAAAGGAACATAATGAGGAAGCCAAGAGGATCCCACCCTAGATAGAGACTAAGATTGTCCTCTCAGCCTTTCCCCAGATGTACAAGGAAACACAATGGGAAAATTAAACTAAGAGGATCCCATCCTAGATAGAGACTAGGATTGTCCTCCCAGCCTTTCCCCAAATGTACAAGTTTTCATCCGTTAATCACACAAGGTTACCTTTCCTCTGAGTGGCTTATGGCATTTACCAGCATCAGCCATACCTGTGGAGTCTGTGAATCTATTATTATAACCTATTCACGGTAAAATATATGGTTCAGGGGTACGATTTGGTAATTATTTTCCCCTGAATAGACAACTGTTACAGTGTTGTCCTTCCCATGGGCTATAACTTCTGCAGCCTTTGGAATATCATCTGGCTTCCGTTTTACCCATACCTTAGCTCCTGACTTTATTCTATCAATGGAGCAAGACCCTTTTGCCCCTCTAGTAGTTATTTTGGGAGGAGGGTCAGTTTTCACAAAGGGTATTTTTTCACAGGGGATAATAATCACTTGAACCATCCTATCATTTCTACAAAATTGTACAGGTTTTTTACCCATATTCTGGAGTGTCACAACAATTTCTTTTTGATAATTAGAATCTATCACTCCAGCCAATACATGTATTCCTTGAGCCGCTAATCCTGGTTTAGGTAATATCCGTCCAAGATGATTCTTGGGGATTCTCATACATACTCCAGTAGGGGTTTTTCTTATCTCTTTCCTATTTAACCTAAAATTCTCTATACAATGTAAATCATATCCTGCTGAACCAGGTGTTCCTGGACTTGGTAGTGGGACATCTTCCCTCACAGTCCAAAATCAATGTTTTGGATCTCACATGTTTGCTGTTCTCTGATCTGCAGATTTGGGGTCATCATTCTGGCTAGAGGTGTACTCCCCCCTAAGGGCCTATTATTCAAATTACGTAAGGCAATAGACAAATTATCCTTCCAATGTCGATATGAATTATTTGAGCTTAATTTTCTCAGCTGTTCTTTCAACAATCCATTCATTCTTTCAATTAGCCCAGATGCTTGTGGGTAATATGGAATATGATATATCCATTCTATATTATTCAACACACAATATCTTTTCACTTCTTTGCCCTTGAAATGTGACCCATTGTCACTTTGAATCTGCATTGGGGTTCCATAATATAAACTTACAATATCTAGAGTTTTACAGGTGTTTTTCTGAGTTGCGTCTTTATAAGGACAAGCCACTAGTACACCTGAATAGGTGTCAACACACGTACATACATACTTACATCCTTTATCCTGGGGTAGTGGGCCAATATAATCTATCTGCCAAATTTGGGCTGGAACTTTTCCCCTTGCTATTTCTCCAGTAACTATCCTAGGAAGAGTTCGTTCTTTTTCTAATTGGCATATACAACACTCCTCTGTTATTTGTTTTAATAACGCATGAGAAATACTGATACCTCGATCCTGTGCCCATCGGTGGGTGGCCTGGACCCCTAAATGGCCAGCAGTCTGGTGGACCCATCTTGCTAAGGCTGGGTCATCAGTTGGAGTCGGAGTAGGGACAATACATTCAGTAGCAATCTTTGCTAGTCGATCCGCATGTGCATTGTACTCACGTTCTGGTGTGGTCAGGGTTGCATGAGCATCAACATGAAAAACTGACAGATCTGTAACCAAAGACATGTCCCATATATTTTCCCATAACTCTTTACCCCAAAGTTGTTTGCCATGAATCTCCCAATTCTGATTCCTCCATATAGGCATCCACGTAGCTAATCCATTAGCTACCGCCCACGAGTCAGTAAATATATGACACTGTCCTCCTTTCTCTGCTCTGATGGCCTGATGCACTGCCATCAGTTCAGCATATTGGCTACTTCCACCTATCCCAGAACTTTCCAGAGTTCTCCTTGTACAGGGGTTATAGGCTACTGCTTTCCAATGTCTCTTCTGTCCTAAATATTTTGCTGTCCCATCAGTAAACCAAGCATGTTTCTTCTGTTCTTCATTTAGTCCGTCATATCCATTATTCCATTTCACTAAGGATGGTACCATCTGTTGCTTAGATTCAAGGGGCTTTTCATTGCTCTCAGTATCAATGTTCGCCACAGATTCATGTAGAGCAGAAACTCCATTTTTGCCTGCTCTGGACCTATTCTGAATATACCACTTCCATTTGATTATGCTTGCCTCTTGTGCATGTCCAATTCTGTGAGAAGCTGGGGTACTCATTACCCAAGTCATAATTGGAATTCCAGGCCTTAATACCACTTCATGACCCAGAGTTAGTGCTCAGTTTCTACTAAAGCCCAATATGCAGCTAACAGCTGCTTCTCAAAAGGTGTATATTGCACTCCAGATGAGGGCAGTTTCCTTGACCAAAAGCCTAAAGGTACACTTCGGCTTTGTTGTTTTTGCCACAGACTCCAATTTGCATAGTCATCTTGTACAGTCACTTGTAACTCCACTGGCCCATTTTGCATAGGCCATAAGTCTAGAGCTAATTGGATAGCAGCCTTTGCTTCCTCAAAAGCTCTACTTTGTTCAAGTCCCCAGTCAAATTCATATTTCTTTCTGGTGACTTTATACAAGGGTTTTAAAATCTGTCCCAAATGTGGGATGTGGTGTCTCCAATAACCAAACAGCCCTATGAACTTTTGGGCCTCTTTCTTATTGGTAGGGGTGGGAAAATCCTGGATTTTTTGTCGAGCTTGTGGGAGAATTTCTCGCAGTCCTCTATTCCACTGTATCCCCAAGAATTTTACAGTTTGAGCTGGCCCTTGAACCTTTGCGGGGTTGATTTCCCATCCTTTGCTTTTCATATGGTCAATTAATAATGCTAAACTCTCCTCCACCTCCTTTATATTCTTTCCCTGTATCATGATGTCATCTATGTAATGTGTAAGCTGTACACCAGGTAACTTTAATTCATCCAAATGTTCAGCTACAATCCTGTGGCAAATAGTTGGGCTATGAATATATCCTTGCGGCAGGCGTGTAAATGTATACTGTCGGCCTTGCCAAGTAAAAGCAAACTGATTCCATTGCTTGGGGTCTATTGGGATTGTAAAGAAGGCATTGGCCAAATCAATAACTGCATACCAAGTCCCTTCACGTTTTTGTATTCTCTCTATTAAAGTAACTGTGTCTGGGACAGCAGCATACAAGGGAGGAGTCACTTTGTTCAGCTGTCTATAATCTACTGTCATCCTCCATGTCCCATCTGACTTTCGGACTGGCCAGACAGGGTTGTTCCATTGAGTAGTTGTAGGGACTAACACTCCTGCCTCAACACATTCTCTTATAGTGTTGGCAATTTCATCTTGCCCACCTGGCACACGATATTGCCTCAAAGTAATTATTTTAGAAGGTTCGGGCAAAGTGATTGGATCCATCTTGATTTTCCCCACTAAGACTGCATTAATGCCCATTTTCCTCACAGCAAATTGGTATTTCCCTTCGGGTAAATTTAAGGTCATACCCTTCAATATGTCTATTCCAATGATGTATTCGGGAATAGGCACAATAACCACACTATATTCTTTCTTGGGCAACTGTCCAATTTTCATCATTAATTTAACTTGCCTGGCTGATATTTCAGTCCCTCCTAGTCCTGTAATGGTAATAGGAGTTCCATGGCTGAACTTGTCTGGATTTCCATAAATAAGGGTGGCCTCGGCCCCAGTATCTATTAATGCCTCAGTTACCGTACTTGACCCATTTTTCCAATATATGGTCAAGTTAATGTGAGGTCTGCAATCCAGCCTGTGTATTTCCTTAATTTGGACCGGGGCTCGGCCTGTTCCCTAGTATTCCCTTTCATGTGATTCACTTGGGTTTGAAGGTTCAACATCTGTAGTATTTGCAGGAGCAGTTCTTATTTCCCTATCTCTCCTGTTATCAAGGCCTTTATCTCTATACATTCTATATAATTCATTGGTTGGAATTCCATTTATCATTTCAAAACCTACCCCTGCTCTCAATAAAGCAGTAAACATTTCTTTCCTTGTTACTCTCCTTTGGCGCCAAGTTTGCTGGCTATTCACCCTTCTCTCTCGAGGAGATCTATCCCTTCCCCAGTCACCTAAGTCATGTAACTGTAAAATCTTATTTATCACTGTTGTAAGACGGCTCCCTACTTCTCCAAGTAATAAATTCAAAATTAGTTGTTTATAAGCAGGGGGAGCTGTCCTAATTATTAAATTCCTATGAGGCAGTCCCATTGGATCATTGTAATATTTGTCTGCAGTTCCTATCATAATGGCAGTCTTCATTACCTCCTCCTTTAGTCTCATGATACAATCTCTAAGTGAATACCAGGGTCTGTGCTCAGTGGGCCACATAGAATCAGTAGCATATCTCTTATTGCATCCCACAGCAGCTAATGCCAACAGAGTAGTCCTGCTATCACCATCTCCTTGCTGATGATGTTCCCTAAAAGCTTGTTGAACTAGAGGATCATGGCTGATACCTATGAATCTCATGCAGTCTGTCCCATCTACTGATATTCCACTGGCCCCTTGATCACTGAGTCTTACCATCCAAGATATCAATGGTTCTCCTATTCTTTGGCTGAATCTACTCAAAATATCTGTGACCTCTTGCGGTGAGAAATCTTCCTGAATTTCCCTTGTGACTGAATCTTCACCTCGGGTTTCTGTCTTCCTCCTTTGTATGGGTCGAGCCCTTGTCTGATCATTTAACCATCTCCTATTCTCTGTGTGAGGGACATCCTGAACCCCAGTAGTGTTTTGTGCCTCAGCCCCTAACATTGTCTCATTTTCCCCCCACTCACTTCCTCTGCCACCATGGCTAGGACGAAGCAGGCAGTCAGGCTCTTTCTGGGCTGGGTTGAAATGCACTCTGGGCTTTTTTGGTCTCCTGTTGCTCTTAGCCACATTAATAGAAAAGTTCTCATTTGAGTCAGTTTGGTCTCCTGCTATCTGAGATTCCCCTTCTTGCTGTGGGGTAGGAGTGCCCCCATGTCTTTCACTTAATCTCAATCTTTCGTATACTAGCCGGTAGGCTGATAACACTATCCAGCTTTGCCTAGATAGTGATGCCCCTGACTGAATCCCAACTTCTTGTAAACACTTTTCTAAATCCCTAGGATCTCCTCTCCGTAGCCTTGGTTCCCAGTTTTCACAGGGTCCAGCTTTTTTAGCCAATTCTTTTGCTAGGGAGGAATAAAATGGATCCTCCCATCCTGGGATATTCATCTCTTCCTCTGGAATTGTTCTGCTTCTAAATAGAGATCTTATACCTAGCGATCCCATCCTCGTCGCCAAATGTATTAGGAGGGCAGAGTTTATAATCTCAAAGAGGATCATAAACATGTCTGAAAGGTTCGGAACCGCCGGATATAAGAAACTCTCAAAGTAGAAGGCAGAAGAATCAAAACATATATTTAGGCTCCACAGTAACCAACCCATGAACCAGCAACCCCATTTTGATATATTGATCAAAAGCTTCCAGGCCCAATAAGTACGCCTTGAAAGAGTAACCAGGAGGCTACAGAGAAGCATGATTGCATAAAGCAAAATCATGCTTCCCCCTCTATGGTAAAAAGATTACCCACTGGCCTGAAGTCTTTGTTCAGCTTCCTCCCGTAGGTCAGCTCTGCTACTGGCAGCTCCTGCTTCAGCTGTAGCTGTAGCTGTGGCGGCCTCTGGCTCCAACGGGAGCTGCTTTTAACCATCCAGCTTCTGCGGGGGTGTAAGGTACGCCAGGGAAAGCACAGGTTCTTTCAATCTGCTTAAGCAAGGTGAAGGGGTTGACCGGGAAAGCACAGGTTCTTTCCATCAGCTTAAGCAAGGGAAGCAAGGTGAAGGGGCCGACAAGCTTACTCCAGTCCAACATACAAACAGCATTCAGTTCAGGGGAAAAAGCCAAACTAGTCAAGGGCACTTGTTGACTAAGTGCTAAGGAGCCCATTTTTGGTTGCCAATACAGGATTCTAAGGTCCAATGTTAGTGTCATTTCTTTTTAATTCCTAGATGTCAGGAATAGTGGCTAGTACATAGTAGGCAGTCAATATGGAAGGGAAGGAGTGAAGAAGGAAAGAAGGAAGGAAGGAGAGAAGAAGAGAGGAAGGAAGAAAGAAAGAAGGAAGGCAGGAGGCAATGGAAAGAAGAAAGGAAGGAGGAAAGGAGGGAGGGAAGGAGGAATAAGGGAGGAAGGGATGATGCATGTTTCAAGATTTTAGAAAGGAATCTTAAGATCATAGATTTAGAGCTAGTAGGACACCTTACAGGCTATGGAATACAAGGCTAGTGTTTCAACTCAGAAGGTCCGTTGATTACCCCACCCTACCTAAAAAATACTTACCTTTGTTTGTTGGGGACCCTATTTTATCGAATCAATCAGAACTAAGTGGGACATGGTCTGTTCTGAGTGGATAGGAAACTATCATGCCCTGAGAAGTTTGTATGAAAGCAAGAATGAGTTCAGAATGATAGAAAGATTTTGAGAGTCTGGCAGTGGAAAGGAAGCAGGGGCACATCCAAAGCTGAGCCAGAAATAATCACTGGCAAAGGAACAATCAGTGAAAGGAGAAAGAGGAGAACTGAGCTACATAAGAAAAGGGAAAAATTGCGGAAGGTCATTGACCCCTTGGGTATCTCAAAGCAGAACCCTTGGACTGAGGGAAGTTCTAAGAAAAGTCTGCTTCAATCTGTTGTCATATTAGCATGACTTGAAAACCCTTCACCGTCCTGGTTACTCTCCTCTGGACACTCTTCCCTTATCAATGTCCTTTCAGAAAATGTGGTGCCCAGAAATGATCCTAACGTCCCATACATGGTCTAACCAGGGTATAGTACTGTGAAATTATCGTCTCCATATTCAAGGACACCAGGCCTCTCAATTCAAGTTAAAATTGCATTATATTTCTTGGATGACATCAAATGGTTGACATATTGAGAGCTAGTAGCCCACTAAAAGCCCTACATAAGAAAGGTACTGAGTTCCTGCTTCCTGAAGGTTTTCTAGCAGAATCTGAGTTGATGCTTGTCAACAATATTGTAGAGGGATTTCTTGATCAGATACAGGTCAGACAGGATGGCTTCTGAAATCCCTTCCATTGATCATATTCTTTGAATTAATCAAGGTTTTCCAAACATGACTTGAGCTACCCAGACTCCATGAATTTCCTCACACTTTTCCTTTCCATGGAAATGACCTCCTTGTTCACCTCTCCCTGCTAAAATCTTATTCATCCTTGAAGGAGAAACTCAAACTCCATTTTCTCTACAAAGTTTTCTCTTATCCACCCAGCTAAGTGACCTCTTCCTTCTCTGAATCTAAATTTTTATTTTTGTATCTTACTAATAAATTTATCATATTATAAATTTTATCATAGTATTTGTGCTCATGTAGTATATACCCTTACCCAAAGACTATAAGCTCCTTAAGGACAAGGATTGTATCTTACTCAAATTCTATACACACACACACACACACACACATATGTGTATATATAAATGTGTGTATATGTATAACATACATTTATGTGTATATACACAAACACGTATAATATATAAATGCACAGACATACATATATACATACCTGTGTGTTTTTATACACACACATCTACTATGTTCAAGGTGCCATACTAGGCACTGGAAATACAGAGATAATTTACACAAAACTTTCTCTCAATCCAATGAGGGGAAACATGCATAAAAATAATTGATATGGGATGGGAGGCAGAGAACATGGTAAGCACAAAGGAAATGTCTTAGCAAATTGCTGTGATAAATTGGATGAGGGGTGAAGGAAAGGAAAGGTCACTTTGAGGAAGAACCTGACTTGGATCTTAAAGGTAGGGTGTGACTTTAACAGTTAGGGGTGGGGGGAGGTTAGGGGCAAAGTCCATTTAAGGCTTGGGGGAAGGATTGAGCAAAAGAGTGGAGATAAGAGAAGGCAGGACAAGAATGTAGGCAGGTCAAATTAAGGGAGTATATAGTATAGATAAATAGAAATAGTATAAAATAAAACTGGAAAGGTAGATTGGATTTAGGTTGTAGAGAAATTTATTTAAATATTATAAGAGTTTATACTTTATTTCATAAGGAATAGGAAGCCACTAATTTTTTTTTGAGTGGAGCATTAGGAAGATAACTAGAACAGCAGAATGAAAGATGGTTTGGAGAAAAGATAGATTAGAGGCAAGAAAACAAGGTATGAGACTATTAGAATAAATTAGAAAAGAAAAGATGAAGGCCTGGACAATGGTGGTTTCTGTAGAAGTGGAAAGTAGGGGACAGATTGCAAGAAAAAATGTGACTATCGAATGAACAGAACTTGACAGTTGGTCAGATGTATTGGATAAAGGAAAGAGAAGAGTAAAAGATGACCCTGAGGTTATAAACCTTGATGACTAAGAGAATGATGATATCATTAAGAGAGGTAAATTATGGAGAAGGAAAGACATTTCAGGGAATGTGATGAATTCAATTTGGGATGTGCTGAGTTTGTTTGCTGGAGGGTATAATAGATGCCTAATTTCACTTCATGTCATTTATCTGCTTTGGCCCATATCATGAGTTCAAGACACTTCAACTCTAGAGCACTGAACAAAAGCCCATCTTGATTGAATCTCTTTTTCCAGAAATTGCCAAGCTACACAAAGAAATCCCCACCACCAAATTAAAGAACCCCCAAAGTAATCATGTAATCAAGTCACTATGAGTCCTTGGCATGAGATTATTTGAAGTGAAAAGAAATGCCTGTAATCAGAATAATATGTGTATGTACATAGATATGTACTTTTTTTTGTTAAGCACTTCACTTTTGTCTTTGCTATACTTGCATCCCTGAACTTTGAGACCCCTTAACCAAACTCCCAGAGACCTCCAACCTTACAAGTAACAGCCATATGTATAGAAGTTGTTCGGTCATTTTTCAGTCATATCTGACTCTTCATGACCCCATTTGGGGTTTTCTTGACAAAGATACTGGAGTGGTTTGTCATTTCCTTCTCCAATTCATTTTACAGATGAGGAAACTGAGGCAAACAGGGTTAAGTGACTCGCTCAGGGTCACATGGCTAATAAATGTCTGAGGCCAGGTTCAAACCCCAGTAAGTTGAGTCTTCCTGACTTCAAGCCATGTATGGAACAGGGAGAATGTAAAGATTCATTTTAATTCAACAATTCAACAAACATTTATTATGTATCTACCAAGTATCAGGCGCTGTACACCGGGAATACTAAGACAAAAATGAGATAACCCCTGGACTAACGGAGTTCATGCTCTGTTAGTGGAAACATACACATAAATCAATACAAAGGTATATAAAAAGTAATTTCATGAGTTAGGGCACTATCAACTGCGAGTATCTGGAAAGGCCTTATGTATGAGGGGGCTTGAGCTGACCCCACATTTATACAGTACTTTAAAGTTTACAAAAGGCTTTTATCTCATTTAGTTCTTACAAGAATCCTGTGAAACAGGGTGCTATTATTATCCCCATTTTACAACTGAGGAAACTGAGGCACACAGAGGTTAAGTGGCTTGCCTAGAGTTGCATAGCTAGTAAGTAACTGAGGTCAAATTTGAACTCAGGTCTTCCTGACTCCAGGCTCACTACTCTGTCTACTTCACCACCTTGCTACCTAGAATAAGAGAAGCCTGACCACCCTTTTCTTCTTGAATCATTGCGCTATGAACCATGAGCTAGAGCTCAAAGCAAAGATATTGATAAGGTATCACCAGCACGTGTCAGAGATGGTGTTTTTTCTCTCTATAAGGGGAAAGTCAAAAGACCCTGATATATTACTGTCATCCCATAAGCTATTCTGAAGATGCTGGAGCTTACCCAACTATGCATTCTTGGTATGGAACACATTTTACAGGTCCAGACAAGATGACTCCTCTCATGATCGTTATGAACATAACCAATATTTTCCAGAATATAATGCCTTAAGGCTTGTAAAGGCCTTGGCATACCTTATCTCATTTGATTCTCCCACCAAACATGAAGGAAAGACTAAGAGATTCTTAACCCTATCTTAGAGATGATGAAACTGAGAGAAGTTTAAATTACTTTTATAGAGAGCTAATACATATTGCAGGCAGGCTTTAAAAATGTTTTTATTTATTTTGTTAAATATTTCCCAATTACATGTAAAAACACTTAACCATCAATTTTAAAAATTTGAATTTTAAATTCTCTCCCTCCATTGCACTCCTCTCCCCTCCCTGAGAAGGCAAGCAATTTGATATTGATTATACATGTGAGTTCATGCTAAATATATTACCATATTAGCTATGTTGTGAAAGAAACATGAACAAAATAAAACAACAAAAACAAAGGAAGTAAAAATAAAAGTATGTTTCAATCTACATTCAGAGTTCTTCAGTTCTCTCTCTGGCAGTGGATAGCATTTTTCATCATGGGTCCTTGGGAATAGTCTTGGATCATTGTCTTGATCAGAACAACTAATAGCTGATGATCCTTATAATATTGCCGTTACTGTGTATGGTGTCTGATTTTGCTCACTTCACTCTGCATCAGTTCATATAAGTCTTCCCAGGCTTCTCTGAAACCATCTTGCTCTTCATTTCTTACAGCACAATAGTATCCATCACAATCATGTATCATGACTTGTTCCATCATCTCCCAATTGATGGGCATCCCTTCAATTCCTTGCCATCACAAAAGAGCTGCTATAATATTTGTACAAATAAGTCCTTTTCCTTTTTCCTCCATCTCAAGCTTCAGGTTTTTATGCTCTGCTGTTTTCAGGGCTAGTTTGGGTGGTTTGGAAGTTTTCAGTGCTTCCAAGCTGGTGTGATCTGGGGAGAAGTATGGTCACTGCTCTCTGGTCTGCACTCTGGTCCTTACCCAGGAAGGGCCCCTGATCCCTTGAGACTGCTCCCCAGGGTGTCTTCTCCCTTGGGACCAGAAATGATACTGTTCCTCAGGGTTCCTGATCCCTTGTGACCAAAAGTGGTACTAACCCTGAGGGCTTCCACTCCTTCTAGGCTGAAAATGCTTTCTCTCTGCCCTTGAGCTGTGACGCAGAAGTATAGGTAGTATGGGGTATAGGCAATGGAGTTGCCAAACAGCTTCTGGTTCTACATCCAGTACTAACACAGAGGTCCCCTGTAATCTCTTTCTGACCAGTTGCCAGGTCTCCTTACCACCTCTGGCTTGAGAGTTCCCAAAGCTGCTGCTGCTTCTGTCACCACCACCTGGTCCCATCCACATGAGCTCTGGGCCTGCCTCCACCCCCATGTCACAGATCTCTCTTTCCGACTTCCTAAGTTGTTTTAGGCTGGAAGAATGTCTCACACTTGCCTTTTGTCAGCTCTGCCACTCCAGAATCTGAATTGAGCCATTATTTTAAAGTTTTTTGGAGGAGAATATTGGGAGAGCTCAGCTGAGTGCTTTCTCTACTCCATCACCTTGGCTTTGTCCCCCAGAAGCCTCCTGAAGGTGGGTTTCACACCCAGATCTTCTGACTCCAAATTGCACATACTATCCACTATGCCCTGCTGTGTTTCATTTGAAAGCACCTGACAAGATCACAACAGCTGGGGTTTTAGCTCTTGCTTCCCACTCAAGGCCCTGTCAACTGAACTTACATCCTTCAGTAAACTTCCCTAGGGTTCGTATTCTCCATGAGCTGCATTTTCTCTTCTCATTCTTCCTGACAGACTTCCTACATTATCATCTATTTAAAGCTGATTCACTTCTAAATGATCACAAAGGTTTAGGACTGACTTCTTCTTTAGCCTCCAAAAATTTGTCCCTCAAACCCATCACAGTAGAACATCCAGGTAGAATTATCCAACAACTGCAAATTCAGAACTGGAGCTATAAGGATGGGTTGGAGCAGAGGTACGTTTTGGGGATTCATTTGTATAATGGTGATAATTGAAACCATGGGAATGGATAAATCCAGAGAGAGGGAGAGAGAGGGAGGGGCAGAGGAGGGGGTGGAAAAGAGGAAGAAAAGAAGAGAACCAAGAACGTGTTGGGGAATATCCACATTTAAGGAATTAGGAGAATGCAAGAAAGGCAGAGAAGGAACATTAAGAGAAGAATGCTAAGAGTTCAAAGTCATGGAAACCAAGGGAAGGGAGCATATCAAGTAGAGAGGAAGACTCCATCTTTACAAATATCACAGAAAAGTCAAAGAAAATGAAGACAGAAAAAAAATTAATTTGTTTCAACAATGAAAGAGGTCATTAATGACCTAGGAGAGAGCTGTACCAATAGGAACAGAAGACAGATTGCAAAAATATGGGAGGATGAGAAGGTGTTGAGGAAATAGAAGTAGAAAATGTAGGCTACTCAGAGCTGCTTTATCCTCTGAGACTGGAAGGAAGGAGAGCAGTGTTTGGATGGTTAGAGTTTTAGAGGAACGGAAAGTAGGAAATGAAGGATTTGGTATTGGGTGGTCTCAGACTTCATAATGAGGAAGATGAGGTTATTTTCTGAATGAAGGGGAAGGGAATGGAGACTAGAGGAGAGAAGAGAACGTTCATCTTGCTGTCCTCCATGGCATCTCCCACAGTGCTGTATACTCAAAAAGGATTTAGTAATTAGACAGATGGAGACAGATGGAGAAGGGGTGCAAGCATAGAGCAAGGAGAATAATAAAGGCGGAAGTTTTGGGAAAGAATTCCATGTTATCTTATCTAAAACAAGCAGAGAAAAGGAGAAACTTGGGAACTAAAATTTTTAAATAGACTGGAATCGTGAGCTAAAGCTAGTAAGAAACATGAAATGTATTTGGGATAAAGGTAAAGTCTTGTACTCGGGTTCAAAAAATTAACTTTGACAGTACAGGAAGGGTTAGGCAGTAGTATAATATGACAATCAAAAAAGCTATTCCCATCTTCAGTTCTATTTGTAAAGATACAGTGTCCAGTATCCAGAACAAAGGAGTTGATAGTCCCAATGTCATCTGTCCAGTTCCAACAATATTGGGAATAGTGTATCCCATTGTGGGTGGCACATTTTAGGAAGGATATTGACTATCTCCATTGTGTCCAAAGGAGGGCAATACAGGATAATGACCATGATTTACAAGGATAAGTTAAAACAACTGAAATGTATAATTTTGAGAAAAGCAGATGTGTGGGGAGGGGAGGTACTATTTAATTCAACAAAAATTTATTAAGTGACTCCTCTGGGCAGGGCGCATGACTACAAACAGTTACTCTCCTCAAGATGCTAATAATCAGTCTTTTAATATTTACAGGCTTTTTAGGAGTAAGAGGAGTTATGCTTGTTCTGTGTTGGCCCTTCATTAGAGAACAGAGAGGAAGTTGTAGCAAAGCAAATTTCCACTAAACTTCAGGGGAAAATTGCTAATACTAAGAGCCGTCCTGAAGCAGAATGGATTGCTTTGTTAGATAGTAAGTTTGCTGTCATTGATGGTATTTAAATGAAAACTGGATGACCAATTGAGCATTTCATAGTGGAAATTCAAGCTTTGATTAGAGGTTGTATGAGAATAAGATAATTGTAGGATGTACGAGTTGGAAAGGACTTCACATACAACCTCTCTTCAGATTTTCCCTATTTCTGTTGTTTTAGTCAACTAGTTTCATAACCTCTGATAAGATGTGTTGTGAGGCTCAGATGAGAATGAATGAAGCAGTTTTCAAAGCTTAAAGCACTATGTAAAGGCCAATTAGTAGCAGTAGTGCTATTATTATAATAATTAGTATTATTATCAGACTCTAGTGACAAGGCCTCCAATCTGGTGACTACTTCATTTGATGAGCCTCCTACAGCACTCCTGCTGAGCTCAAACAATGTCTATTTAGTAATATAGCAGTGTGTTGGTAAATGTTTAACAACAAGCATGTATACACTTTTAAATTAAATTAAATTTTAATCTGTATTATCAATATAATCTTTAGTTTAGACAATCAACAAAGCAATAAGTTGAGCCCTGATTTGTAACGATTATAGATTTCTGAGGTGCAAATGCTCATACTGAGAATTTAAAAGTCGGTTCTCACAAGATGTTTAGAGCTGGCTCCAGAAAACCCATCTCTGAGTCATTCTCGACTCTTCACTCTCTCATCACACATAGCCAATCAATTGTCAAATCTCTTCAATTCTCCCTGCTCAAGAACTGTCTCATCAATCCCCTACTCTCTCCTCACAGAACTATGACCTCTGCATGAACTATCCTGCTTGGTCTCTGCCTCAAATATCTCCCCTCTCCAAATTCATCTTCCATATAGTTGTTTAAATGATATTCCTAAAGAATAAATTTGACCATATCTCTTTCCTGGTCAAAAACTCCAGTTATCCTCCATTACCATTAAGAAAAAAATCCAAAGTCCTCTATTTGCCATTTTAATCCCTTTACAACCTGACTTTCCAACTTTCCAACTGACTTTTCTAGCTTTTTTATGTACCTTACACCCCTTCACTCAGCCTTGGATCTAGCCAAACCAAGACTAATTACTATTTTTCACTCTAAAAATCCTGTCTCTCAACTCCATGCCTTTCTACAGGCTTTCTTTCATGCTTGGGATATATTTCTTTCTTTTTTCCTCCTAGAATCTCTAGCTTCCTTCCTAGACATTTGCTCAAATATCTCCTAGATGAGGTCTTTCCTGATCCCTCCCCCTCCAAAATCCCTAAATTGTATATACTTACATATTCACAGTTTACCCTACAGAATATAAGCTCCTTGAGGGCAGGGTCTGTTTAATTTTTGTCTTTGCATCCCTGGTTCCTAGCACAGTGCTTAGGTACAGCTTAAATACTTACTGGCTGACTGATATATATTAGCCTAGAATAGTGATGTTAAACTCCAGGAAAAGGGCCACTAAGCCATCCTACAGAATGATTTAATTTTAAAATGTAATGTTCTCCATGCTCTATTTTATTTTCATGTATGTTGTTAAATATTTCCAAGTTACATTTTAATCTGAATCAGTGGATTGTTGCCAGCCACACGTGGTCAATGAGCTGCGTGTTTGACACTTCTGGAGATAACCTCTGAAATCTTTTCCAAATCAGTCTGTGGTTCTGTGCTTCTGTCAGATTGCTTGATTTGTTCACTGGTACACACTTTAATTACAGCTTCTACAATTATACTTTCAGTGTATCCTTCAGTGATGCCCTGCACTCAGAATGATGCCCTTTCCCTTTGGATGCTATTTTGCAAAGGTCTAATGCAAAGAGCAATTCAGCCTTGAAAATGGCAATGCTGTGATTGATGCATCAGGTTTTTTCCTCTCCTTTGGGTTTCTGAATCAGCATAGTATTTCCCTCTTCTTAGATTTTTTCTTTTAAAGTTACAAAAAGATTTTAAAATCTGTGCACTATGGCTGCCAACTCTCTGCATCCACCTGCTGAGTTGGCCTTCATCCAAGAATCCCTGCCTGTCTGTGGAACAGGTGTAGCTTGCAATTGCACCAGACTTAGCACAACCAGGGACAGATGGATTGGATTCAGGAATAGCAGTGGGGCTATTTAAAAAAATACATTATCAAACCTTCATCAGTGTCTCAGATGCATCCTATTTCCCTCCTTCCTTCTAGGAGAGAAATGTGACAATCAATATAACATTTGCCAAGTTGGTGGGGCAGGCTAAAAATCGGATTACTAGACCGCTGGACTATGTGAGCAATATAGAAGGAAAGAAACAAGCATTTATTAAGCCCTACATGTGCCCCACACTGTGCTTATTGCTTCACAAATATTGTCACATTTGATCCTCGCAACAATCCTGGCAGGTAGGTGCTATTATTTTCCTTGTTCTATAGTTGAAGAAACTGAGGCAGACAGGATAAATGACTTGCTCAGGGTCACAGAGCTAGAAGTGTCTGAGGCTGGATTTGAACTTAAATCTTAAACCTCCAGGCCCAAGGCTCTATCCACTGCGCCACCTAGCTGTCAATAATAAAATCCTGTGCTGAATCACAAAATCTCAGATTTGACAGAGACTTAAGGTCATATAGCTCTATACCTGACCAGAAATCTCTTCTATATCCTTGACATTTGTTGAATGAATCAAAACGTATTTACTAAACACTTGCAATATGCTAGGCACTATGCTAAGTACAAGAGATATTGTGAAAGACCAAAACCCCAAACGGTCTGAACTCAAAGTGCTTACATTCTAACAAGGGAGACTATAGACAAAAATATAAAATACGTACAGTGTAGAAGGAAACTAACCCTAGAAAGAGGAAGGATAAAGTGGTTGGGAAAAGTGGTAAAAACTCTTGAAGAAGATGGGGTTTGAGCTGAGTCTTGAAGGAAGCCAGGGAAAATAAGGGGGAGAACATTCTAGGCAAGGAGGAGATTCAGAACAGAGGCCCTAAGGTGGGAAAGCGTCATGTTTGAAGAACAAGTGGACTGGTACCAATGTGTCATAGAGTACTTGGAGGAGGTAACAGATGGAAAGAAAACGTCAAGAAAGAAGGGGCCAGATTGTGGAAGGCACTAAATGCCAAAGGACTTTATATTTGGTGCTGGAGATAGTAGGGAACAGTAAAGATTGGCAGGATAATTGGCATGACTAGACTTACTCTTTAGGAAAATCATTTTGGTAAATGAGTGGAGAATAGATTGGAATGGGGAGAGACTCGAGGCTATTTCAACAAGGCTCTGGATAGGGTGGTGGCTGTGTAAGTAGAGAGAAGGGAGAAATGACAGAATTTGACAACAGATTGGATATATGAGATGAATGAGAGTGAGAAATCAGTGACGACACTGATGTTGCAAACTTGGGTGACAAGGAATGTGGTGGCACCTTCAACAATAATAGAGAAATTTAGAAGAAAGTTAGATTTGGGGGGGGGGAAATACAATGAGTTCTGGGCAGGTTAAGCTTGAGATGCCTATGAGATGTCTAGTTTGAAATGTCTAGTTGGTCATTGGTAAGGTGGTTTGGGAGAGAAACTAGGGCTAGATATGTTGACCTTGGAGTCATCATTACAGAGAAGATAATTGAATTCCTGGGAGAGGCTGAGGTCAACAAAAACAGTATATGATTATACATACATGCATATGAACAACTAGGCGGTGCAGTAGATAGGACATTAAGCTTGGAATCAGAAAGACTCATCTTCATGAATTCAAATCCAGCCCCAGATATTTATTAGCTGTGTGACCCTTTACAAGTTATTTAACCCTATTTTCCTCAGTTCCTCATCTTAAAATGAACTAGAAGAGAAAATGGCAAACCACTATGACCCCAAAAGGGGTCATGCAGAGTTGGACACAACTGAAAAATGACTGAACAACAGTAACAATATGTTATATGTTATATGTATGTGTATTTATGTGTTAGAGATAGCGTATGGTTGGTTGGTTGTTGTCCTTTGTGCTCAAAGAGGACCAAAATGACATCACTATGTCAGGGTCGAGGTATAGTATGTCTGACTGTGGCCGATTAGACCAATACAAGCTCAGAAGCTTCTACCACAGGTCAGGCACAAATTTGGAGCAGAGACGGCTCTAAGTTTGCACATCTCACATTTATTTTGAGCTACTGCAGTTGTGCTTTGCTCATGGAACACAATGCCTTCTTTGATGCAGGCACACCATTCAGGGCAATCTTGTGCCAGCGTCTCCCACGTCTCACAATTGATTCCAAAGTTCTTTAGAGAGACTTTGAGAGTGTTCTTGTATCACTTCTTTTGACCTCTGTGTGTGTGTGCTTGTCTTGTGTAAGTTTTCTGTAAAATAGTGTTTTAGGCAAACATATGTTTGGCATTCAGACAACATGGCCAGACCATCATAGTTGTGTTCTCTGCAGTAGAGTTTGAATGCTTAGCAGTTCAGCTCAACAAAGGACCTCAATGTCTGATACCTTATCCTGCCAGGTGATCTTCAGAATCTTCCTAAGACAATTCAAATGGAAGCAAATCAGTTTCCTGGCATGGTGCTGGTAGACTGTTCAGGTTTCACAGTCATACAATAATGAAGTCAGCACAATGGCTCTGTAGACTTCAATTTGGTGGGCAGTCTAATACCTCTTCTCTGCCACACTTTCTTTCAGAGCCTCCTAAACACTGAGTTAGCTCTAGCAATGGGTGTGTCAACCTCATCATCTAAGTGTGCATCCCTGGAGAGTATACTGCCAAGGTAAGTAAATTTATCCACAGCATTCAAAATTTCTTGAGTATATAGGGAAAGATAAAAATAGAAGTAGGGAAAAGAGAAGAATCTAGCCTTAGGCTATACCTTCAGTTAGATTGTGGATGATGACTCAGTAGAGAGAGAAGGG
This sequence comes from Trichosurus vulpecula, assembly GCF_011100635.1. Lineage (NCBI taxonomy): Eukaryota > Metazoa > Chordata > Mammalia > Diprotodontia > Phalangeridae > Trichosurus > Trichosurus vulpecula. The sequence goes on along the minus strand of NC_050573.1, from coordinate 103,177,772 downwards.
ATGTTCAGACAGGTAGAAGGAAAACCAGGATGAAATAGTGTCTTGAAAAAGCTGTGAAGAGAGAGGGAAGGTGAAGGTGATCAATGGTATCCAACCCTGCAAAGATGGCAAGAAAGATTAGGATTGAGTAAAGGCTGTCAAATTTGGTAATTAAGAGATGCACTAACCTGATGGGTTGTTCATCCAATTGCATGTTAGAGTCTGGACAATGGGCATCCTTCATCCGCTTGTTTTTTTGCCTATGGGAAATTAAATAAAACTCTTTTGAATGATTATGAATTTCAATGAGAAATTTTCAGTGTTCTGGGAATTGGTGAGATAAGCATAAGAGCAGCATCTGAAAGGCTGTAGCATCTAAAAGGAGGGTTCCTTTGGTATTCTCTGCTGAACATCTTCCATGGAAATAACACTTTTGGCAAGCATACACCTCACTGAATATTATTAATTAGAGGGTGATTGAATGAGGTTATCTCTGCTGACACATTTTTAAGGAATTTTGAATGATTTTAACATATGCATGGGAGATACCTTGTTGAAGGAGGGTCTTTAAAAGTATATTTCAAGATTTTGTATCTCTGCACAAATCGATAGTATAGATTTGTAGTCTAGTGTAAAGAATCATTTGAAAAAGCCTGCCTGGTCTGTTCTCATGCCCTCAGCAAGGATGTCCTTGATATATGTATAGATTTACTCTTATGAATGGGAAAATAGGATATGGGCCCTTAATAATAATTTTTCTATCCCCTCATGAAGCTCAAGCTTCTACACCTACACAAAGCCTTTCTTGATCCTTAGAGTTGCTAGCATCTTCTCTCCCTAACTCCATACATTCTCCTTATGTTTATTTTGTATGCATTCATATATGCCATTGTCTTTACTGTTAGAAGGAATGTAAGCTCCTTGAAATTGGAATTGTTGCTCCAGTATTTAACAAAGAAATACTTAATAAATGCTTGTTGATTGACTTATTAATTGCTTCTGTAATAAGGCCCATGATTTTTTTCCAAGTATATGTGGTGTCATTTCCTCTTTCAATTATCTTGAAAATGGATCCCTAAGTCCTGTCAAAACTGTGCCGACATTAGCCTCAGAGTTCATGATGCACTTTCTTTGGTTCATTTCCAATTCACATGTGATATCGTGTATTATATTTATCTGCATTTGGGTCTTATCCTCCAGTTAAAAGCTAAATCTTACTGGGGCAAGTTCCGTGTTTCCTCTAAACTTGCTTCCACCTCCAGCTCTTGGCACAGTGTTCTGGGCATTGTAGAGGTTGAACAAATGTTTGTTGAATAAATGAGTGAATGACTAAAACTCTTATTTTGCGTGTTATCATCCCTGGTTGTGAATTGTACTAGAATGTAAGCTTCTTGAGGGCAGAAACTGTTTTCTACTTCCTTCTATTGCTTGTGGTATACAGTATTTGCAGGCATCAACCACTCGGTAAGTATTATAAATACTTTATTTTGATTTTAAGCAACTTTTCATAATATAATGTATTACACATCAAACTCAAACTATTTGTCACTCCAAATTCTCTCCCATTTTTATTAAAGTTCATGCATGCTTTTATACAATTGTGTTTATGCAAATGTTATTACATTATTCTTTTCACTTAATGCTATTTCATGTACATATTTATACATATTGACATAGTCCACATGTTTATAATCCAATATAACTATATATTATTCCATTGTCAATATGATGTGGTGTGGTCAAAAAAGCTCTGGATTTGGAGTCAGAAGAACGGGCTCAAGCCCCAGCTCCAACATTTTGTTATGAGGTGGACATGAGCTCCCTACTTCCTTGGTAAGCTCATGGAGCACTGCTGTCATCTCCACTCACCCTTACAATGTCATTGTTAATACTTATCATTATTAATCCTAGCTGTTTGAATGGGAGAGAAAGTTAGAATAACCTACCCTTTGCCCACCTATCTCACTAGTACAGGAACATTTCTCCCCAAATCACAGAATCAAGGGAATGATTTTCTATTGTCCAATAAAGTAGGACCATCTTGATTTCATGGGGATAAGATTTAGAGATGGCTTTCAGTTCACTTAATGAATTTTGAATTTCTCTTGTTTCAAATTGTTTTCTTGCTAGCAGAGGTAAATGGGCATTGCCTCATGCAGATGGGGTAGTACTGGCAACTTAAAATGACTCTTCTTTTCTCCTCTCCTCTCCCTCTCTTCTCCTCCCCTCTCATCTCCTCTTTTCTCCTACAAGTATGACAAAACAGTGCAAATTTGACCTTATTCTCATGTTTTCTCTTTGTCTCTGATAGAACAATCCATACTGATGCATGACCAAGTATGTTCATTGGCAATCCTCTTTCCCAGGAAAAAATTGTGTGCCACAGATTTCTAGGATTATTGTTAAAGATTCCACTTCTATTATATAGAAGTCATTATTGATAAATGTATATGTTTTTCAGCTAATTATTTCCTTAATGGTCCACGTGCTTGATAGTTCATCTTGTACTATATTAGTATGCTCATCACTGAGCTAAGAATTCCCTTATTGTCTATATTCAGTAGACCCCATCCCCTTAAATAAATAGCTCTTACTCTAAGGTAAAACTTTGCAGTCATTTTGCATGGTTCAGCTAAAGGTGGTGCAGTGGATAGAATGCTGTACTTGGAGTCAGGAAGACTGCAGTTCAAATCCTGCCTTAAGCACTCACTAGCTGTGAGATCCTGGGCAAGTCACTTAACCTCAGTTTCTGCATCTGTAAAATGGAAGTAATAACAGCATCTACTTCATCAGGTTGTTGTGAGGAACAAATGAAATATATAAAAGGCACTTTGCAGACCTTTAAGTGTGCTATAAAAATGCCAGCTATCTATTAACCCAGGAATCCCCATACCCCAATAGGGTTAATCTCAATAGCTAGCAAAATCTGAGATTTTCCCTTCTTACAGTAGTCATGCTAACAATTTACTTATTTTATATGTGGGTAGAGGCAAGTCATTTCCTCACTTTGTAACTGAGTTTCTTCATCTGAAAAATGGGGGTCATAATACTGACTGGATGGATCTTAGGTAGCTATTTGAGGTATATAATGTGCCCTAGAAAAGTGAGCTAGGAATATCATACTCTTTACTTTACAGAGGTGAACTCAGTGATCTCTAAAGTCCATTCCAGATCTAATATTTTATGATTCTAACACCCTCTGATGATACTTAGATGGATCCATTGTCATTTTCACAAGCAATAAAAGTTTCCCGAGTGAACGTAAGAATTAATGCAGTCTCAATGCAATCATGTTCACATAGGATGAACAGACTCTTTTTTCTTAGATGTGCAAAGATAAACCTCAGTCTAATCCTTGACCAAGTTATCACTGCTTCCAAATGCATGTGATGGGGGTTTGTATTAAACAGGCTTTACTGTGTAAAAGAAGACATAACCCTTCCTAGTGCTGGCTGCAGTGACAGTGACTAACATTCCCCAAACTGAAGCCAGAGAAATGTGGCTGTTTTCCTGTATCAACGTCAAAAGATTGAGAAAATGCCCTGTGGGCATCCACAAATAACAGCTGTTCCAGAGTCTGTTCATTGTCTCTATTGTAGGGGCTCCCTTTGGAATTTTAAGCAAAGCAGAAAACACTGTAATTATTACACGATCCACCTTCAGCTTGATGTTGAAACTTACGTAGAAACTGCCAGTAAAAGTCCATTTATTCTCCCCACTGAACCCTGCCCTGGGTAAACTCAAGAAACAAAACCAGCCCCGTGCCCACCTGCCATCCAGGCTGCTCACCTTCTGGCCCTTTGTGGTTTGGGAAGTAGAGCCAGCCAAGAGGAGATGGGAAAAGACAGAAACCAAAATTCCGGAGAGGCCACATGAGGACAAGGTCATATGGCAGTTGTTGCCAACCAACTTCAAAAATGCCAATACCGCAGAGAGGAAAATTGACTTTGCCTGTCCAGTGGCAGGGCTTGCCCTCAGGCAAGGAGGAGAGAGAACATTCAGTCTGTATATCTGCTTCCAAAAGCAAATGGTTGTTCAATGGGGAAGGAAGGGAGGAGGGGCAAGGGGCAGCAACATTTATTAAAACACAAGGGTTTAGTGGAGGATAACACAGACTGCTTTTCCTGCCCACTTTAGGTTGAGAAAGTTCAGGGTTTTAGCATGCCAATGAATTGGAAAGGTTCTTATTTCACACTTAATCAAACCAAGAGAAAAACAAATAGGCCCACAATTGGGCCCAAGAGCTCCTGAGGACAATTTCAGAGAGCTAGAGAAGGGTCTTGTCCAGATAGACCAAACTAATCATCAGAGAAGGCTCCAGAAAGGCTGATGCATTTATCGGAAATCTCTTTCTTATAAATGATCCATTTCTCTTCAATTCCACCCACTTGTGTCCCCATGTTTGTCCTTCCTGCCTCCCTACCTCTGTCTCCCTTCCCTTAGGCACAGTATTCTAAAACCTAGAACTGAAAGAACTTAGAGATAATTTAGTCTGGGGATGGAATCCATGTTTGGTTTTCAGAGGGTCCAGGAATTGGATGGGGAGGAAATCACGTCTTTTTTTCACTAGCCTTTGATTTCCTTTCGTCATCTTATGTATTTCATTTTATGAATTAAAAAAAATATCCTTAAAAGGAGGTCCCTGAGCTTCACTAGCCTTCCAAAGGGGTCTATGACATTAAAAAAGTTTAGGACATCTGACTAATCTAAACTTTTTATTTTACAGAGAAAGAAACTGAGGTACAGAGAAATGACTTTCCCAGGGTCAAATGGGTAGTACTCAGCAAAGATGGGATTTTAGCCCTGGTCATCCGACTCCAAATCCAGAAAATGCTTTCTACTATACTACATATTTGGTATAGACAGTATTGTGTGTGTCTAGTGGTATGATGACTTCACTCTTGAAAGAAGCTGTAGGAATACGAGATGGAACACATGAATTTACTGTAAAAAAGGCAGACTGTCAGAGGGTATACTGAGTATGGTCAGAGTGGTCATTTAGTCATGACTGCACCTTTCAGTACCTGGCTCTTTACCTTTAGCTCACGTCAGGGTTCAGCTCTTGCCTTTCTGAGCCCTTGTACCCCCTACTGACCTCGACATAGCAACCTAGTCAACATTCTCATTTGGTGTTTGCTGTCCTCATGGCATAGCAAGTCACATCTGACTCTCTGCAGATGCCATTCCCCAATCTTTTCACTCCCCACCATTTCTGAAATACCATCAAAGTTTTACACCCAGATGTTTACCCTTGCATGACCTATCCTAGGGATGATGAGAACAAGTTGTTAAAAGTTACTGAGATCCCAAAATAAGACTTGGAAATTAGTTGATAATAACATCATAGTTCCAGAGGTAGAAAGAATTTTATAAACCACCTGGTCCCACCCTCTCATTTTTACAGATGAGGAAACTGAGTCCTACCTAAAGCGTTGAATGATTTGCCCAAGGTAATGCAGGTAATATCAGATATGAGACTTGAACCAGGATATTCTCACTCCAGAAGTGCCACTGTTCTACACTTATGGCTAAGCATTTCAGCATCTTATTCTGAAAGGGATGAGCATTTAGAACATAAAGTAACCATGTATAAATATTACACAGACTTATTTTTAATAAGAATGCTCTTGTGTAATCTCTTAAAGGCCAAAGAGCTGCTATGCAATTCAGTTACCTATCTGGGGTATCAACCACTCTATTTTCAACTTCTCCAATCATAAATTCTCTCTTCTTTATTCTTACCCTCCTGGAGTTACTTACAAGCCTCCCAACCAGTCTATTTGCCTTTATATTTTCCTTGCTCCAGTCAACAGGCCTATCAGGTTAATCTTCCTTTTTACTCAGAATGGACTGGGTCACACTTGTACTAAAAATGTTTCTCAATGGCTCCCTATTACCCAATAAATTTCAATTCCTTAGCCTCATATTTGGGCATACTTCATGCTATTTTCCTTTAGATTTTCTATGCCAGTCAAACCTATCACCCTTTATTTATACTGAATGAGACTACTCATGCTTATCTTACACTTAGAATTCTATCCCCTCTTCTCAACTTTACTTATTGCCATTCTATCCCAGCCCAGATATGATGAAATTCATGAAGTCTATTCTGTTGTCCCTAGTCAGTACTTATCCTTGTCATTCCTCACATAGGACTTGGCTTAATGTACTTACTTATCTGCACCATAGTAATTTGTGTATAACACCTCATCTGGGCTACTCCTCTCAACTCAGCACTCAGAAATGTACAAATGGACCACCAAGAGGGAGACTCCTCTCAGGTTTCAAGGGTATACCCTGTGGGGTAACCCTTCCTAATCTGCGGCTCATGAGTCCCCACTAGTGTGTTTCCCATTAATCCTCAGCCAATAGACACATTTAACTCTTAAGCAAGGGCATTTATGTACCAAGATTACAAAGTAACAACAGTAATTATAGAACATTTTCCCCATATACCTGGGGCATACACTCCCACAGATCCAAACAATGTCCATGGCACGGATATGCTAAAACTTTGAACACAATGGTATTGAAGCACATAAATAGGACACACATGTTACAAAGGTAACTCACTACTCCTGGTTCTGTAGCGGCCAGAAGTCCTTTCTCTCTTCATAGTGTCCTCATAGTGCCACAGCTCCCCTTGGGTATAGTTTCTCTGTAGGGCAATTTGCTTAGTTGAGTCCACAGGGTCTATTACTCATCTTTGCTGCCATTCTCAAAGTTGGTTCCTTCTTTAATTGACTGCCTTTATGTATCTACTTCAGTCTGGACTAAGTGTCTGCTCCCTCAATAATACTTGGAATTCTCTTGAATCAACAAACTCTTGCTATATGCCATAGCCAATGAGAGGGGAGTAGAAAGAAGTACCCTCTTCCCCTCCACTTTGCAAGAGTCACCTCCACAAAGTGCTCCCAAATCTGTAAGTCCCTGCAACTGAACCACTGTTAACAGGACTTAGCTATTTAAAGCCCTGCAAAGGTGTTGTCTAATTTTTACTCACTCAATGAGGTTGCTGTGGTTTAATTCCATCAGAGAAAATTGTTCACATATCATAAAGGGATTAGGAAATACATAGGACAATGGCATACATAATCCTCATAATTAGTTTAATAGCTTGTAACACCTTGTCCCTTTAGGGGGAGAGGACAGGGGTTGGTCAGAGACCAACATTCCTATATGCATATTCGTTGCACACTTTTACTAGACTGTGAACTCCATAGGGGCAAGATCTATGTCTTATTTCATATTTGAATCTCTTCTAATACCTAGAATGGTGCTTTGTACATAGTAGTCACTTTGCAAATGTTGTTGAAGTTGCAGATGATACAGGAAGTATTTTGGATCCAAAACTGAATTGTCTTCTCATCACCTCTTCTGGGTCCAACATCTTTCTTCTCACTACTCAAGGTGTGCATAAGAAAGGTAAAAAAAAAATATGTTATCCTAAGCTAAACCTTAGGAAGGTAAACCCCTGATTTATTTTTTAATCATATAGCCAAATATAAATGAATTTTAGAATTGTCCATGATGTTGTTTCACTCCATTATGTGGACAAACAAGAATTAATTGTAATTCTACTCATTTCTTAACATTCAGATGCCAGAAAGTCACTCTAGAGGTGTTGGAGTTATTTTCATTCTTTGGCAAATCTAGATTGGAGAAGGAAAGAAAAGAGAAATCTACAATTAATTCCTCTGCACCAGAAATGCAATGCCTACTCTGAAGATTAAAAATAATTTACACACAAAGTATGTACACTTACTTCAGGTTAACTAAGGATGAAATAATAAATTACGAGAGACTGAATCTAATTGTGCTTATAGGAGTTGTAGACTGAACACTTAAAAATAGTCCAGTTCCATCTAAGTTAAACCCTTTCTCCTTTCCAACCCCAACTTCACCATTTGTCTACTAGGCCATGCCATCAACCTCACAACACCTTCCCCAATCTCTCCAGTCAGTAACAATCCTACCTCCCTCAGTACTCCAGCTTTGGGGTCTGCCTTTACAGGTGGTGCTAAAAAGATCATCTGAAATAATAAGATCCTAGATTTAGAGCTAAAAGGGATCTCAGAGATCATAGTCCAACCCTTTCCTTTACAAGTGTGGAAACTAAGATTCATAGATATTGTGACTTATTCAAGGTCACACAGAGAGAAACTGTTAAACTTTGGATAGCACACAGGGCTTGGAGTTAGGAAAACCTGGGCTTGATCTAGATAACTCTTAAAGGGAGCCAAGGAAACTAAGAGGCAGAGATCAAGACGGAAAAAAATATCAGACATAGGGAATAGTCCATGCAAGTGCAAAGACATGGAGATAGTAGATGAGCAGGAAATAAGCATTTATTTAGCACTTACTATTGAGAATTTAAGATTTGAATCCCACCTCTTACACTTCCTAGTTATGTGATTGTGAGCAAGTCATTTGACCTGAGTCTTCATTTTTTTCCCCTGTAAAATAATGATGATAGCACCTGACAAGATCGTTGTGAGGCTACACATGTAGAAAGCTTTGCAAACCCTAACTTTTTATACAAATGTAAGCTGCTACATTGGCAGAGGGAGGATTTGAAGGCAGGTCACCTGACTCTAATCCAGGGTTCTTCCTCTGTGCCATAACTTGTTCTATTACTTTGGAACACCTTCATCCTGCTCTCTGCCCCTTATCTCCCCATCTAGGACATAATTCATTGTGCATATGCTCACTGAGTGAATAACAGATCCAATGGGTTCATAGTGACATGTAGTCCTATGAGTGGGGGATATAAGGCCAAAATAATCCTTATGACCTGTCTACCTTCTTGCCTTGATTTTATTTTAGCTTCTACAGCAGGGACCACTTAATACACACACAGGTTCAACCAATCCCAAGATTCTGGGACAAACGTACCCTGTAGGTTGGGAAGATAAAAAGATTCCTGAATTAATAGTATGATGGGTCGGCATCACAACCCTTACTTTCAGGCAAGTTCTGACTTTGTAGCTTGATTCCAGTAACCAAATTCTTGGTCTGTTCTTTGTGACTGTGTCCATCTTATACTTTAGTTCTATGTACAAGGTCTCCATCTTGCCCATCTTCACACCTGAGTTTCTTGCTTAGTTTAATTGTTACCGCAATAAAAAAGCAGGGCAATTGAATCATGGGGCAGGCAGGAAGCAGCTGCTGCTAATGGCCCTAAATGACATCAACATCTCTTTTCCTTCTGAGATGTCCAGCATGTAGCTTACATGGAGACAGAGTGCAGGCATATGTGCTGGTATAGCCCAGCCCTTATACTCTGGCTCTGTAGATGAACCTTTTGGAAGGAAAGAAAGTCAACTGAGACCTCTGCAGGTAAAATATTGATGCTGAAGACTGGTTACCTGAGCAGTTCCGCAGGTAAGTTGAGTGGCTTCTGCTTTATTTCTGAGTTTGAGCTCCCCTGTTTTGTGAGTGTCTGGGGAAGGTTTTCCTTGTTGAGCTGTGTCTAAACCAGCTAGAAGTCTTAAGGACAGCAGATACCAGTGATGACCCTGTATGTGGCATGTGCATCCTTAATAACAGCTTCTGAGCCTTCCTCTCTCCCCTCTGGCATGCCTGAGTCTTTATGTCAGAAGCAATGGGATTCTTCTGGTACAACGCCATTCCTAGGATTCCAAAATCTCTTAGACTGACATCTTGCCTTGTTCTCCTCTCTACCTTATTCTTCCAAGGAGTAGAATCCTGCCTTCTGAAAACCAGTTTCCATGGCTAGGCCTTAAATTACCCATTGCCAGACTTCTCTAATGCAAACCACCTGGCTCTCTGGAATTCTGCCTATGCCCACTGCCAGATCATCTGATGCTATTTGCTAATGGGATTTTTCCTACTATTGCACATCTCTGATTTCACCTGCTTGCCTGTCAGACTCCCTCCTATGGCTGACTGCTGGGATTTTGCCTGAACTCTTACCCAGCCTAATGAGTTTGTCTAACTTCAAAGTTATAGTTAGTCATTGAGTGAATTAATAAATGAACTAGTAGAATCTGGCTCATCCCACCGATGACTGAGCCCTGATTCTGACACGTAACTTTTGGCTCTCAGAGTAGACAAAGCCCTGTTGGACAAGTTCATTAAATAGTTATCAAAGCCAAGAGTCCTGTGATATTATGGTAAATGTACATACTCAACCCTGAATGGATCCCCGGGTAAATTTTCTTTTACAATATTAGTAGGAGCAAGCATCACGAACCTTTAAAAAGTACTTTCTCACTGAACTCCCTTTTCAATTCCCTCTTAAGTGTTACCTTTCCCCATCAGAATGTTTTCTTTTAAATTTTATTTGTATCCCTAGCATTTAGTATAGTATTTAGTACATAGTAAGTGCTAAATAAATGCTTATTTCTTTCTCATCATCTATTACCTCCATGCCTTTACATTGGATATTCCCCATATCTGACATATTTTGCTTCTGAATCTCTGCCTCTTAGTTTCCTTAGCTCCCTTTAAGACTCAGCCCAAGGCTTACCTTCTACATGGGGCCTTCCCCAGTTCCCTTTGCTGTTAATGCCTTCCCATCTGAGATTTCCATCTATTTTGTATATAACTCATATATACCTAGTAAAGTACATGTCTCCTCCATTAAAATGTGTACTCTTTAATGGAAAGGGTTGCCATCTTTGCCTTTCTTTGTCTCTCCAGTGTTTAATACAGTGCCTAGTACATAGTACGCACTTAATAAATGCTGTTGACTGACTGACATGTCTATGGTTAATACAACTACAAAGTGTTAGAGACAAGGTTTGAACATAGGTCTCCCTGACCATTATTGACTAAATTAAGTGATTTTAAAAATCCCTGAATTTGTCTAGATAAAGTTCAACACTTTGTCTCCCTATTTTTTGTTCCTCAGGTTTATACTTACAGAAAACAAAATGCATCTCCTAGGATTTTAAAATCTGTTTGAAATTTTACAAACATTTCCAGATCTTTTTTATTATCTTGATACTTCAAGGATTCAGAATATTATCTTGCATGTCATCTACTGGAGAAAATGCCAGGTTCAGAGTCAGGAACATCTCAGCTGGAATCCTGCCTCAGATATTTACTATGTGACCTAGGACAAGTCACATAAACTCTCTGTGCTTCAGTGCCCTCATGTATGAGATGAGAGAATTGGATTCGATGGCCTCTAAAGTCCTTTTCACCTTGAGATCAAAAATCCTATGACTTTATGATCCCAGACTAGGTTGTCTTTTGGGGTTGCTATTGCCCAAAATAAATTAATCTCCCTGTGGCCAACTGGATTTTGAGTCTCATTGAACTTAAGCCGGTCCTTGGAAAATAAATAGTCTGTCATCTGGCCTGTTCTCTAAACTCTTCTAGCTTGGTAGAGCCTGCCAGAGCTTGTAGTCTACTGTCATAGCCTTCCCAAAACTATGAAAGTCAACAGTAGAGGAAAAATGTTAAATGAGTCTGAAATTCCACGGAAAAACATGACTTGTAACTAGAATTGTTGCACTACATTAGAGGTATAGCAAAGTGCCCGCTGTTTCATCAGCTCTAAGGCTGATTACCTTGTAACTTGGGGTATTAGTGAGATCACACAGCACACAAAACCACAAGTTTTTAAGCCACCAATCAGGCAAGGAACATTTCTTACAATGCTGCAAGTACTCTGCCCAGTGCTAGGGACACAGAGAAGATGCAGTAGCCACCCCTGCCCTCAGGTACCAAAACTAGACCTTTTCAAGCCCTTGGTCAGTGCTGGGCCTTTCTGTCTTTCAGAAATGCCTCCTCGATGGGTTTTAATATAAGATTTAGAAAGCAGACTTACAGCCTTCTTAGATCATAACAATGGCAAACCTCACTATTCAGGAGGGAACTTGAACCGTGTTTCTTCATTGCTGCTCATGATCCAGCCTAAACAAGTCTTAAATTTGCTCCCCAGCTACCAGATTTAGGTGAACTCAATCTGAGCTAAGATGAAAAAATTCATGCGCCACTTACTGTGCTTGGTCACCAGTTTTGAGAGAGCTGGCCGGGCGGAGAACCAGTGACTTGACAAGATCTTGGGTGAAAATAGAGAGATTATTTTAAAAGTTTCATTATGACCCAAATCTGATTATATCAAGAAGATCAGGCCAGCTCTTGGGAATAGAAGTACTTACAAATTATGATGAACATCAGTGAAAATGTCAAAAGGGCAGTGAATAATCCTCCCAGAGAGTATCTTTAAAAAAACCAACAAAAATATTTCTCATATTATCAAGATAATGGGATGGTTTCCACTGAACACAAAACATTAAAAGGGATAACTTAGCATGAGATGATTAACAAACCATTAATTTAAAGCTCATTAAAAACAATTAAGGTTAAATTGTTCTAAAAACAATTAAGGTTAAGCCTGAATTCATAAGCTAGGTGGTACAGTGGATAGAGTGCCAGGCTTGGAACTAGGCAGACCTGAGTTCTAGCCCAGCCTCAGCTATTTACTGGCTATGTGATCCTGGGCAAGTCACTTAACCTCTCTCAGCCTCAGTTTCTTCTTCTGTAACATGTTATGGTTGGACTTTATTACCCCTAAGATCCTTTCCAGCTCTAAATCGCTGATCCTATGAAAAGACTAAATTATAGAACATATTAAGACCCAGCTTGGTAACGCAGTGGATAGAGTGCTGGACTAGGATTCAAGACCTGAGTTCAAATCCAGCTTCAGATATTCACTGGCTGTGTGACTCCAGGTGATACATTTAATCTCTGTCTGCCTCAGTTTCCTCATCTGCAAAGTAGGAATCATAATAGCACCTTCCTCCCATTGTGGGGATAACATGAAATAATATATTTAAAGTACTTTGCAAACCTTAAAGCATTTTATCAATACTAAGACAAAATGCATAAAAATACATGTGGAAAGGAGCTAAAGGAATGAACTGTGGCTAAATAGAGGCCCTTGAGGGACCTACTTACTGAAAAGATAAGAATCGTGTAATTACTGGTATATCAAATTTGTACTTCCAATAATTTACATTTTCTTGATTTGGTTAGTACTTGATTCCCTTTTTGGAATCTTCTTTTTGTTATTTATTTTGTATGTCACATACACATTCAAAATTTGAGACCTTGTAGGTTAATATAATACAGTTAAGATGTCAAAACACATTGACTGATGAATCATTATAGGGTCATAAGCTTTAAAAGGGACCCTTGAGACCATTTAGTCCACAGGTGTCACACAGGCCACATATGCCCCACAATGCTCTCAAGTATGGCCCAAAACTGGTTAAAATGAAATTGGGAAATATTTAACAAAATAAATTAAAATATCGTAGAACATGGACAATATTATATTTTAAAACTAAGTCAACATACAGCCCATAAGGATCCTTATGTATAGTTTAGTAAGCCCTGTTTCTACTACAGTTTGACACTACTGAACCAATCCAACAACCTCATTTTATGAAGTAGGGAACTGAAGAAAAGACAGGTTAAATGACTTGCCCAAGTTAACTTAGGTAATAAGGAGCAGCACCACTTGGTCTTATCCTGGTCTGTTATTCCCATTTTGCAGATATGAAAACTGTGACTCTGAATGGTTAAGTGACTTGACCACTGTCACACAGCTAAATAAGTCTCTTGAGGCAGGATTTGAACCAGATTGTACTGATTCTCAGTCAAATTCTCTATACATGACAACACACTGACTCTCAGAGGTAGTCCTTTTTTCTCAGTGGATCTCATCTATCCATAAAAGTGTTTGGGATATTAAGTATTCACTCATTCATTTGACAAGTATTTATTAAGAAACTACCATCTGTAATATGGTGAGCACTAAGGAGGCACAAAGAAAGACATAGTCCCTGCCCACCTCTACTTCACCTAAAAGTGATACATGTCTAAATGATTAATGCAGATAGTAAATGAAATAGGAATTCAGTAAGTGAGATCAATGTGGCCTAGAATAGTCCATAAAGACTTAGCAGGAAGGAGATACTTGAGCTGTATCTTGAAGAATAGGTAGGATTTGGAAGAGAAGAGGGGGAAATGAATGACATTCTAAATAGAAACAATGGCATGAAAATAATCTTAGAAATGAAAGGCTATGTTTAGAGAACAGAGAAGACTGACCTCACTGGATTATAGAGGTTTTGCTGTTGTTGTTGTTTGTCCTTCATTCTTGAAGAGGACCATGACATTGGAAGGTGATATCACAACTTGCAAGTGAATTGTATTTAAGTGAGGCAGAACCATGCAAAGTCACCAGCCTCACTCTCTCCTCCTGAGCCAGTGGGAGACTTTGTCTTTTTAAAACTAAGGTCTTTCCCAGGTCTCAGTTTGTATGAGGCAACACCCATTCAGTGATTAATGCTAGGTAAGAAAGGAGGCAAAAAAATGTCCTCTCTTACCTAGTCAAAAGAAAAATCAATCTGGGGGGAAGACCCTCAGGGTTTCTGGCCAAAACAAAAACAATTGCTGTTTGCATTCGTTCCAAAGTTGGCTGAAGTTCCAACTGAAGAAGAGTTTTTGAATGCCATTAGGCTCCTTTCCTGTGGCAAAGCCCCTAGTGCTGATTCTATTCTAGCTGAGAAGGTCCCTGAGAAGGTCTAGAGGGTCCCTTGCTTATTCAAAAGCTGACTGAAATTTTCCAGGTTATATGGCAAGAGGAGGTTATCCCCCAGGAGTTCAAGGATGCCTCCATTGTCCATATCTATAAAGATAAAGGAAATAGATTATCCTGTGACAATCACAGAGAGCCTCTCTCTTAGTCATTGCTGGTAAGATTCTTGCCAGAGTCCTCCTTAATAGGCTGATCCTTCACCTGGAAGATGGTCATCTACCTGAAAGCCACTGTGGCTTCAGAAAGGGCTGAGGAACAGTCAATATGGTGTTTGCTGCCCGACAACTCCAAGAGAAATGCCAAGAGGGGAACAGAGGTCTACATACAACGTTTGCAGATCTGACCAAGGCCTTTGATACTTTTAGTCATGAGGGCTTATGGAAAATTATGTCAAAATCTGGTTGCCTGGAGAAATTCATCAGCATTATACATCGATTTCATGATGGTATGCTTGTGCAGGTCCTAGATAATGGATAATGCTGTCGTGCCTTCCCATTCACCAATGGAGTGAAACAAGGCTGTGTGCTCGCTCCCATTATTTTTAGCATGATGTTTTCAGCCATGCTGTCAAATGCTTTCAATGAGGATGAACACAGCATTAAGGTTAGCTGTAGCACTGATGGTAAATTCTTCAACTTGAAAAGGCTACAAGCCAAGACCAAAGTGGAGGGAGTGTTGGTGCATGATTTTCTGTTTGTGGATGATTGTGTACTCAATGCAGCCTCTGAAGTTGAGATGCAATGAAATATGAATCAATTCTTTGTTGCTTGTGCTAATTTTGGCTTAACAATTAACACCAAGAAAACACAGGTGTTCCATCAGCCACCACCACACCATCCAAATGTGGAACCATCAGTTTCAGCAAATGGAGAAGTTTTGAATGCTGCAGATAGGTTCACCTACCTTGGTAGTGTACTTTGCAGGGGTGTACACATTGATAATAAGGCTGATGCATGCCTTGCCAGAGCTAGCTCAGTGTTTGGGAGGCTCCAAGGGAAGGTATGGGAGAAAAGAGGTATTAGACTGACTATCAAAATGAAGGTCTACAGAGCAGTAGTGCTGACCTCATTGTTGTATGCCTGTGAAACCTGGACAGTCTACCAGCACCATGCCAGGAAACTGAATCGCTTCCATTTGAATTGTCTTAGGAAGATTCTGAAGATCACCTGGCAGGATAAGGTACCAGACACTGAGGTACTTACTGGAACTAAAATGCCAAGCATTCAAACTCTGCTTCAAAGAGCACAACTCTGATGGTCTGGCCACATTGTTTAAATGCAAAACATATGCTTTCCAAAAAGACCATTTTATGGAGAACTCACACAAGGCAAGTGTTCATGTGGTGGTCAGAAGTGATACAGAGACACTTTTAAGGTCTCTCTTAAGAACTTTGGAATTGATTGTGTGACATGGGAGACACTGGCACAGGACCACTCAGCATGGCATTTCCACATCAGAGAAGGTGCTATGCTCTATGAGCAAAGCAGAATTGAGACAGCTCAAAGGATATGCAGGATGCACAAATTTGGAGTATCCACACCAAATGTTGACATGGACTATTTGTGCCCGACCTGTGGTAAAGCATTCTGAGTTCATAGTGCTCTGATCAGTCACAGTCTGACACATTGAAACTTGACTCTAGCGTAGTGATGTCATTTTGGTCCTCTTTGAGAATGAAGGACAACAACCGTTGTTGGCCAATCTGTGAGAGTCACTTGTGTTTAAGGTGTAGGTCTTAAAAAAAGAAATCTAGTCTGTATACTCCAAGATATATTGTGAGGTTTCAGCAAAATTGATATTCCTTCGGGCAGAGCAGAGTTGTGGAAGGTAAGGTAAGCAGCAAAGGGTGAGATCAGATTTTAAAAGGCCTTGAATACCAGACAGAATAATTTTCACTTTATCTTCTATGCATTGGGGAGCCAAGGTCATGATTAGTGCCTTCCTCATAGTTTGTGTTCTTTACTGGTGGATGATATTGAGGACCTACTATGAAGGAATGATTTGCTTATGGCCATGACTAATTCCCTACTTCCAAATTTCTAGGAGAACACTTTATTGAAGTAGTCAGCACCATCGTCAGGAGGTGTGAAAGTGAATTCTATGAATGGAGTCAGCCACTGATTCATTTGTCGGTAAACTAATCCCCTATGAAGCCTGATTCCTTCCATCCCCCAATGGTACATATACCAGAGTCTCACAAATGGATATACAGAGCTGCACAAGGCAGAGCATCAGGCACATGGCACCAGTAGTAGTTAAGGACCTGAAGAAGTTGCCATGGGAGAATATGTCTAGCTTTCAGGCATAGCCTGTATCACTGGGCTGCCCTCCTTCTTCCTGCTCAACCACTCAGTTTAAAGGAAGGCTTAGCTTTCTTCATGCTGAACTGGGGGAGGGAGTAGAGTCAAGAGGTGAGATTATATTGTGAACCCACAAAACAACCTGAAAAACATAAAAGAGTTATTCTGAGACTTCTTATTTAGTGAGAGTGGCCAGTGGGGTTAGTTAATGAAGTGCTAGACCAGGTGAACCTTGATGAATGGATGAATGAAGGAACAAATGAAAAAAGTATTTATTTAGCACTTGTTACGAACCAAGCACAGTGCTAAGAGCTACAAATAAAAAAAGCATAGTTAGTACTCGTCCTTAAAGCACTTATGTTACAATGAAATAATATACAAAGGAAGGTAGTGGCCAGGTAGAGGCAGTTGGGCCTGCAAAAAGTTATAGGGATGGTTAGTGGGGAATTGGAGATTTGATTGATACAGCTCATTTGTGAACAATATAAGAGTTGATTTGATCATGGTTCATCATTCCAAAACTGTGGAAAAGTGGAAGGGAGGACAGGATAAGAGCACAGTGGCAAGGTGTTTGTCAAGTAGGAAATAGTCAGGGAGCAAGGAAGGAAGGAAGGCATGGTGGCTGGGACTTTCCAGAAACAGTGGTCTATGAGGGGCAGTCAGCAATGAGCATGTCAGGGCAGACGTTTCTTCATAGCAAAGCAGGTAGGCACAAATAGGCAGAGTAGGGAATTAACACAGCATGACCTACATATTCATAGAGTAGTGGAATTGGTGCCTTCTTTCTCTGATGGAAAGGTAATTTTGAGGCCTGGCTGTGTAAGGGAAGCTAGAAAAGTTGCCATCACCTTAAGCACATCATGTATGGCTGCTCCTTACCCCTAGGGAATCTATGATGTGACAGACTAAAAGAAAATGATTACCAGAGTGCCTAATATTGGGTTGGATGTAGGGTGGCACTGAAATATCCCTCTTCTAATATTCAGGTATATTCAATTTTCTATTCAATATTCAATTCAAGAACTTCACTGTGGATCTACCAGTAGACTAAGATTTGCCTGTCTCCATACAGTGAATCTAGGCAGGGTACCACAGATGGAAGACAGAGGAGATGGCCTTTTTGGATTCCCTGTATCCCAATTGCTGGGAGAACACTTATTACTGAAGTTGTCAGAATATCCAGGTACAGCAGTGTTTCAATTCAAGCACCTCATTGAGATGTACCAGCAGATCAAGACTTGTCTGTCTCCATATAGCAAATGCTGGAAGAGTACCTCGGATGGAAGCCAGAGGAGATGGCCCTTTTGGAGTCCCTACCTCGAAATTGCTAGGAGATCTCTTATTGTTGAAGGAGTCAGCACCATGGTTAGAGGCAGTAAACTTGAGACCTGTGAGCTGAGTCAACACTACAGCATAGTCCTAAGGTTCTCACAGATAGAGGGCTTTATCTCCTTATAATGCATAGAAAGTCTCTGGCTGGATATTTAAGCTGGAGAGTTGGTTGCTACCAGTGCCAATAGATTTAACTAGGCATTGGTTAAATTAGTAAAAAACATGGCCATTAACTGAGGCAAATAGGCAAATTGCCCAGAGTCACATATCTAGTAGGTGTCTGAGGCCAGATCTGAACTCGGGTCTTCCTGAGTCCAGGTCTGGTACCCTAACCACTGCATCACTTACCTGCGCATCTTGCCTGTACATAATTGTCTACATGTCTCCTGCATTATCCTATGAGTTCCCTGAGAGTAGGGACTTTTCTTTTTGCATTTCTTTGTGTCCCCAGTGCTTAGCACTTAATACGTGTTTAGTGAGCACTTAATGCATGTTTAATTGATTAACTGATTAAACTGATTAAATCTAATTTATAAAATAAAATTATTCTTTAGAAAATTAAGGATGTTGCCTACACAGAAGACAACATACCAATCCTGTATCAGGAGCCTCAAGTTAGGATATATAGAATGCACAATGCCAAGAATTAAGAACTAGATCACAAGACAGTGGGAAGATAGATTTGAGGGGGCACTAAATCCTGAAATTCCCTGATTTCTAAATGTGCACCAAGAGTTATAGCTCTGAAATAACCCTCAGTACCCTGAAAGAGAACATAGGCAACCTGCAACATTTTCTCTAGTGTTGGTTCTTATAGGCATTACCTTCAAGATCCAGATAGACCCATTGCTCCTTCTCCATAAACCTCAATAACAACAGGTTGAATACAGGGATAGTTTTGTTTGTCAGGTGCATCAGCTACAAAACATTTCGTCTGACTTCTCTACCAAGTTAGCAGTGCTATGCCTCTTCCAGCCGTATTAGAACCATGGACAGCAACCTTAGCAATTTCCTCTGGCTGGCTTTGAGGTTGATGGAGCAGAGAAGTTAAATGATAATAGCCATTGGGAGCTTTCTACAATTATGAACTTGCCAAGACAGCATCTGAGAGACCCAGGTGTACTAAGATACAGGTATGGAGCCTGTAAACAAATTATCCTCAGCTTGTAGATACAACACTCCTTCAGCGGAATTCCAAAACACCCTCACAACCTGGGAGCAGCCCCACCAAGCCCAATAAGGAAGCTCTGCTCCTTGCTGAGTACAATAAACTCAGGGATTTACCAGAGCAGAGGTTCCTTTGGAGCAATGATTCTGGGAATGTCAAGTACTAATAAGTTTATGATCCATTTGTATAAAGGAACTCTGTCCTTGTAATGGCTGATTTATCAATAAGTTGCAACCAGGAATGGACAAGAACAGATGGCTAAAGTCACACCTCAAGATCCATTATTTAAATATCAGAGATAATCATTTTCAAATCCCAACAAAATTAAAATCGCAATTACCTTGTACATGCTGAAATGACTAAGCATGTTGTGAATACAATTACTGGAACAAGGACCTCTTGAAATGTAGTGGACTCTAACAGGGAAAAAGAAAAGAATTGAGAAGCATTATTTAATATTAAATAGTCTTAAACTATTAAAATAAATTATAAATGATCAAATAATAGTAATTTAATAATGGCTAAAAATAATAAATGTCTATTATTAAATGTATTGATCCATAACATTCCTTCTCCCAATCTTAACTCTCCTTTGGAAATATTATTTGCAAATATCTAATCTGTACCCTGAACACATTCTGTGCTTTGTCCTTTCTGTGTCTTTGTTCACACACTTTCCTATGCATGGAATGCAATCTCACTTCCCCTTTCCCTACTGAAGTCATACTTAGAATTTTAATCCCAAATTAAATGCTATTTCCTCCCTCAGGCTTGCCCTGATATTCCTGGTTAGTAATTATCTTCCCCCTCAATACTCCTCACATAGCACTTTATTCTGTATCTCTGTAATGCAATCATCATGAAACAGTACTTCAGAGAAATACAGAATTTTAGATTTGGAAGGGACTTTGGGATCCATCTTTCCCAACCCATACACAGAAAGAAGACCCACTGTAGCATACCTGACAAGTGCTCAACCAGCCTTTGCTTGAAGATTTTCAATGAGGGGGAACTCCATTCATTCCCATCTCTGCTTTTGTGCTTTATCCCACTGCTAGACAGTGAAATTTATGAGGGAAGGAGTTGTGTCCTATCTAAATGCAGATACATTCCATACCACCTAGGACAGTGATGGGCACACAGTATGCTGTTAATGACTGTTGGTGAACTGGAACTTGTTGAATTAAGACACGTAAATCTATTACCCTTTGGGGTACAGTCTTTTGCTTTGGGGACTCTAATATAAGCTATAATGTGGCAAAATGAATGATTTTCCTTGAAGAGTTTATAGTTGTTTTTTTAAAATATAGTTTCTATTTTGAAGAACTTCATGAATGTCAATAAATCAACTTTATGCTCCACAACATTTTTTACCCAATAAGTCCAATGATCTTTAGAAGTATCAATTTAATTACCTTCAACATCGCTGGTGACCAGAGCTCTATATAGAAAAAAAACCCAATCTTCGAAATAGTTATGGATTACATTAAAATAAAAGTAACTGGGAGAGATCTAAAAATCACCAAATTGTACTTGTTCAGTCATTTCAGTCATGCTTGACACTTCATGACCCCATTTGGGATTTCCTTGGCAAAGATACTAGAATAGTTTGCCACTTCTTTCTCCAGTGGATCCAGTGGATGCCTTTTATCAGGCAATCAGAGGTTATGTGATTTACCAGTGCCACATTGCTAGGAAGGTATCTGAGGCTGGATATCAACTCAAGGCTTCCTGATTCCAGGCCCAGTGCTCTATCCACTGAGCCATAGGCTGCCCCATCAAGTGGTACAATGCTCCCCAAATGCTTTTTATGTGGTTATAGCCCTAGGAAGGGCAGAATTTATGAGGCAAGATGGCATGGGGTCTTACATTGGTGGCCTTTTTAAAGCTGATTCTTTTCATGGGTAGGAGCAGGCATCAAGGTACAAGAAAGAAAATTTTCATGAGAATATTTATAATAATAGGCTGCTAGGTGGTGCAGTGGATAGAGCACTGGGTTTGGAATCAGGAAGACTCATCTTCAAGAGTTCAAATCCAGCCTCAGATACTTAATAGCTGTGTAACCCTTTGCAAGTCACTTAACCCTGTTTGCCTCAGTTCCTCATCTGGAAAATGAGCTAGAGAAGGAAATAGTAAACCACTCCAAGAAAATTCCAAATGGGGTCACAGAAAGTTGGACACGACCGAAAAATGGCTTAACAACATCTATAATGATATCATATAAGGACTGGAATACAACTTAGATGCATATCATCCTCATTTTATAGATGAGGAAAATAGGCCCAAATAGGGGAAGTCATTTGTCTGAGGTGACAGATGTAAGAGGAGATGTAGCAAAATCAGTCAGTAAAGTGCCAGTGCAGAACATTTTTCTTTGAGTGGCATCTTTCAGTACTAAAGGGGCTTGTAACTTCATCTTCTGTGAGTCTTTAAGAAAATATCCATCCCTTAAAGGGACTGCAAACTATAATAACACATCAGATTTTCGTTGCTCAACTACAAAATTGTCCTCAGTGATCAAGCACCAATTTTGCAGCTATGTGGGGAAGGAAGTGATTATAGCAGATTTAGGCATAAGAGAGCACTTTTGATAAGACAATCACACACACACACACACACATACATACTGATGACCAAATATAAATCAAGATGGGTCTGATGAGAGAGAGAAGAAGATAAATGAAACCAAAAAAGGTCACCATCTTACAAATAGATTGTGTTTTTAAAAATTATGTCAGTCATTTGGAACTTGAATACATTTCCCCATGAAACAGCATGAGGAGTGGTAGTTAGGTTCCCAGGTCGGCTAAGAAAGCCTATTTAACACATAAGAGGGCTGAATACCGGTGGCTGCCCCTTATTTCTAGAATCAAATACTAACCCCTTTGTTTAGAATTAAAAACCCTTCATAGCCAACCTCCAACCTACCTCTCCAGCTTTCTTATGTATTATTGTATTCTCTCTCTCTCTCTCTCTCTCTCTCTCTCTCTCTTTCTCTCTCTCTCTCTCTCTCACACACACACACACACACACACAGTATGTATGTGTATATATATACACATACATATATATGTATATATATACACACACACACACATATATATATATATATATAGTCCAGACAGACTGATCTAATTGTTCTTCACATATGACATTCCATTTCCTTTCTCCACGCCTTTTCACAAGCTGTGCCCATGCCTAGAAGGGATGTCCTCTGAACCTCCATCTCTTAGAATTTATAGTTTCCTACAAATCACAACTCAAATGCCAAGGGCCTTTTCTTACATGAAGCTTGTCTTTATACTCCTGGCTTCAGATCCTTCCTGAAAATTACCTTGAGTTAATCTTATATATGCTCATATACATGCATGTTATCTTCCCCAATAAAATGTTAGCTCCTTGAGGCAGGCTTTAGAATATTTGTCTGTCTGTTCCCAGGTCCAAGCACATAGCAGGTGATTGATAAACTTTATTGATTTGATAGGTTGAGAAGGGAGATTTTGAGTGATGATAGGACTTTCTAGAGTTCCCAAAATTACATCATCTAGGCAGTCACCCAGGCTACCTATGTATAAGACCAGCCCTTACAACAAATCTGTTTTCTACTATCTGGGTACAATTTGTTGTTATTTACAGATGGGCAGTTTTAGGAAGACAGAATAGTGCAGTAGAAAAAAGCATTGGCCTAGTAGTCAAAAGAGTTGAGCTCAATTCCTAACTCTACCGATAACTCATTGGATGACCTCAGGTCATATGTAATTTCCCTCTCTGAGCCTTACTTTACTCCTCCGTAAAATTAAGGGGTTGAAGAAAAGGTAATGTTACCAAAAAAGTCATAGAGAGGAATGAAAGGAGGTAACTTTCTGATCTATGGTTGAAGGGGAAAATCATCACTAAATGAGAGATGAAGACAATGACAAAAAAAAGATAGTTTTGACAATTTTGATGTAAAATTTAAAATTTTTTTTCAAAAGAAAATCCTAACAGGTAAGTGCCATGAGTGAGTAAGAAAGGTTATAGTTTTCAAAAGAAAAATTATAAACTATAAATATCCATCTAAAAAAGTGTTCCAAATCACAAATTGTAAGAACTCCATAAATAAAAACAATTCTGAGGTTTAACTTTATAATCATCAAATTGGTTAAAAATATAAAAACAGAAATAATCAATGCAAGGAGGGATTGTGATAAAACATACACAGGGTAATGTTAAGTCATCCAAACACTTTGTAATTACATAAGACTTCACTTAATTGTTCATAATCTTTGAACTAATGACCCTTGCAGCACTTTATGTGGTAGGAAAGCCTTTTATGGAAAAGACTTTTTTCCCCTAATTCGTTGTAGGAAAGTAGAGGTAAGAAAGTAGATAATAACACAACAATACACAATTGCTACAATAAGTCTAAATAAAAACAACATCTAGAGCTTAATTGTAATGACTAATCTTGGCCACAAGAGAAAAAAAAATAATGAAACACATTTACCTTCTTTGGGTTAGAGAGGAAGGGAAGAGGAGAGGCTGGGGGTGCAGAACATCATATTTGTCAGGTTTTTTTTGTTTTGTTGTTTTAAGGAAGACCTTAAAGTTGTGTTGTGTGGGAGGGTGTACACCGGAGGTAGCATGGAATAGGGAAAAAAGACATAGGAGTCAGAAGCCCTCGTTTCAAGACCCAGGTAAGAACACAGGTTCTTACCACCTGGGTGACCTTGGGTAAATTCCTTTCCCATTCTGATTTTCAGCTTCCTGTCATGTAAAATATAGGGGTTTGAATAGATAACCTCCAAGGTCCCTTCCAGCTTTAAATCTATGATCATATGATAAAGAAATTACTACAGTGAAGGGGGAAAGGCAATTATGTACATATGTACATATATGTTTTTGTATTCATGTGAACATATATGTTTATAAATGTGTATAAACATTTACGATTACCTCTTTATGTGGACATATGTTTGACTAAGAGCTTAGATTAAATGACATCTCATGTCCCTTCCAGATATAATAATATGTAGGATATAGGATAGGGAATGCATCTGTAACTGATATAAAGAAGTCTCAGCTAAGGAAATTCCTCCTACCAATGCAGGGCAGCACCTTCTCTGTACTTCTTAGTCATAGAAAATTGCCTAGAGCAACGAAAGATCAACTGACTGACTTGCCCAGGGCCACAACCAGTATGTATCAGAGATCAGGTCATCCTGATCCCAAGGCCAGCTCTCTAATATACCACACTTCCTCTCTCTAATGATGTACCTATCAGGGATATTTACAGGAAGAATTCCTAGAGGGTAATAGCTAATAGCTAAGATTTATATATCACTTACTATGTGCCAGACACTTTACAGTTATTTCATCTGATCCTTATAGCAACGCTGAGAGATAGGTATTTTTATTATTCTCATTTAGAGATGAGGAAAATGAGGCAAACAGAGGTTCAGTGACTTACCCAAGGCGTCACACAGCTAGTAAGAGTCTGAAGGTTGATTTGAGCTCAAGTTTTCCTGGCTCCAGTCTGGGCACTCTATTCACTGAACCACATAGCTTTCCCTAAGGCGGTAAACTAATACAAACTAAAATGAGACACTTTGGAGAAATGAAACCTTTTGACTCACTTGAATGATGTACAATTCCCTCCTGGAAATGTTCTGGAATAATCAGCTGGGACTGAGAAGGCATAACACATGGATTCTCTTTAGAATGCTGAAGGACTACGTTGATGGATGATGAGATTTCAGCAGATTCTGGAGGTTGTTTTTCTGACAACCATGGTTGGGATGCAGAAGAAACTTCAGAATGACCTGTTGGAGAAACAAAGTCTGTGGTTGTGTGTGCATGCCCACATGTGTAGGCACACACAATAAAGTGTCATATAGCACTCCAAAGAAAGGAACTCTAGGGAAATCAAGCCAATCAGAAAAGGTGTTGAAATTCCAAAAAGACTGGTATTAACTGCTACGGCAGTGAACATAACCACTCAGAGAAGGTTTCCAGGGCTCATGCCCAACCCTAGGAGGAAAGGATCTTTGTTAATCACACTAATCATTTCTACCCCCAACATTTTTATCCAGAAATGAGGTTCAAATGAATACTGAGGGGAGTCCTAAAGGAAAAAAAAAGAAATGACAAAAGGGCTGAACAAGAGGTGAAAGAAGGGGAAGGGACAGTTTTACACCATTGCCTTGGTGATGTTGTAGGGCATTAATGGGATGACTAAATGTATACAAAGCCCAAGGCTTACAGCACCAGCTCATGGAATTGCTCAGAGAGTTATCTCCTTCCCTTGCTCCACTCTGAGTCACCGTCCAACCAAGACAGGTATGTTGTCCACATACATGAAGGTTGGAGAAAATTTGTCCCAGTCACCATACTCATTCATGTGCTCAAGTCTCCCTGAACCAAAAAAGCCTTCCCATAGCTCTTATAATCCATCCAATTACCCATTTCTCTCCATGTTCATGGATAAATTTTCCTTAAAAGATTTTCTGTGTCCAGTGCAATTACCGTCCCACTGCTCATTATCACCTCAGCTCCATGACATTGGACTTCCATCCTCATTATACTACTGAAATGGCTCTCTGAAAAGTGACCAATGACTGCCTAATGACCAAATCAAGTATCCTTTTTTCATTCCTTATCTTTGACCTCTCTGAAAGTTTTGACATGATTGGACATTCCATTGAATGTCCATTGAATACTTTCTCTTCCTATGGCTTCAAAAACATTATACTCCCTTGATTTTCCTCATACCGCTCTAATCGTTCCTTCTCTCTTTCTTCTTCTTTCTCTTTATCCTATTTCATGGCTCTGTTTTAAAAAAAACTGTTATTGCTATTCGTGGGACCATGGGGATTGTAGCTGGAAAAGAACTTAGAAGTCAATGAGTCCAACATTCTCATGTTACAGATGTAGAAACCAAGACCCAGGAAGGCAAATCATTTGGCCAAGGTCGTAGAACTAGTAAGTATCAGAGCTGGATTTCAAATATAGTTTCTTTGATTCCTGATCTAATGTTCCTTTTCTTATACAAATGTTGGTGACAGTTTTATGAAGACTAAAGTTCTCAACTATTTAAGTTCTTCACTTGGTGGGCTAGAAAAAGTAATCTTACTTAATTTTGAGATAAAATGAAGAGTATTTTTCCAAGAACCATAGTGGTATTATTGTAACTAGCTAACTGATTTGCATATTGGTATGTTCCAAAGCATTTCTTAGAATTTCAGAGTTGGAAAGGATCTCAGAGATCACCTCATCCAAGCGTACATCTTAACTACAACATCACAGATAAGTGACTATCCATCCTCCTACTGAAGACTTCTAATAATAGAACTCATTTCCTTGAATGTCTGCTTTTCAGGTTTGTAATTATGGTGAGGATTCGTTTCATGTATGGAGTGCATTAGATGGCTGCTAAGGCCCCTTTCAACTCCCAGATTATATGATTCTGTGATCCTTCTGAGGCAGTCTATCCCATTTTTAATAGCTCTACATGTTGGGGAATTTGTCTTTGTATTATACTAAAATCTTGCTTCTTGTAGTTTCCCTCCATAGAAACCCATTGTGGCCAAGCAGAAAAACTCTAATCTGTCAGCTAAGTAGCACAGGGGATGAAGCCCTGGACTGAGTCAGGTAGATCTGAGTTCAAATCCAGACACAGATGCTTATTAGGTGTTTGACCTTGGGCAAATAACTTAACCTCTGTCTCTGGTTCTTAAATTGTAAAATCAGGATAATAACAGCCCCTACTTCACAGGGTTGTTGTGAGGATCAAATTAGATTCTGTTAGTAAAGCACTTAGCACAGCGTCAGACACATAGTGGGTGCTTTATAAAAGTATATTCCCTTCTCCTTCCTTTCTCTCTTGTAAATATTTCCATTCACTAAATTGATACAATATGATTAGTGGGTATCTCACACCAAATGGTTTACCTTATTCTCTTTTTATCGCTGAAAAGTAAGATTCATCATTATTTGTATTTATTCCATGATAGTCAACACAATAATAGCAGGACCAATTTTCCCCACTGTGGAAGTGGAAGGTTTTCCTCTGGTAGTTTGATAGCCAATGACTGATACAAGAAGGCGGATGGCTCCCTTTTCTAAGTCATAAAGGCAATAGCTACATTCATGGCCTGGAGCATTCCTGCCCAGACTAGAGCTGTAATCAAGGAGAAAAAGGTGTCTGTTCATGCCCTGCCCCCCTAGCTCTATCTCTCTATGCAGATGCCATATGGCACTTCGTGGAATAGCTTTGAGAGACCTCTCTGGTGGTTGCCAAGAAGACAGCAGGCATCAGAGAACTATCAATTCTCCAGTTCTATGCATTACATTTCAAATAATTCTGCCTAAAATCACATTAGCTTTTTTTTGGCAACCACATCACAATTGTGACTCATAATAAACTTGCCTCTGATTAAAGTCATAGGCCTTTTCCATATGGATTGCTATCAACCTACGTATTCCCTCTGCTGCTCTAGTGCAGCTCATTTGGGTGGCCAAGTGAAAAGAACTCAAGATTTGGAGTCAGAGTATCTGGGCCCAAGTCCCAGCTCTGCCTCATACTGCCCATATGACTTAGGATAAGTCACTTAACTTCTCTGAGATTATTTCCTCAACTGTAAAATGAAGTAGTTGGACTAAACCTCCAAGGCCCCTCTAGTGCAATATCTATATTCCTATGGCTTCTAGAACGTCAGTGCTGAACTTTATGTGTCTGCCTACCAAATTCCATCTTGTTAGATTGGGTTCTTTAATACAGACCTGCTGAGGTCTTTTCTGAATGTGGTTCTGCTATTTTATCTTCCTCTTCAAGCTTTGCTCCCTGCCCCAATCTGATAAGCATACCATGTAACACTTCATCCAAATCATTTGTAAAAATTTTGAGCAACATATAGGGTACCATCAAAATCCACAAGAGACCTTCCTCAAGGTTAGCATCACTTCAGGCATCACCACTCGTTCAGTCCAATTGTTCAACCAATTCTGAATATACCTAACTGCATTTATGATCCAGTCCACATTGTTCTACTTTGCCATGAATATAATATTGAGTCTTTGTCAAAGTTTTATTTTGGGGTTTTGCCAAAATACAGTTGTATTATGCCTGTGTTATCCCCCTAGATCAAATAGTTTAATGACCCTGTCAAAAAGGAAATGAGGTTGGTTGGCCTACAATGACTTGTTCTTGATTAATCTATGTTGGCTCTCATTTCATCACTTTCTAAACGTTCACAAACCATTCTTCTAATAGGGTGTTTTAGAATGTTACCCATAAACTCACTAATGGGTTTGTTTTATTTACCTCCTTCCCTCCTCTCCACCTTTTTTTATATGGACATTTGTCTGTTCTTTTTCTTTGGCACTGCTTCCATTCTTCAAAGTCATGAGCATGATTCAGCAGTGATTCAGCCATCACCTCTTCAAGTTGCTTCAGTACCCTGGGATGGAACTATAAGAACCAGGTAACTTGAACTCATAAAGTATATAGCTAGGTGCTTTCCTACCATCTCCTCAATTATTTTGGGTTTTAGTTTTCTATTAACCATTTTTATTCTCTTTCATTCTGAAAATGATTATCCTTGTTAGAGAAAACAAAAGGAATTGAGTCATTCCCTGCCTTCTCTTTTATCCATAGCTATTATCCGATGGTAAAGTAGTCAAAAGGCCTATCACTTTGTTTTTACTTCTTGCACCTAACATAGTTTTCTTTTTTTTTTAAAAAAAAGAAAGGTCTTTTTTTTTAGCATCTCTTACAAGGCCCAACTCACTCTAGGGTTTAAGTCTTCCCAGCACTCTTCTTACTGGATTACATCATTCTTTTGTATTCATCTGTCCATTCCATTTTTGAAGAATGAGCTTCCTCAAGAGGTGATAGGTTCCCACCCTGCCCCAAATATTTTCAGAGGCTAGACAGCCAGTTGCTGGGTATGTTATGGTGGAAAATTTTATAGTGTATATAGGTTGGACTAGATGGCCACTGGGGTCCCTTCCAACTCTAAAATTCTGTGATTTCATGATAATTGATTTTGTGAAACTATTGGACCAAACCTACAGGCTGCTTGAAACCCATAGGACATACTTTAGTGAAATAAAGGACATTTTATTTTTTCTGAGTTACACTTGCATGTCTATCTGAAGCAGTGAAAGAAGCTCAAGTTCTAATGAGAAATATATAGAAAAGGAGTACAATAATCTGAGTGAAGTATCATGATATGAATGAGCTGGTAGAAGCCCTATTCAAGATTATGGGAACACAGACTTAGAGTTGAAATGTACCTGTGAGGTCATCTAGTCCAAATCTTTCATTTTACAATGTGGAGCCTAAACTCTAGAGGGATTAAGGGATTTGCCCAAGGTCATGCAAATAAGCGGCCCAGCCGGAGCTCAAACCCAGGTCCTCTAACTCCAAATTCAGCACCCTTTCCATACAATCCCATTACCTACTAAGCTGTAGATTAGTATTCCTTGCCAACTTTATTTACATTATTAGCATTTAGTGAGGGGGGGGTGGTCATCTGTGGACCATTCTGCAAGTGTGGACTCTAATCCCCCAATATTTCTTCAAGAGTTCAGACAAGATACATGACCTTGATTCCATCTTCTGTATGTAACCTCAAAAATCTGAGCTTTTGGAGCAGTCTCTGATTTTCCACATTAGTCTCTTTAAATATACCCTTCTTTTTCTTCCTCATTCAATTAAACTGAACTTCAATTAATTTCATTTTATAAATCTTCACTTTGCAGATGAGGAAACAGAAGCTCAGAGGGGGTGAGATATCTGTTTAATGTCATCTAGCCAATAGGTGGAAGAGCTAGAATTTGAACCCAAGTCTTCTGACTACAGGTTCAGTGTTCTTTCTATTATACTAAGTTGCTTAATTGGTTGGTCTGACACATTTCCTTCTTCATAGTAAAGGTGCAATAGGAGACATGATACCCAATAGCTTCTCTTTCTGAGTTGATGACACTAGGTATCTTAACCCATTTTAAAGGTAGGGAAATTGAGGCACCAGTATTGAAGTAATGTGAAATACCTATGATTACTGAATTATGGTTAGTGAATACTTCAGTGTCATAGTCACAAACAAAAGTAAGGTTTCTTGTTCAGTAGCCAGTGCACAAATCCAGCCTCCACCCTTCCCTCACAAACTCATGATTCTACCTCTTCCCCTCCCCCTCTCCCCCTCTCCCCCTCTTCCCCCCCTCCACCCCCCTCTCTCTTTTTCCCTCTTCTTCTCTCTCTTCCCCTCCCTCTCTGTCTCCCCCTCCCTCTTCTTCTCCCTCCCCCCTCCCTCTCCCTCCCTCTCTCTCCCTCACCCCTCCCTCTCCCTCTCCCCTTCCTGCATCTCTATCAAAAAGGATGAGGGAATGCAAAACACAAGGGATGATGAATGAATTGAAACTAACAAGGCAAAGTGATTTTTCAGTGCAACTGGGAAAGGGGTGAACTGAGGATATTACCAAACTGGAGGAGAAAAAAAAACACCAACCATCAGAGAAGAAAAATTGAAGCAGGGGAAAAATTGTCAGGAAATAATTTTCGATTGCATCTGCAGCATAGGGAAAAGATAAATGCATTTGATTCTGGTTGTTTATTTTGAGGCTTTGAGCTAGCACATATATGCGTATATGTATATTTTATATGTGTGTGTATATAGCTATATAGGGGGTAGAAATGCTAGTGTAAGATGTGATCTTTCATAGAGCTAGAAAACAAGGCAAGGAAAAAAATGTGATTAAAATTGCCATCTGTGATAAGAGACCTTGATGTGCTTGGTGCCCTCGTTAACTAATGGCTGATTTCTGAGAGCTGCAGTTGGATGTGTCTTACTTAAGAGGCATCCAAAGTCAGGAGAAGTGTAATAAAGCACTTTTTGCATGTCCTTCATCACCAGAGATAAATTGCTCTCAAATTGTTTAGACATACTAAGTGGGAGCAAGAGAAAAGAAAGCTAAGGAGAGACAGGAAAGCAATCTTCATATGTCCAAAGGGCTGTTGTATAGAAGAAATGGGATTGTTCTATAGGGTCCTGGTTATTCAGATTAGAATTATTAGATAAGTTATGAATAGGTAGATTTGGGTTCAACATATACAAGAACTTTCTAATGAACAGTTGCAAATAAGGAGTCAATGAATTCCCTGACACTGGAAATATTTAAGCAGAGACTGGATGACTAGCTGTAAGGGACATTATATCATTTTTCAGTAAAGGATTCTCCTTGGAATGAAAAGTTAGGACAAATGACCTCTAAGGAGATTTCTATGCAGATAGTAAGGGCAGAGCCAAAACACAAACTCAGGTCCAGGGCTTTATCAACTGTATCAAGCAGGTAGGTGGAGCAGTGGATAGGGTGTTGGACCTGTAGACAAGAAAGCTGACTTAAAAATCCAGCCCCAGACATTTGTGATCCTGGGCAAGTCACTTAACCTCTGTCTGCTTTAGTTTCCCCATCTGAAAAGTGGGAATAATAATAGCATCTGCTTCTTAGAGCTGCTGTGAAGATCAAATAAGATAATATTTGTAAAGTGCTTTGCAAGCCTAAAGGCTCCATATAAATGGTAGCCATTATTATCACACCATACAACATCCTATGGAGTATATAAAATGTCAAGTTTCCAGACATGTTTGGTGGGGAGGGTGGGAAAGGCAGGGCAATTGGGGTTAAGTGGCTTGCCCAAGGTCACACAGCTAGTAAGTGTGTCAAGTTTCTGAGGCTGGATTTGAACTCAGATCCTCCTGACTCCAGGGCCTGTGCTCTACTCACTACACCACCTAGCTTCCCCCAGTTTCCAGACATTAATAATGCTATTATGTTGAATGCAAGAGAAAAATATATGTATTAAAATTTGAGAAAGTTGAGTTAAATGCATTTTTTAGTTTTTAAGCACTTACATACAGAGACACTGTGGATATAAAATGGAAAAAACAGTCTCTACTCTGTATAAAATAATAGTAGATGATGTTTATATAGAAATTTAAGTTTTGCAAAGTGCTTTATATAACACATACATATACATATATTCACACATATGTATGTTATCTCATTTGTTTCAGGTAACAACCTTGTAAGGGTAGGTTATCTTATTATCCCCATCTTACAAATAAGGAAACTGAGGCTGAAAGAGATTAAGCAACTTGTCCAGGGTCACCCAGCTAATAAGTGTCAAGAAGGCTTTCAATAGGATTTGGTGAGGTTATATTGAGCCTTGAGGATTAAGAATTCTACTAGGCAGTGGTGAAAAGGCACTGCATATTGGGAATGGGGGACAGACTATGTGAAGTTGGGAGATGGAATGCTGACTTTAGTGAAGAGGAAGTAAGTAATTTTCATTGAAATGTAGTGTGCAAAGGGGAATAATGATAAATAAGACCAGAAAATAAGATGGATTTAAATCAAGAAATACTTTTTATATGAAAGAGTCTGTGTTTTATAATAGCAACCCACTAAAGAAGTGAATGAAATAGTCACAGCTTAGCTTTAGAAAGAGTATTTCAACTGTTATGTGAAGGATGGGTTGGAGGGGAGAGTAGAAATAGGGAGATCCATTAAGAGGTTAATATAATAGTTTGGGCAAGAGGTGATTAGAACCAGAACTAGGAAAATGACCACAGAAGTGGAGAGAAGGGCATGGATATGAAAGGTATCATAGAGGTAGGCTCTATAGAGCTGACAAATGTTTGTTATAGGGGTAAAGGAAAGTGAAGATTCAGGGATAATCCCAAGGAGGCAAACCCGGGTGCTGTAAGGATTTAAGTGCCCTGCACAGAAAATAGAGGAAGTTTGCATGTGAGACATATTTGATGGGGAATATCAGGAGTTCCATTTTGAATATTTTAAGTATGAGATAGAACATCGAAGTAGAAGAAGTTGTTGATATTATCTTGGAGCTAAAAAAAGAGATTAGAGGTGTATAGAGATTTGTAATTCATATGAAAAGAAATGATTATTAAGCATAGGGAAACCAATAGGTTTACCAAAAGATGATATAGAAAAGACAACCTTTTTTAAAAGATGACCCTGAGGTTATAAACCTTGATGACTAAGAGAATGATGATATCATTAAGAGAGGTAAATTATGGAGAAGGAAAGACATTTCAGGGAATGTGATGAATTCAATTTGGGATGTGCTGAGTTTGTTTGCTGGAGGGTATAATAGATGCCTAATTTCACTTCATGTCATTTATCTGCTTTGGCCCATATCATGAGTTCAAGACACTTCAACTCTAGAGCACTGAACAAAAGCCCATCTTGATTGAATCTCTTTTTTCAGAAATTGCCAAGCTACACAAAGAAATGATGGGGAAGGGGGATGGTTGATGATCCAGCCAAAAAAGACTAAGAGATCTGACAGGTAAGAGGAAAACCTGGAAGGAGCAGCATCACAAAAACTTCAGGAGGAAAGAGTATACAAGAGAAGTGACCAACAGTATTAGAAGATATGGAGAGGTCAAGAAGCATGAGGACTGAGAAAGAGATATCAAATTTAGTGATTAAGAGATTATTGATAACTTTAGGGATAAGTTTCAATAGAGTAGTGGGATTGGGGATCAGAAGCCTTGTTGGTATGGGTTGAGAAGTGAGTGGAAGGTGTGGAAATGAAGATAAGTTTAAATGACTTTATTCAAGGATTCTGACTATGGACTGGAGGAGAGATATATGATGATAACTAGGGATTGACATGAGTCAAGGTAGAATTTATTTTTAAGCTGGGAAAAATAAGACATATATAGCAGGGAAAATAAGAAGAGGTGGGAGATGACAGTTTGAGAGAGAAAGAGAGGAAAAAAGAGAGAGAGTACCTTGATTACCATCCTTGTATAACTGGTAAACATCCTCAAGGTTACTGGCTCCTTCAATCCATCCATCTTCTCCTGGGGAAGAGTCCATATCACTAAAAACACCTTGATGAAGCCAAGGGCTAGAGGCACTGAGATTGAACAGCTCAGACAGAGAACGGCGAATTTTCTTTTTTTTTCTGAATATTCTGGGGAAAAAAATGGAAGACAAAGTGGTCTGAGTTTTGCCACTTCACACCTAGACCATTACAATAGACTTCTTGTTGGTCTCTCTGCTTTAAATATCTTCCCACTCCAATCCATTCTTTGCTCGGCTGCCAAGGCTATCTTTCTAAAGTACAGGTCTGACCATGTCATTCCATTCTATAAAACATGGCTCCCTTTAACCTCCAGAATAAAATATAAAATCCTGTTTGGCATGTAAAGCTCTCCATTATCTGGCCCTTCCCTGTCTTTCTAGTTTTCTTACATTTTGCCCCCTTCTATGTAATCTATGAGACATTGATCCTGTGACATTGGCCTCCTCGTTGTTCCATGAGCAAGACACTTCATCTCTCAACTCCAGGCATTCTCTCAGGCTGTCCTCCATGCCTAGAATGTTCTTCCTCCTCACCTCTGCCTACTGTGTTTCCCTGGCTACCTTTAAGACTCGTCTCAGACCTCATCTTCTGTAAGAAGCCTTACCTGATCAGTGCTCTCCCTCTGCACCAACCACCTTCTCCCTGACTGCTAATACCTTTCCTCTGAGATTGCTTTCTACCATCTTATCTATCTATCTATCTATCATGTAGGTGCATAAATGTTTGCAAGTTTTCTCCCCCATTACAATGCGAGTTCCCTAAGATCAGAGATTGTGTTTTAGTCTTTCTTAGCACAGTGTCTGAGACATAAAAATGCTTAATAAATGCTTGCTGACTGATTGATTAGTAGCTCTCTCCTCTTGTTCCAAAACCAGAGTGTCACCTAAATTGTCAGTCAGTCAAGAAGCACTAGGGATACAAAGAAAGACAAAAAGTACCTGCTCTCAAGGAACTTACCATCTAGTTGGGAAAAAAACATGATAACAACTATGTAACAAAAGAAATATAGACAGGCTAAGTTGGAGATAATCAACAGAGGAAAGGCGCTAGCATTAAGTAGGATAGGGAAGGGGTTTTGTAGAAGACTGGGTTTTACTTGGGGCTTGAAGGAAGTCATGGAGTCCGGGAGATGAAGATGAAGAAGGAGAAAATTCTAGGCAAGGGGGACAGCCAGCCAGGGAAAATACCTGGAAATGGGATAGGTAGTGTCATGTAGCTTCCATTTATTGCACACATGAGAACTTTAGAAATAGTTAATGGAAAAAGATTTCATGCCTGCCATACAGAAATAGAACTTTATAGGGGCAGAGACCACAAGACTACCAATATTAGAACTAGGTTAGAGCCCCAGTCTCTCTACTTACTTATTTGCTGAGTTACCTTGGATGAGTCACTTCAAGAATTTGAAGGGCTGTCATGTAGAAGAGGAATTTATTTATTTATTCTGTTTGGCCTCAGAGGCCAGAACTAGGAACAATGGGTGGAAATTCTAGAGAAGCCAATTTTGGTTTGAATGTAAGGGAAAACTTCCTGACAGTTTGAAAAGCAGAATGGGATGCTTCTGGAACTACTGGGTTCATCCTATCTGGAATCTTATCAAAAGAAGACTGAATGGCCACTAGTCAGGGATGTGGTAGAATGGATCTGTTCAGGAACAGATTGGATTAGATTGCCTCTGAGGTCTCTTATAATTCTGTAACTTCAAACTCTCAGACCCTCAGTTTCTCCATCTATAAAATGGAGCCAATATTGTAGGACCTATTGACCACACAGGGTCATCATCTTTGAATAAGGGTGAGATAACTTCTTGCCAAAGTTGCTATTAGAAGGTGGATGGAGCAGTGGATAGAGTGCTGGACCTAGACAAGACTCATCTTTGTGAATTCAAATCTGCCCTCAGATACTTACTAGCTGTGTGAACCTGGGCAAGTCACTTAACCCTGTTTGCCTCAGTTTCTTCATCTGTAAAATGATCTGGAGAAGAAAATGGCAAACCACTTCAGTATTTATGCCAAGAAAATCCCAAATGGGGTAAGAAAGAGTCAAACATGACTGAAAAAGCAACTGAACAACAAAAATTTATCCACTGGGCGGAAGACTAAACTTGATGACCTTTAGGTCCCTTCTAATTCATAATTTTCTAGGGATCAAATAAAATAATTGTTGTGAAAGTGTTTTTTTACAAATATAAAGTGTTATTATTGTTACTTTTCTGTACATCAGCAACACAAATGAAAGAGCACCACCCAGGATATGAATATGAAGTTCTCACTTCAGAGTCATAAAGAGGGATTGCACTGAAGTATCTAAGATATTTATTGGGATCCTTACAGTGACCAAGAGTAAGCATTGATAAGACAGCTGGAAGACTTTAAGTTTCTATGGTTTTGGTTCTTCAGTGACTCATGATCTGATATGTCTACTTCCTCCAGTGGTTCATATGGCAACCAATTCATGTCTTCTTATCCTATGTGATTTTTGGCCATATTCTACCATAACTTCTTCTTTGAGAATCCAACAAATGGACTGGAGGCTTTCTTCCGGATTTTCTGAGCTTTTCCATGGATACCATTCCATTTTTTGGACCATCTGTTACTACTGGACCATCTCACTGTTTTCCCCCCAGTCATTCTTTTCCTAGATAATATCCATTATTCTGTCCTTAAATACAAATCCTCCCCCACCCCCTTCCACCTCTTACTCTGGGAATTATAATCAAATAACATTACCCCTGGAAAGAACATACCAATGTCCTACTTACCATCTTTGTGACTTCCCAAACCTTAACTTCCTTTCATGGCCTTTGTTGCCCTATATCTGTTGTCTCCCCCATTAGAAAGTATGCTCCTTGAGAGCAGAAGCCATCTTGCTTTTGTATTTTTATTCCCAGTGCCTGGTACATTGCTTGGCACATAGCCAGAGCTTAATAAATGCTTTTCATTCACTCATTTATGTAATTATTCATAATATGTTGCAACCTGCTTACAATCTACCTCACCAGTATCACCATATGTCTCATTTTTTCTTGGGGGTCACCCACAATTTTGGTGTCTCAGAAATTGTAGTATTCCATGATTCGTAGCCATATTATATCACTGGAAAATTACTACTGTTAAAAGATGGATTTTTGTGACAAAGAACAGTTTGAGGTTCCAAAAACAGTTTCCAAAAAACAATCAAGCCTATTTTTTTTTCCTCTTACTCAATTTTAAGCTCAACTCATTGTGCATATTCAGTGTCTGTCCTGAGACAGGCATTGATAAATTAATTCCATGGTCTGTGCCCACCCCCCATTTGCTTTGTATCGTCTGTGGGTGTACTGGGTGCTCTTCCTCCTACCTCCGTTTTGGATGATGTTCAGGTCATTTCTGGTGACCATATGGATGCTTAGGGATCAGCTTCTTGCCATGTATGATTCATTGTCGCATTGAATCCCTTAATTAGCTATTGAGCTAGAAAAGGGTGACTAATCCCCTTGGCTTCCTGTCCCCAGTTGTCAGCCTCTCCAGGGACATTTGCTTACATTTTGAAGTCACAAGGAAGCCAACTAGAACAGGCCAGGGACAAGTCATGCCTTTAGTATATCTATGGAGTTCCAGCTCAGCAGCCAATTAGGGGATAACCCAAAAATGAGTCTTACATGGTTGGAAGCTTGTCCCCCCATAACTGTCCTCCCCAGCTTCAATCTTGTCATCACAAATGGCAAGCAAGCATGTTCAAAAGGGGTAGAGGGAAAGGCAATCAAAGGTTACACTCCCCACCAAATGTATAATGCATTCAGTCTTCCCTTGGAAGATTACTTTCCACTTACTTTGTATGTATCTTATATGAATACATTCATTTACATGTTAAAATATAAGCCTCCTGAGGAACAGGGACTTTCTTTTTATCCTCGTAGATTAACAGTCCTTGTCACATAGTAGGTATTTTATAAATGCTTGTTGACTGGACATAATATGTCCATATTATTCCTATTTATATATATATGTAAATATATATAAAGTATAATTAAATTACTTTTTACATATTTTGTATTACTTTTCTATGTGTATAGAACCCCACTTCCCTCCATAAATTGTAAACTTCTCAAGGGCAGAGGATGTTTTATTTTCATCTTTATATCCCCAGCACTTAGCATAAAACCTGGCACATAGCAGACACTTCTAAATGCTTCTTGACTTGAACTGAATTTGCTATAACAGAAGTGTTCCTAATACAATAATATCCAGCCCTAATCTCTCTGCTGAACTCTAGTCCCATCTTGTTAGCTCAGTATCTCTCCCTGTCTGTTTCCACAGGCATTAAGTAAGATATCCAAAATAAAACTCATCTCCCCTCCTTCCATCAAAAAGAAAATCTACCCAGCTTCCAAACTTCCCTATTACTGCTGAGGGTATCACAATGCTACCAGTTACCCTGGTTCATAACCTCAGAATTGCGCTTGTCTTTCCTTCACCCATCCCCCATCTACCCAATTAGTACTCAAATCTTAATTCTATCTTTACATCTCTTGCATGTGTCCCCTTCTTTACACAGACCCACCCTAGTTCAGTCTCTTATCACTTCTCACTCAGGCTACTGCAATAGCTTCAGAAGTTGATTCTATCCCTTGAATCTCTCTACTCTCCAATTCAAACTCAATACAGCTGCCAAAGCAATCTGCCTATGCCACTGGTCTGAGCACATTATTCCCTTTCCCTAAAGCCTTCAGTAACTCCCATTACCAGAGGATAAAATTAAAACTCCCCAGCCTGGCATTTAACCCCTTTCCCTTATTGCAGTCTGGTTCCAACTTGCCTTTTCAATTATATTTTGTATTAATCCCCATCAGATACTCTTCTATTCCAGTCCAAACTTGACTTGCAATTGAATAGTCCACATTCTACTTGCCCACATTCCTAGAAGCCATTCTTCATACCTTAAATGCACTTCTATCTCATCCCTGATCTCAGTATTCTTATCATCCCTTGATGTTCAGCTAAGTTGCCACTTACTCCCTGGGCTTTCCCTACCTGGTTCTCCCAAAAATGGCTTCTGCCCTTTGAAATTTGTGTTCAATTTCCCACAGTAAGCTTTTTGAGGGAAGGGAATTCTTCATTCTCAGTGCCAGAGAATTACTGGATAGAGTTCACTTTGGAGTCAGAGAGACCTGGGTTCAAGTCCACTTCTGACATGCACTGGCTGTGTGACCTTGGGCATATACCTTAACATCTCAGTTAACACTTAACGTAACCTCCAACTCTCTAAAACTATGAATAAGAATAGTTATTGGACTGAATTGGTAGAAGGAATTTCCTCAGTAGAAAGTACATGTGTTAATGAAATAACAGGTCTAGACCTAAATAATAAAAATAAACATAAAAAAATTTTTAAATTCCCAGCAGTTGGTTCAGGGTCTCATAAACCAGTAGGTACTTAATGCATGTTGATTTTGAATTTGAATTTAAATGGACCCTAAAACAGCCTTAATTCCTTTTTTATGGATCTCTCCTCCATAAGAAGGTTGTATTAAATCTCTAAGGTTCTTTCTGGTACTAAAATTCTATGATTCAGTAATTAATCTTAACTCTACTTGAATCTCTTTGTATTTTCAAGCTATGACACTTTCTGGAGGTAATAGGCTTTTTATTTTTACTTTTCAGGGCATAAAGTAATATTTCTCCTTATTTGTTCTAAGGTTACCTCTTTCAAGTTTCATTTGAATCCCAACATTTAATGAAACGAGACATATGAGAGCTAATGCTGTTTAGAAAGACTATAATAGATAGCAATTGTTCACCCTTCTTTCATAACCAATTCATAATGTTTTAGAACTTAAAGAACCTTAGCAATCATTTGTTGCAGCTTCTAAATTTTTTCTCTGTAAAGAAACTGAGACCCAGGAAGTAAAGTGATTG
Source organism: Trichosurus vulpecula (assembly GCF_011100635.1). Lineage (NCBI taxonomy): Eukaryota > Metazoa > Chordata > Mammalia > Diprotodontia > Phalangeridae > Trichosurus > Trichosurus vulpecula. Next base: position 103,137,637 of record NC_050573.1, on the reverse strand, counting down.
CAAGCTCATAAATGCATATTGGTTTTTTGATTGATTGATTTCCCAGGGCAAAAAATAGGTAGTAGAAGAATCAGATAAGAACTGAGGTCTCCTGACTCTTAGCCCACGGTTCTTCCCGTGATACCATGTTGCCTTTAATACTGCAACATGTAGCAATCCTTGGAACAAAGAGATTAAGATTTCTGCTTTCTAGAATCCTATTTGACTGAGTAGGGAGGCAAGATGGTGTATGGAAAAGATGTCTGACCTTGCAGCCAGGAGAGGTTAAACTCAAATCCTACCTCTGACACAAAAGGGATGACTAGTGGTCATTGAACATCAGTTTCCTCATCTGTAAAATGGGGAGGGGCGGGGAAATGGCAGTTATAATTTGTGCTTGATAAACATGGCTTAAATGAGCTAATGTACATAAAACTTTTTGCAAACTTTATATAAATAAGGATGATAGCTAACATTTCTGGTTTGCGAAGCATTTTATAAATTTATTGTTGTTGCTTAGTCATGCCCAACTCTTTGTGACCCCTTTTGAGGTTATCATGGCAAAAATACTGAAGTGGTTTGCCATTTCCTTCTCCAGCTTGTTTTACAAATGAGGAAACTGAGGGAAAGAAGGTTAAGTTACCCATGATCCCACAGCTAGTAAGTGTCTGAGGCCAGATTTGAACTTAAAAGGATGAGTCTTCCTGACTTCAGGCCTGACATTCTATCCACTGTGACACCTAGCTGCCCACTTTGTAAATATTATCTCATTTTATTCTCTCAATAACCATGGAATGTGAATGCTCTTATTATGCCCATTTTACAAAAGAATAAATTGGGGCAAAGAGAGGTTAAGTGACTTACCCAAGGTCACACAGCTAGCATGTCTGAGGCAAGATTTGAACTCAGACCTTCCTGACTCCATCTCCAACACTATCCATTATGCCACCTAGCTGCAAGTTACTATTATCATTAAAAAAAAAGAGGTCACCTAGCCTGATGGATAAATTGGCTCTCTAACATATTTACCTCTAGTGGCAAAGAACTTATCGAGCTGTTTATCATCCAGTAACATTTCACATACACTTAGCCCAGTGCCTGCCATACAGCAGGCAGTTAGTAAATGTTTATTGACTGACTAATATGTCTGAAGACATACTGTTATTGCTCAAATTTTTCTACCCTACTAACTTCACCTTTTTTTTCCCCAAAGAATCCTTGACCTTTAACTATCAGGTCCCTTTGAATTTCACCTTGAAATGCCCTAGGGAAAAAGGAAAGATTCAGAAAGCATTGTCAAAGTCATGGCTGGTGCTGGCTGACCTGGGGACACAATTCATCACCACTGGTCCCTCTAGTGTGTTCAGTGCCATGCCACCTTGGGCTGGTACATGACTCCCCTGGCAACACATGACAGGGAGGATATATCCAAACATAGTGACAAGTGCCTCAGCTTCCTGAGCCCTACAGAAATGTGGCTTTGCAGGGGGCGGAGCCCAGATGGCAGCTGGAAAGCAGGGACTTGCTTTAGCTCCCCCCCAGGTCCCTCCAAACACCTATAAAAATGGCTCTGAACAAATTCTAGAACTGCAAGACACACGAAATAGCAAAGGGAAGCAGGTCTCCAGCCTAGGACAGCCTGGATGGTCACTGGGAAGGGTCTATCGCAGGGAGCTGGGAGTGGAGCAGAGCAGAGCCCAGCGTGGGCCGCGCCAGGACCAACCAGACTGGGAGCTGGGCATGACAGGCCGTAGTGCCCTGAATCAGTGAGCTGTGGCAGTTAACAGACTTCTCAACCCACAAATGCCAAAGACAACAGAGAAGGTTAGTGGGAAAAGCTACTGGGATAGAGCGAAAGGAGTGTGCCATCTGCTACCACCCAGGGGGCTGCAGAAGTGGTGCAGTTCTGAGGCTGATTCCAGAGTACAGCTGCAGTTGCTTCCAGCACCAGGTGGGAGGAATTAAGCTGTGGATTAGAGCAGGAGCACAAAGCCTGCTTTGCCCTGCCTGGATCTGGGTTGCAATCCTGGTTGGAGGTTCTTGGGGGAGAAGGAGTGCTGGTGTGGCAGAGCTTGCTGTGTAGAAGTAGCTCTGAAAAAAGCAGTGCAGCCCCTCAAGCATGGGACAAAGTACTCTATACTCTACAAGCAGTCATACCCTGACAAAAAGCTCAAGGGTCAAGTAGTTGGCTGGGTACACGAACAGAGAGCAGATTCAGACTCAGACCTTGGAATCTTTTTTTGGTGACAAAGAAGACCAAAACATACAGCCGGAAGAATTCAACAAAGTCAAAGAGCCTACATCAAAAGCCTCCAAGAAAAATATGAATTGGTCTCAGGCCATGGAAGAGCTCAAAAAGGATTTGGAAAAGCAAGTAAGAGAAGTAGAGGAAAAATTGGGAAGAGAAATGAGTATGATGTGGGAAAACCATGAAAAACAAGTCAATGACTTGCTAAAGGAGACCCCAAAAAATACTGAAGAAAATCACAGCTTAAAAAATAGACTAACTCAAATGGCAAAAGACCTCCAAAAAGCCAATGAGGAGAAGAATGCCTGGAAAGGCAGAATTACCTAAATGGAAAAGGAGGTCCAAAAGATCACTGAAGAAAACACCACTTTAAAAATTAGATTGGAGCAAGTGGAAGCTACTGATTTGATGAGAAATCAAGATATTATAAAACAGAACCAAAGGAATGAAAAAATGGAAGACAATGTGAAATATCTCATTGGAAAAACCACTGACCTGTAGAATAGATCCAGGAGAGATAATTTAAAAATTATTGTTCTACCTGAAAGCCATGATCAAAAAAAGAGCCTAGACATCATCTTTCAAGAAATTATCAATGAGAACTGCCCTGATATTCTAGAACCAGAGGGTAAAATAGAATTTGAAAGAATCTACAGATCACCTCCTGAAAAAGATCCCAAAAAGAAAACTCCTAGGAATATTGTCACCAAATTCCAGAGCTTCCAGATCAAGGAGAAAATTCTGCAAGCAGCCAGAAAGAAACAATTTGAGTATAGTGGAAACACAATCAGGATAACACAAGATCTAGCAACTTCTACATTAAGAGATCAAAGGGCTTGGCATATGATATTCCAGAAGTCAATGGAGCTAGGATTAAAACCAAGAATCACCTACCCAGCAAAACTGTGTATAATGCTCCAAGGCAAAAACATGGATTTTCAATAAAATAGAGGACTTTCAAGCTTTCTCAGTGAAAAGACCAGAGCTGAACAGAAAATTTGACTTTCAAACTCAAGAATCAAGAGAAGCATGAAAAGGTAAACAAGAAAGAGAAATCATAAGGGACTTACTAAAGTTGAACTGTTTTGTTTACATTCCTACATGGAAAGATGCTGTGTGTAATTCATGAGACCTCAGTATTAGGGTAGCTGAAGGGAATATACATACATACATACAAATATATATATATATATATATATATATATATATATATATATATATATATATATATATATGTATATATATATAGACAGAGGGCACAGAGTGAGTTGAATACGAAGGGATGACATCTAAAAAAGTAAAATCAAATTAAGGGATGAGAGAAGAACATATTGAAAGAGGGAGAAAGGGAGAGATAGAATGCGGTAAATTATCTCACATAAAAATGGCAAGAGAAAGCAGTTTGTTGGAAGGGAAGAGGGGGCAGGTGAGGGGGAATGAGTGAATCTTGCTCTCATTGGATTTGACTTGAGGAGGGAATAACATACACACTCAATTGGGTGTCTTACCCCACAGGAAAGAAGGAGGAAGGGGATAAAAAAGGAGGGATGATAGAAGGGAGGGCAGATAGGGGGAGAAGGTAATCAAAACCAAACACTTTCAAAAAGGGACAAGGTCAAGGGAGAAAATTGAATAAAGGGGGACTGGATAGGAGGGAGCAAAATATAGTTAGTCTTTCACAATATGAGTATTGTGGAAGGGTTTTACATAATGATACACATGTGACCTATGTTGAATTGCTTGACTTCTTAGGGATGGTGGGTAGGGAGGGAAGAGGAGAGAGAATTTGGAACTCAAAGTTTTAAAAGCAGATGTTCAAAAAACAAGTTGTTTTTGCATGCAACTGGGAAATAAGATATACAGGCAATGGGGTATAGAAATCTATCTTGCCCTACAAGAAAGTAAGAGAAAAGGGGATGGGGGGAGTGGGGTGACAGAAGGGAGGGCTGACTGGGTAACGGGGCAATCAGACTACATGCCATCTTGGAGTGGGGAGGGGTGGAATGGAGAGAAAATTTGTAATTCAAAATCTTGTGAAAATCAATGCTGAAAACTAAAAATATTAGATAAATAATAAAAAAATTAAAATTAAAAACAATTTTAAAAAAAGAAATGTGGCTTTGCTATGACATGTAGTCTTAACTGTAGACTTTCTTCTTCCTCTATTACTACAGGGTTCTGCACAAGCATGATGACTGATCTCAGGCAGCTAGAGTAAACCCCTACTTGTCACCACTATCACATGCTAGCTGTGGGCAGCCCCAATGTAGACTGGAGATTGGTACACTCCTCAGGCTAGAGCCAGCAACTGCCAACTGGCTGCCCTTACAACTTAGGTACCCTGCCACCCTGACCACATGGATAATGTCATGTATCTTATTTTGCAGAATGATAATCCTCTCTGCCAACTGCCTCCAAACATTCACCATGTTCTTCTCTCTAGTTCTTTGCAAACTGTAAGTGAAAAGAAGAAAAATACTTACTTTAAGTAGTTACCAGATACTTAAAAGAGAGAAAGAGCATCATAATTACAAACATTATCTAAATAATATGATACACAGGGACATTAGAGTGTTGGAGCCAAGAAAGACATCAATTCAAATCCCAAGTCTGACACCATATAAAAGTGGGGATAGGTATTGGACTTGGAATTTTATTGCTATATGGAATTTCCAGACAAGGAAACTTCTCCTCCACATTCAGGTTGACACCTTCTCTGAAACTTATGTTCTTAGAGAGTTACCTTAAGCTGTGATTTCCAAACTTTTTTGATGACAAACACCTATCAGTAAAAAATTTCCAACCATACCCCCTCAAAATGTTTGTATTTACTTATTTTTAAATTATATCCATGTGCTACACTAAACCAAACAAAATATATATTTTAAAATGTGAGATAAAGACAAAATCAATATTTGATCTTAGAGTCAATAGAGAGCCACTGTAAGTGGGACATGATCAGACCTAAGCTTTAGGAAAATCACTTTGGCATCTGAGTAGAGAATATGCTGAAAAGCATATTGTAATAGTCCAGGGAGAGGTAATGAATGTCTAACCTGGCATGCTGGTTAGGTAAGTGGACAGAAAGGACTAGATGAGATGATGGGTGAGGGGAAGAGTTGGAGCCATGAGGAATTTTCCTGTGAAATGCTGTGAATATCTGTGTTAGGGTAGGTTAGAACTGCTTGGAGAAACCTACCCTACACAACAATTGGAAGGTGAGAGGTGGGAGGGGTCAGAGTGGGAGAGTGTTTAAGAGGTATAGTTGTTTTGAAAACAAACCTAGAGCTGGCTGGGGAAAGAGGAGGGTGGGATAAAGCACATATTACCACCCTCCCATTGGTTGATCACATATCTCTTGAGGATCAGGCCACATCCCCCAAGCTTATTTCAACTCCACCACCACCCCCAACATGGTAGACCACTGGCCTGGGGCACAAATGATTTGATCGAGCCAGCATCTATCAGATCTTCCTTGCTACAACATCAGCTTTCCCTACCTTTCCTCTCTAGCTAGCTGTGTGATCTCGCACAATTCACCCAACTTCTCTGAGATTTACTTTTTTCAATCTGAAAAATGGGATTGATACTTTTGTTTGGAAGGATGTGCATTGCAAATATTGAAGCCCTGGAAACACGCATGCTGTGATTGTCATAGCTTTGTCATGATGCCCTAAAGATAGGACACCACTGACTTACCTGACCAGATTCTCTTTGTATACAACACTCGTCTGAGTGGGACTCAGAGTGATGTTGCCATCTTCATCAGAGAGAAAGCTGTCCTCTGTCAAAATGTAATAGCCATTGGTGAGGAGCCGGGGACTTCGGCGGCATATAAAATGGGAACCCATCAGGGGATTTGTGGAACAGCATTCCAGTGGGGTGTCACCATCCAGAAAAGTATAAGCATAGCTGGAGGGGAAGGGCAAAGAAAACCTTTAGAAGCTCTAACCTGCACACCAAGGATCAAAGATAAACTCTTTCATTTGTCATTTGTCAATCCCTGGGGAACTCTGGGACCCCTAGCCTGTTCTGACTAATAATTTCTAATTATCTCCTACCCCTGAGGTAAACTCTGGGGAATCTCTGCTGTGATCAGCAGTTTGTAAATACTACCACTGCCAGACAGAGATAGCTCCAAGGACACTTGTGCAACCCTTCCCATTCTGCATTAGGGTACTTTTTTCATAGTACTCTATCCTCTACTTCACTATTTCTATTTTACAGTGGAAGGAACTGAGTTTCAGAGAGGCTAGAGGAGGGATGGTGAACCTGTACCCTCAAGGCCACATGTGGCCCTCCAAGTCCTTGAATATAGCCCTTTGACTGAACCCAAACCTCACAGAACAAATCCCCTTAATTAAAGGATGTTCTGTAAAACTTGGACTCAGTCAAAAAGCCACTCTAAGGACCTAGAAGGGCACATGTGGCTTCAAGGCCACAGCCTTGGGCTTGAGGATTTTACAGTCACATGGTTAATCAGTGTCAATGGCATATGAACCCAAGCCATCAAATTTCCAGGTCCAAGGACTCCATCCCCTATGCAATGCTGCCTCTTATAATGATAACAGCTTGAATTGGCATTGTGTTTTCCTGTTCCAAAGCACTTTTTATATACACAATCTCATATGATCCTTATAACAATCTTGTAAGTTTGACAGTATAAGAACTATTTATTCTATTTTAGAGAAGAGGGAACTAAGTGATTTGCCTCAAATATACAGTTAATAAGTGTCAGAGCCAAGCATCTAAGTCACATCTTCTGACCCCAAGTCCAATACACCTCCCACTATACCACATGTATAACAAAAATTGATTGACCTCAAGTTCTAATAGAAAAGTGGTCCATTTTACACATGACAAAACCGAGTCTCAGAGAGGTCAAGTGACTTGACCATTGGTGCATACCCAGTAAAGCACCAGTGCTATTATTTGAAGCCCTGCCTCTCAATCCCAGGTCTACCCCCTCATTGTATCCTCCTGACAGTGGCAAAAGTATGGACTCCAGAGTCAGAAGACCTAGGTTCAAACTCCACCTCTGATGTTTAAGACCTATGTGACCTTAGGCAAGTCACTGAACTTTCCTGGGGCTCAGTGTCCTCCTCACATGTAAAATGAAGGGAGTTAGACTAGTTGCTTTCTGAGGTTCCCTCATGCTCTAGATCCATGACTCTATAGATACTAGCCCTGGGGTAGGTGTCATTGAAAATAAACAATCTTATTGTGTGGTGGGCAGATACTGTTATTTCCTTTTTACAAATAAACAAATTTAGTCTCAAAGAGGGTCAAGGAATTGTCACTGGTCACGTCAATAAGACATGGGTACTGGAGCCCAGGACTTGTGAGTGCTTTGTCCTGAGTGCTAGTCTTTCCAAGTATACAATGCTAGCCAGTTGACCAGTCAGTCAACTAGCACCTATTAAGTGCTTAGTATGTGCCTAGTACTATAGATACAAAGAAAGGCAAAAGACAGTCCCTGCTTTCAAGGACTTTACAGCTTAATGGAGCACACAACATGCAAACAAATATGTACAAACAAAGGGCATCTGGAAACCAGCAGCCAGGAATAAATTGAAGATAATCAACAGAGAGAAAGAACTAGATTTAAGTTGGGGATCAGGAAAAAGTTTCTTACAGAAGGTAAAATTTTAGTTGAGACTTGAAGGAAGCCAGGGAAGCCAGAGGTGGAAATGAGGAGTGAATGACTTGCAGGCATGGGAGACAGACAGAGAAAATGCCTGGAGTTGGGAGATGGAGTATGAATTGAGAGAAACAGCAAGGAAGCCATTGTTACTGATTTCCAGGGTACCCGGCAGAGTGTAATGTGTAAGAAGATTGGAAAGTTAGAAAGGGACTAGGTAGCCAAACAAAGGATTTTATATTTGAACTTGGAGGTGATAGAGAGCCTCTGAAGCTGACCAAATAATCTAACAGCTGACTGGAGGACAGACTGGAGTGGGCAAAGGTTTGAGGCAGGGGATCTGACCAGTTAGGTGTTGCAATAGTCCAGTTGGGAGGAGATGAGGAGCTGGTGTCAGTGCCTGGAGACAATGTTACCTTCTTGAATTATTAAAAATGCTCCTTGTACCTAGTAGTTGTAATATTTTGCATTCTAAGCTTAGAGAGAAAAGTCCTGGGTTCAAGTACAGACTACTGGTACTACTTAAAAAAGGGGTAATAATGTTTGCACTACCTAGTCATTATAAGGAAAGTGTTTTACAAACCTTATGAGCCCTATGCAGGGTCTTCCTAAAGTCTTTATGGATTTTTAAGTTATTGAATCTATTCAAGCTTAAAAATAGCATAATACCTCTTGAGGTGCCTTGTCAGTTACAGTAACAGTTTACATGCTTATCTGTAGCAACAATTTGGATAGCAGCAGCTGTTGGGGTATAAGACCCAACAAGACCAGCAACAAGAGCTGCCAGCACAGGTTCTTTGATCTGCTTTACTAAGGAAAGTAACTTTAAGTCGTTAACAGTCTTAGTTTAATCCAACATACAAATATCATTCACTTAGTCCAGGAGGAAAAACCAACTTCAGAGCAAATACCAACAAATTACAAACATACACAATATACACACATCAAGTCACAATTCATAGTTACCAAAGAACAAATAGGTCTGGGTTAGCAAAGTGGGGCGGGGGGGGGGGGGGGCGGGGGGGAGTTACAACAGCTTGCCCAGAGTCCCACTCTTCCAGTGCCTGAGAGCACCAAAGGTCAACCACCAACTTTGGATCTTATATACCCATCTCAGGGCCCTGGGGCACTTGATTATCTCAGTGCTCAGAAGCACTCAAAGAACAGTGAAAAATCCCATTTGCGGTGTGGGAAAGTTAATCCCTAGTACCACCTTATACAAGTCAATGCCTCCTGATTGCCTTAGTACTGAAAAACATTCCAAGACAAGATCCTACATTATCTACCCCTTTCAAACAAAGGCCAGGATCATTAAAGGCATTTCAAAAAGTCTCACCTTAATTACTGACACATTATTGTGCTTTAAATTTTGCTTTACCACATTATCTCATTCCAGACTCATAAATGTACTGTATCAAGTAGGAGATACAAGATTAAAAAACAATCTTCATTTTATAGTTGAGTAAAATGAGACTCAGAGAGATGAATTGACTTTTCTACACAGCTAGGAAGTATCAGAGCCCAGATTCAACCTAGCTCTCTCTGACATCCATCACCCTTATCTACTACATGTGCCAGGTTGGGTGTATGGCATTTCCAGCCCTAATGTCTTACAAAATTTCAAGGTCAGCCTCTCCCCAGTATCCTTTCTTTGTAATGCTTTTAGAATTCTTTTTGCTTTTTTGGCTGTAAGTACTTCCAGTTTCTGAGTTACAATAAAGGTGTTGTTGTTGTTGTTTCAAGTTAATTCCATAGAATATCAGACAATTCAATTGGACTATATCTCCAAGAGGCACTGGTAAATCCAGCTCCCTAGTCTCTTGACTCCAGCTTTATATATGCTGTAACCATCTGAGGAATTTTTAGTTGATGCTTTTCAGCAGTTTTCTTCCAAGGGGCTTATGAGAAACCAAACAAATGAAAAAACACTACCCCACCCTAAATTTCTGCAACTTGAGCACCCTATTACGCGGGTGTTTCCTGTTGCTTTGAGTCTGACCACTCCCTGGGGGCCTCAGATCTTCCCTCCTCCACCTTCCTCTAGGACACAACAGAACTAGGTCAGAGGAGCACAAGTCTAGGTTAGATTGTAACCTCCCTGAGGACAGTTTAGGGAGCTGTCTTTTGCCTCTTTTTGTATACCCAGTGCCTGCTGCATATTAGACACTCAATAAATGCTTATTGATTGATTGAGGCTCTGCCCCTTTCTATCTCTAACCTTAAATACATCATTTAACTTTTCTGAGGCTTTGTGTCATCATGTGTTCAAAAGAACTAGGTGGCACAGTGGATAGAATGCCAGGCCTAGAATCAAGCAGACCTAAATTCAAATCTGGCCTCAGATACTTACTTACTGTGTGACCCTGGGCAAGTCACTTCACCTTGTTTGCGGTTCCTCATCTGTAAAATGAGCTGGACAAGGAAATGGCAAACCACTCCAATATCTTTGTCAAGAAAACCTCAAATGGGGTCACAGAGAGTAGGACATGACTAAACGACCACAATAAATTTATAAAGTGCTTTGTAAACCTATAAATGTTGGCTATCAACATTATTTATGTAAAGTTTGCAAAAAGTTTTATTTACATTAGGTCATTTAAGCCATGTTTATAAAGCACAAGTTATAACTGTCATTGATTGAATAACACCTCAGAGGATTGTTGTAAGGGAGCACTTTTTAGAACTTTAAAATGTTCTATAAATGTGACCTACTATTCAATTTGAGCTAACAAATTACCTCTGTACTACCTATCTCACAGGGTTGTCTGGAGGATATTGCACCTTTTAAACATAATGTGTCATATGAATGCGAGTTCTAACTTAGATGATTATCCAAGTTGCTACCAACATGTGACAGCACAGGCACCCAAAAGATACTTGAAGTTGATCAACATTTAGCAAGCACCTGTACTATGCATAGGACACTGTGCTAGGTGCTGGCTATACAAAGACAAAATAAAAAAATAATCTCTACTCTCAATGAAGGGGCAGCTAGGTGGCACAGTGGATAGAATGCCAGGCCTGGAGTCAGAAAGACTCATCTTCCTGAGTTCAAATATGGTCTCAGACACTTACTTGGTGTGTGACCCTGAGCAAGTCACTTAACCCTCCATTTTTCATCTATAAAATGAACTGGTGAAGGAAATAGCAAACCACTCCAGTATCTTTGCCAAATGGTTCCATGAGGAGTCGGGACTTGATTGAAAAACAACACAATAACCACAACAACACTTAAGGAGCTTACAAAGCACAGAGGAGGATGAGATGTTAAAATCTTAGAGATAGGAGCTTGGAGGCCATAAAAGTAGCTCCCATTTCTACAGTGATTTAAAATTTACAAAACACTTTCACCAAGACAACTTGAAGAAGGATGTGGTGCAACTATCCCCGTTTTATCAACAAGTAAATTGAGGCTTACCCATGAGCACAAACTAAGGATTTGGACTCCAAGTTCAGTGCAGGAATCTGTTATAGAGTACGTTTGACTATGGGTCATCTGATCTTTGCTTGAATACTTTACTAATAATAGTAATAATGATAAGCATATATATAGTACTTAATATGTATGAGGCATTGTGCAAAGAGTTTTACAATTATTAGCTCATTTGATCCTCACAAGAACCCTAGAAGGTAAGTGTTTTTATTCTCTCCATTTTGCAGATGAGGAAACTGAGACAAACAGAGGTTAAGTGATTTGTCCAGGGTCACACTGTGAAGTGTCTGAATCCAGGTTTGAACTCAGGTTCTCCAGGTCTAGTGCGTTGTATCCATTGCACTTCCTAGATGACCCAAATACGTCCAGTATGAAGGAGCTCACTACCTGAAACATATATAATGGACCAAGTTTAAAAAGCCTCCACTACCATTCATCATGACTCCACAGCCTGACTTGGGACCATCTAAAAGAGAATGGCCCAGAAAACCCCATAAGACATATATCCTCCCCTCAAATAGGTGAATCATTCAAAAGAAAAGTTCTTTTGAATGATTAGCAAAAAGAATAAATGAACCAGGTCTGCAATTTGGAATTTGCATTGCCTTTCTTATAGAAAAATTACAGCCTGCCAGAATACCTTGGGAAAATGCATCTGGGTGATAGAGTTCCACTTGATTCTCTTTCCAGTCCAGGAGAACCTAGGCAAGTAGGCAAGAGAGAAGAAAAGAAGAGAAAAAACCAGCAAGCCTGATTAAACAGGAAAACATGCTAAACACTAGAAACTCTGTACATGTGGTTGGTAAAAATCAAATGTCCGATGTCCCACCCACAGAGCCACATTTAAGTCAGACAGGGTTTAAAAATTAATCTCTAATAGCAGTTTTGTCCCTGGCATCTGGAAACCAGCAACCAGGAATAAACGATGTCCTTGGGTGTTTGGTCTGTCTCTTGAGGTTTATTACTCTTCAGTCTCTGAGTACAGCCTTCCTTTGGAGATAAATTCATGAGGGCCAGAGGGGTCATAAATAAAGCATTACCACCCAACAGAGATCTGTGAAATAGAGAAGGATCACATTTTGTGAGAAGAAGAGGAAACCCTAAATTCATCATATGCTTATTGCTTAATTTATTTATTTGCTTGTGTATTTGGCCTGCTAGGTAACTTGAAAAATTAAATTGTCTGCCAAAGACCTCCCCTGCTCCTTAGGGCAAATTAAAGATATTTTGTTGTAAAAAAACAATCATGGAGGTTAGAAAAGTAGGTTCTTATCTCCATAAGTGACTGAGGATTTATATGGCTAACAGACTGTGGTATGGTGGAAAGGGGAATGAATTGTTCATATCAGAAGGTTGGGGCCATAGCCCTTCCCATTTACACTAATTTTCCTCTAGGTTCCTCATAATAGTAGCTGACATTTAAATAAACTGCTTTACATACTTTGGCTCATTTAGTCCTCCTGACAACTCTGTGAGGCAAGCACTACAAATATGATGATCATCCCTGTTTTACAGATGAGGAAACTGAGCCCCAGAAACAAGTGAAGTGACTTGTTCATGGTCATGGCACCAGTAGTTACCAAAAGCAACATTCAGACCCAGGTTCCTCCTGCCTTCAGGTCAGGAACCTTTTCCTCTCTAGTACCATGCTACATCTTGAGCACTAACCCAGGCTAGCAGCTTCATATCTCAGAGGGAAGTTGAGTTTCTTCATCCGTAAAATGATTATAATAATATTTTTACTACCTCCCTTCCAAGGTGGGAAGTGCTATCAAAAGCATGGTATGAACATAAGCAATTATACTTGTGAATACAAAAAAATAAAAAGTGGGTTTTGTGGGTGTTTAACCTGATATAGAGATATCCGGACCTGTGTTGTCATCAGTGTGGGGAATCTCTAAGACATCAATATACAATTAAATATGTACTTGTCTCCCCCGATGGAATATAAGGTTCTTGAAGACAGGGATTATTTCCCTTTTGTTTTTATAAGTCCAACACTTAGAACAGTGCCTGGAAGTTTCTAAAAAATGCCTGTTGATTGGTTGAGGGTTGATTGATTGAACACAGATGCAGAACAGTAAGTCCTCTGCAACTTCTTAGTCTTAGATGACCATGGTGTCACACAACTGGAATGTATCAAAGACAGGACTTGAATCTGGCTCTATCTTCCTATATGAATAGATATATACATATGCACACATATATATGGCCATACACATATAGTGTATATGTACAGATACATGTATATATACATAGCATGTCAATTTGACCTATACATATAAGCGTATATACACATGTGTACATACATGCATTTCCATCATACATACATATCAGTAAGTCAGTCAGTCAATAAGCATTTATTAAGTGTCAACTATATACCAGACACTGTGGTAAGCACTAGAGATACAAAAAAAAAAAAGGCAAAAGATATTCCCTGTTCTCCCGGAAATCATAGTCTAATGGGGAAGACAATATGCAAATGACTATGTACAAACAAGCTATATTCAAGATAAATATGAAATAGTTAACATAAGGAATGCGCAAGAATTAAGAAGGTTTGGGAAAGGCTTCTTGTAGAATGTAGAGTTTTAGCTGAGACTTGAAGGAAGCCAGAGAAGCCAGGATGCCGAGATGAGGAGGGAGAGAGAGAATTCTAGGAATGGAAGACAGCCATTGAAAATGTCAAGTGTCAGGAGATGGAATGCCTTGTTCAAGGAATAGTAAGAATCCTCGTGGGTTGACAGGTCCATTACAGGGATATAAGGTGTAAGAGGATTGGAAAGGTTGGGGGGGATATAAGTTATGAAGGTCTTTGAAAGCAAAATAGAGGATTTTGTATTTGATCTTAGAACTAGGGAGCTATTGGAGTTTACTGAATAGAGGGTTGACATGATCAGACTTTCACTTAAGGAAAACTAATTTGTCAGCTGAGGGTAGAACAGTAACTGTGGTGGGGAGAGACCTGAAATGGGCAGACCAACCAGCATGTTATCGCAAAAGTTTAGGCATAAGGTGACAGGGGTCTGCACCATGGTGATGGCAGTGTCAGAGGAGAGAGTGGGGGAACATAGGAGAGATGCTGCTAATGAAATATCAACAGGACTTGGCAACAAATTGGATACGGGGTGGGAGGAGCTGAGAGAGTGAGGATTCGAGGATGAAACCTAGGTCGCAAGCCTGGGTAACTGGGAAGATTGTGGTATCTTCAACAGTAATAGGGAAGTTCAGAACAGAGGAGGGTTTTGGGAGAAAGATGCTGTGTTTAAGACGTCCAGGGACATTCACTTTGAGATGTTTAATAGACAGCTGGAGATGCAAAACTGGAGGTCAGCAGAGAGGTTAGGGCTGGATAAGTTTACTGAATAATCATCAGCATAGTGGTGATGATGACTGATGAAATCATCTGGTAAAATAGTACAGATGGAAAAAATAAGAAGGCCTAGCACAGAACCCTGGGGACAATATACTAGCAGGTGAACTAGATGAAAATCCAAAAAAGAGAATGGGGAGTGGTCAAACAGGGAGGAGGACAACCAGGATGGAGAGGTGTCATGGAAACCTAGACAGAAGAGAATAGCGAGAAGATAGCGATCAATGGTGTCAAAGGCTGCAGAGAGACCAAGAAAGATAAGGATTGAGAAAAAATTGTGCAATTAAGAGTTTACCAATAACTTTGGAGAAAGCACTTTCAGTTGAATAATGAAGTTGGAAGCCCGACAGCAGAGAATTAAGGAAAGAGGGAGGGGAAGAATTTAGCCACAAAAAGGAATAATATGGGATCATCATCATCATCATCATCATCATCATCATCATCATATCTAGCAATTATAAAGTGCCTATGTGTCAGGCATTTTTAAAAATATTATCTCATTTGATCCTCACCACAACCCAGGAAAGTAGGCACTGTTATTATTCCCACTTGACATTTGTGTAAACTGAGGCGAACAGAAGTTAAGTGACTTGCCCCCAAGTCACCCAGTTAGTGTTTAAGGCAGATTTGAACTTAGATCTTCCTGACTCAAAGTCCAGAGCTCTTTCTTCTGCACCACCTCACTGCCAGGGATGGATAGATCAAATGAAGGTTTCTTTGAGGATGGAGAGGCATGAACATATTTGTAGGCAATAGGGAAGCAGCCAGTAGATAGGGAGAGATTAGAGATAAGAGACTGGGAATGATAGAGGGAACATTCTCTGAGACAGAATGGAATGGGATCACTTGTTCAAGGATCAGGGTTTGTCTTGGCAAGAAGGATCACCCCTTCCTGTGAGATAGGGGTGAAGGAGGTATCTGAGTAATGTGAGATGAGAAGGAGAAGAGGGAGCTCTCAGTAGATGACCTCATGTTTATTAGTAAAATATGAAAGGTTCTCAGTTGAGAGTGTGTGGTCAGGGAATGCTAAATGGCAAAAAGATTTGGAAAAGCCAGTTTGGTGGGATAGTAAGTCAATTAGGAAGCTGTAAAAATATTGCCTTGGGGCCCAGTTAAGATCATGTATCATGCGTTTGTAGTGAATTATTTCTGCATGGTTGCATGACTTTCTCCAATTTCATTTAGCAGCATGTGAGTAATAGTGAAGGAAGGGGATGGTAAGAGTTATCCAAGATGGAGGCTTTTCAGAGCAAGACTGATGATAGGATAAGGGGTCAAGAGACTCAAGAGAAATGGACATTGCAGAGTTGAACTAGTTCACCATATAGTCAAGAGGGGGAACTTAGGATAGTATAGTCAGTGATCAATAGTAGGTGATGGCCTGGGGAGTACCAGGGGTTGAAGTACCTGGAGGTCACATTGAAGATGAAGAACAAGGTTAGGGGTTGCAAGGCAGAGGGAGGGGTGGACTGACAACAGATTGTGATAAGATAATGGGTTTTCAGAGTTCATGAACCTGGAAGCGGTGGATTTGTGGATGATGGCAAGACCAGCTTCACAGACTGTCTATAAAAAATGTTTTTAAACAGATAGATTTATATTCAAAAGAGAAAAAGCACACCAAAGCAGATGGTATTTACTAATTGCACTTCAGACAACTTGGACATCAACTGGCTTCAGTCTATAAGATTGGAAGCAGAGGACTGGATTGGAGGAGCTCTGGGATCCTTGCCAGTTTTGATTATGCAAAAGATGTCCATTCCACTACGACTGCAGATAGAGAATGTTTATAGATATAAAGTGATTTGTAAAGTAGCAATGCAGGAAAGAGTGACAGAGAGGTATATTTTAGGTCTAGTCAGTGGAACTTTCTCAACTTAGTTGAAGGTTTAACGTGCCAAAGAAGAGAATCTGGAGACTCAAATAGGGCTGGGTAAGTTGGAGGGAACAAAACTGGGGGTGGTTTGAGGGAAAAATAAGAGGAAGGAAGAAAGAAACTTGAAACAGCCACCATGTGAACAACGCCCTTGTTTTTGCAAGTAGCTATCAAAATCATTCAGCATTTTCCCCATGCTTAGAGTTTTGCATCTTAATTGTTGCTGATAAACAATCTTCCTTCTCATTTTTATGCACAGACATCTAAAAAAATCATGATTTTTTTCATTGAAAGCAAAAAAAAAGACAACAAAAACAAAAACACCCACAACAACCAACAACTTGCATTTCTTTCAAAGAAAAAAATGAAGTCAGATTCATTGCCAAAGCATCCCCAGCATTTAAGAAATGCAAACCACTGACAGATGGTTAATGGCACAAGTATCAGCAAAATCAAAGCAAGGAATCTTTCAGGAGATAATTGTGCTGAGCAGAACTCAGATATTTACTTGCTACTGGTGTAGATGTGAGCTGAGAGATGCGGTACATGTTGGGAAGGCCACTTGTACAAACTTCACAGATTGTCTGCAAGAGAGGTTAAGAAAAGATAGATGCATATTAAAAATATGACAATCCTAAGAAAAGCAGATGGCATTTACTAATTGCTCTAGAGTACATGTGGACATCCAGTAATAAACATCTATAATATTGGAGACGGGATAGGGCTAGAGGATGCTTGGGGACCTTTGTGAATTTTGTAGTTCTAAAATAAAATTCTAATGGCTTTACACAGTTCATGAAAGTGTTGTGTTTTTTTTCTTTAAGCAATAAACTGATTCAAATTGTGATAGCTACTCCTTTAAATACATAAGCTAAAAAGTCTCCATACAAGCCCATGTGATGTGATACACAAATATTGAAGACAGCAAACAACAATACCAAAAAAAAAAAAATAACTGTTTACATTTTTTTCAGTAATTCTTGGCTATAAACTGTCAAACCATATTTGGATATGGGCCTGTGTTGTTTGTACAGCAACCTAGATCACTCATGCTTCTATATCAGAAGATGCCAGGGCTGTCATGTGCTTTGTGTCAGCACAAGCATTCATAAGTGGCCTGAGCGGGGCCGTACTCTTAAGAATAAGGATAGACAATACACATCACAGGATGCATTTATAAATCCAGTTCACAGGTGCTCATATTTTACTTTTCAGTCATTTCAGTCATTAGTGAAATGCCAGTAAAAGCATATAGAAGATAGAAATTTCAGCTGATATTCACACAGCAAACATTTCTACACTCTGTTGGCTAATAAATATTGTATACTTAAAAAAGAGGCTTAGAGCTAGGAGGGACTTCAGGTATAGTCCAAGCCCCTCTTTTTACAGATGAAGAAAGTGAACTTCAGGAAGGTGATATAACAATAATATTAAGAAGAAGGAGAACAAAAAGAAAAACAAGAACAAGCTAATATTCACATAGCACTTTAAGATTTGCAAAGTGTGTTACATATATTATCTCATTTGATCCTTACAAAGTGGAGAGTGTAAAACATGTACTATTAGTTTGTTCTTGTTTCAGTCATGTCCACAATTCTTCATGACTCCATAGGGGGTTTTCCTGGTAAAGATACTGGAGTAGTTTGCTATTTCCTTCTCCAGCTCATTCTACAGATGAGGAAACTGAGGCAAACAAGGTTAAATGACTTGCTCAGCTAGTAAGTGTCTGAGGCCACATTTGAACTCAGGAAGATGAGTCTTTCTGACTCCAAGTCTGGTACTCTATCAACTGAGCCGCCTAGTTGTCAGGTACTATTCTTATGCCTATTTTATATGTGAGAGAATTCAGTTTAAAAGAGGTTTTATCATTTCCCCAGGGTCACATAGCTAGTAAGTGTCTGATTTGAACTCAGTTTTTCCTGATGCCAAATCTGAAGGTCACACAGGGAGTTAGGGAAAGACTAGGCTCTAGGACTCGATTTCCTTTTCTGTAAAAAGGGGATAATACTTGTACTACCAAATTCTGAGTCTTTGTGAAGAAAGTCCTTTGTAAATTTTAAAGTACTATATAAATGCAGTTTTAGATCCTTAAATTTTTATCAAAAACCAGTGGAAAAATCTCAGTGTGGGCAGACCCCACTGTAACTTGGTCTTTGAGAACTGCCAGAGGACACAGATAGGGTAACAGAGGTACTCATGACCACACAAGTAACATGTAACATAAACAAGACTTGAACACAGGCCATGAACTTGGAGACCTGCCCTTTACCCATTATGTGATACATGTGTATTTTTATATACATGCATGCACATATAGATTGTGTATATATACACATGTGCACACTTGTATAACACACATATGCATGCACACACACGTGTGTACACGAGAAAGTGAGACAATACATATATGTTAGTTTATTAATTTTTTTAATATAGCACACATGAATTTTTAAAAGAACTAGGATTTAATCCATATAAAGAATTCCTGGTGTAGAGAGTCTCTACCAATGCAGATTGCAGTCCTATGACTTATGGGATCTTAGGTTTTGAACTGAATGAATCCTTAAAAGTGATCTAGTCCCATTTCCCCATTTTAAAGAGGAAGAACTGAGACTTAGAGAGATTAAAATAGTTTTCCCAACACAAAGAAAATAAGCAAGATATGACCACAGGTCATCTGACTACAAATCCAGCATTCCCACAGTGCTATATATGTCCTGGGGAAAGTCTGGAGCATCTAGAGTTTAAAGAACTTGTTTCATTCATTTGTTTCAGTCATATCCAACCCCTCATGACCCCATTAGGGATTTTCTTGGCAGAGATACTGGAGTGATCTGCCCCTTCCTTCTCCAGTTCATTCTGCAGATGAGGAAACTGAGGCAAACAGGGCTAAGGGACCTGCCCAGAGCCCACACAGCTAGTAATAAATACCAGAAACGAGTTCCGAACTTGTCTTCCAGTATCTGTGACTTCAAGTATATGAAGTTTCTCTCTGAGAAACTTGATCTAACAGCGTAGATAGGCAATTTAGCTGCATCTTATCATTTTAGAGAATTGCCTGCTGTACTCAGAGGTTGAGTGACTTGCTCAGGGTCATATAGGTAGTCTGCTTCAGGGGCAGAATTTGAACCCAGGATTTCCTCATTCTGAGGCCAGCTCTCTATTCATCCCCCTGCCTCTCAATGTAATGATGTAAGAGTAGCATTAGTAGTTTATTTGTGTGTGTATGATTGCAATATGAGAAATTAAACAAGGCCCACAGTAGCAGAATATTTTAAAAATAACAGTAATAGTAAAAACAAACATTTGTATAATGTTTTCCTCACATTTATATAGCACGTAAAAGTTTTCTCCTTTGAGCAAAGCAAGCCAAGGAATGTAAACACAATCTATTAATTAACTTTAAGAGCAACCCCCTGAAATTCCTTTAATGTATTTGTAATTAAAACCAGAAATTAATTAGTTTGAGATGCTCAATATAAAAATAAAGCTATCATCTTGGTTTTGGATTAGAGTAGTTCTAAGCATGCACTGTTCAAATTGATGCGTTTTAATCTCTTCCTCACTAATAACTAAGTTGAATTTTAAGGTAGCAGCTCATCTAGTAGCTAGAAAGCAAGCTGCTCCAAACACTGCATTTCTCGAGTCATGTACAGTTATACTGAAATACATTTGACCTAGAATTGGAGCCATTAAGTCTTCGTTTCTAAACCTATTTAAGCAGAAGAAAAAGGGTCTGATCTAACAGGCTCCTCAAATGATTAGTCTGCCTCTAAGAAAGAATTGGTTCATACGTTGTAAGGCTGAAGGGGATCCCGAGGGTCTTCTTTCCATTGACAGTAACAAAGGATTGACTGCAATTCAAGGCTTCTCAGATCTGACAGTCGGGAGAAATCCTAGAATTTGCTGCTTCTCTGCTGAAAAAGGCATCAGAACGTCAACAGGTGCCGACATCTTGCAAGCAAGATGAATGTGCTCTTCTCCTCTATTAAAAGAAGCACACACACACACAGAGGCACTCATGCATGCACACATACACACACATACACATATGCACACATACAATATAATGTTGCCATCCCCAAAAGCTTCTCTTGGGGTTGTAACATTGTTCCCTCAGCTGCTTTCTCAGACAGAACCGTTTGTAGGTCTTGGGAAAGGAAGGCAGTTCTCTGACCCGCTTGTTTCCTTTCAAAAACAGTCTACGCAATCAGAAGGCAGGGAGGCAGAATGAGGTCACATTTCCTGTCGGTTCTCACATCACACGAATTGGCTTTGAAGAGCACACTCAAGTTCACTATTAGGTTCCTGAACAATCCTGAAAGGGGAGGGGGTGGGGGAGAGGAGAGGGACGCTGTCCAGAGACTGGGAGGGGGTGGGGTGTTGCTGTCCATACGCCAGGCTAGCGAGAAATAGATAGAACTAGCATTCTAACACATATAAGTACAAATACAACTAACAATCCTTCTAATTAGGGTTTTCTGAACTAACTCATCAATTCTCTCTCAGTCTGAATGCAAAAAAACCTGAGCTTTCAATTACATCTCTTATTTCTGCACCTCTCTACTTATTTCTATTGCTACCAGTCAATGCTCAGTGTTCAGATAATTTCACAGGGTTTTTTATTATTAATAACAACATCTCTTCGGAGAATACTGATGAGATCGAGGCTAGCTGGAGCCTTGGTAGCTTGGTCTTTTGAAAATCCTGATGACCATTAACAGGATTGAGCCATGGAGCCCTGAGCTTTACAAAGAAAACAGCTGCTCATGTTTTTATATTTCCATAATAACTCCAATTAACACCTCAATGTCTATCAAATAGTTAGGCAATATCATTTTTGTGAACAATAAAAAATAAAACCTTCATGAGAACTTATTAAAAAGTACTGAATCTGTGCTTGCTAATTGATATATATATATATATATATATATACATATGTATATATACATATATATATATAGGATATTAAAAATTTGTGGTGGGGGAGAGTGATGATATGGACTTGTGATTTTTGTCAGTTTTGGGAACTCTGTGTAGAAATGTCCTTCACTTATCCTGATTGTCAACTTTTTAACCAATCAATCGACAAGGATTTAGTAAGCACAAAACTTAAATTAGACTTGGTCCCTGCCATTTAAGGAATCGATCATCTGGTAGGGTGATAAGAGGGCAAGATAGATAGTTCTAATACACCTATATTACATAAGTACAATGAATAGTTATAAAATATAGGACACCATGGGAATCAGGAAAAAACTTTTCTGATGATGATAACTTTTGAGTTGGATTTAAAAGGAAGGGTGTTTTCAATCCTTGGCCTTGAGCTTATACCCTATTGAAAGAGATACCACATACACATAAGTAAAAACAATAAAAGTGCAAGGCAAATTTTAGGGCAGGGTCAGGACTGGTAACTGGTGGTATAGGGAAAGGTCTCCTGTAGAAGGTTACATGTAAGCTGAATTTGGAAAGAAAGTAGGGATTTTAAGAGACAAGGAGAAGAGGGAATGAATTAGTGGCCCAGAGAGACTGTCTATCCTCTGTGATTTATACTGTCAGAATATTGCCTGAGGAGACTGAGATAATATATGACCTGCCCATGGTCACACAGGTAGTATGTGTCAGACTCAGGACTTGAAGGCTGGCTTGCCAAGCTGCTTCTCAAGCATATTAAAACTAACAAATGTTGATTTAATGCATACTCTGTGCAAAGCTCTATGCTCACTGTTTGGAAGCAACAAAGACAACAAACATTAAGTGCCTGCTGGGTACAGAGAACTATCCTAGGCACTGGAAGAGCTAGAAGATTTAAATTAGACATGGTCCCCACCATCAATGAATTGATAATCTAATAGAGTGATGAGAGGGCAAGATAGATATCTAATACACCTATATTATATAAGTATGATAAATAGTCACAAAATGTCATATGGGGTACGAGAGGAATCAGAAAAAAACTTTTCTGATGGTGATAGCTTTTGAGTTGGATTTAAAAGGAAGGATGTGTGTTCAACAAGTGAAAAGAGGAAGAAAGGGCATTCTAAGCATGGAAAAATAGCCAGAGAAAAGGCATAATGGCAAGAGAATTCAGTGTATATTGGGAGAAGAGGGAGATAGGCAGAGAGCTATCCAGCCTGGTCAGAGTATAAGAATGCAAGGAGTGGGGGTGGGGCCAGGGAGGATGGTGCTATAGCATGAAATGTCTGGAAATGTAGGGTGGGAAGGTAGGTGCAAAGATAGTTGGGGAGGGCTCTGAATGCCAGACTGAAGAGCATGAATTTTATTTGGGTAGTGGTAAGGAGCCACTGAGATTTTTAAGTAGAAGGTTAAAAACTAAACAAATCAAGAAGCATTCATTAAGGATTTATTATGTGATGGGCACCATACAAAATAATGCATATGCCCTCATGGAGCATCAGACCAATTAGGGAGGCAGAAGGTACACATATAAAAAAGATACCTAACATTGTAAGGCTGTATAAACTAAGTACCAAATGGATGGTATAGATAGCATTAGAAGTTCAGAAAAGGGAGGTATTGCTGTGGGCTGAGGCTGTCAGGGAAGACTTAAAAGGAATTAACTGAGCCAGACCTTGAAGGCTATAAAGCATTCAGATGGGAAGGGCAATATTACACATTTCAGATGAGAAGAGTGGTACAAGTGAAAACACGAATGTGGGAACATGTCAGGTACATGGAAAATACTATACATAAATACAAGTAGTATGACTGGAGCAGAGGATTCATGTGGGACAGAAATTTTTGGTGAAGTTAGAAAAGTAGGTTAGGGACAGATTATGGGAGGACTTTTATGCCAGGCTAAGTAATTTAGACTTTATCCTGTAGGTGATAGGGAGCCATTGAAGCTTTAGAGGGTAATAGGACATTACAGCACTATAATCCTTTGTCCCAATAGTACTCAGAAGACTCAACCTTCTATATTACTAAAGTAAAATAGATGTTTAATATGTGAAAGCAACTACAAACTATAAGTGGACTTGCAATTATTTCCTTCTTTTATTGGAGATTGCTTAGTCTTAGTTGGATATAACTATCCTTATGTTTTCAATGGGAGATGTTGGCTCTAAGATTTCATAAAGTTAGACAGGACCATAGCCTGAGTCCCTATCATATAACTAAAATCACCACGCTACATCTAGAATTGTAATTTGTAGTTTCTCCAATTGATTCCATTCAGTTCACTTTTGTGCTGCTTAATTTCCTAAATGCAATCCAGACTACTGTCTTCCTCCTTTTCAACTCCATGTCCAATTTATTGTCAACCTGTAGTATCTGCCCAAGATATATGTACTGGGGGACTAACCTAAAGACCATTTATCCAACTGTGGATCACAATTTATACCTTCCAAATGTATACTATATGATAAAATACAATATGATATAATTAGACCTCCAGAGATCTTGCCTAGCAGCAGCTAAACTTTAGCTAAGCTCTTCCTGGTAACACATAGCCTCCTTTCCAAGCACCTCTCCTCTGCATCTTGCTCTGAGAACTGCAGTAATGTCAGCATTACTATTACCTCTTGAAAGGGTATGTTGTTAGTTGACTGGCAATGTTCCACTCATCTTATTGGTGATTTCCCATGCCATAACTCTCTTTCTTGGGCACCATTTCCCCATATGTGCTTTCTCTCCATTTAAAAATAAAATGACCTGGATGTCTCAAGTCCTTATATATCTCTATACCTTGCCCTCCTAACCAGAAGATTTCCTGTATGGAGATGGAGTCCCACATCTTCCCTACTGTAGTATATAGTACTGCAGTATTTTTATTGGGTATCCTTTCTACGCTAAAGTGAGTCTTCTTTGTTAACTGCTGGGGATAAAAAGACTGGGTGGGATGATACATGCCTGTTCCTACTACTGGGGAAGCTGAGGGTGGTGGATTACTTTAGCTTAGTAATTCTTAGCTTCAATAGGGCTAAAGCTGATAGGGTGTCTGCGCAAAGTCCAGCACAAAGATGATGAGCCTGGGATGGGTGGGGTGTGGAGAAGGGGGTGCTGCCTAAGGAAGGCCAAACTGGTACAGGTTGGAGGTGGAACAGGTTAAAGTTTCCCTGTTGATTAGCAGTGGTATAAGGCCTGGAAGCTTGCCACTGCCCTTCCAGCCTGGGTGAGTTAGGAGTCTAGGGAGACCCAGTCTAAGGAAAGGAAGGAAGGAAGGAAAGTATTTGTATTCATAGCACTTGTGATGTACTAAGCACCAAATATACTTTCATTCACTATAACATGATATATATCAGAAATGATTTATAAATATGCTCTTTATTTGCCGTGAGGTTCCTTTATAAATGGTAATGCTGAAAAGAAGGGAAGGTCAGAAGACTGGATGACAAGGATATTGTGGTGGTGCTGAAATGAAAAGGTCATCGGTCAAAACCTTGATATAGTTCCTACTATATGCCAAGCACTGTGCTAAGTGCTTTACAAATATCTCATCTGATTCTCACAACAGCCTTGTAAGGAAAGTGCTATTGTCTTTGTTTTACAATTAAGGAAACTAAGGCCAATAAAGACAAAGTAAGTTGCCCAGGGTCACACAGTTAGTAAGTATTTGAGGCTGGACATTCAATAGCATCCATCATCTGCAAGAATAAATACCACAAAAATCTCTGTGTAGCTGCCATCCCATGGGTCAGTGCTATCCTCTGAAGCCAAAAGCCAGTTGTTGTGAAAGAGCAAACTGATCTCTCTGTCTCACGAAGTTTCATCTTCCCTGCCCCTTCACCAGTTGTGGCCAATAAAGTGTACTACCTTACCTTTGCAGGGGGAGGGGATGGAGGGATGAGGAAAGAAGAAATGAAGGAAGGGAAGAAAGAAGGGAGGGAGGGAGGAAAGAAGAGAGGGAGGGGCATCTGCCCTATAGCAAAACCTATAACAAAACTGTTAATAAGCGCTCAAATTTTGTCAGCCAAAGGGTATTTATTAAATGCTTACTGTGTGCCACACGCTATGCTAAACTCTAGTGATATGTTCTTTATTGTGAGGGAAGGGTACAGGTACAGATACAGATACAGATACAGACACAGATACAGATACAGATAGTCTCTGTCTCTTTCATTTCCAGTCTATAGCACATCTTGCCCAGAACAAGTTTTCAATATCTGATGATAGTGAGTGTGGTGGGAGCTGGACTTGTTTTGTGTAGGCTGCAAGGAGGGGCTGGGGCTCTTTGTGAGTACCATGCTGTCCAAATTGTCTCCTCCTCCTTCTTCCTTTTGTCTTTGCTCCTTTCACCTACTTTCATAGAGGCTAACAGAAGCATGTACTGGAGGGAAACAGGGGCAGGTGATCATTCTGTTCCCTTGCCTCTTGAAGCTTAAAAAAATCCCAGCCAAATAAAGACTTCAGAGAATATACCTGAGCTTCTGGAGAAGGGAGTGGGAGGAGGAAGGGGAGATAGGGGAAGAAAGACAGAGGAATATTTTCCTGAGTTCTTAACCTAGTAACTATAGGCAGAGGGGAGTAGTATTTCATTTATCTTTTTTTAAAAACAGTCCATAAGTATCTCATGACATATTCATCCCTGGAGCCTGAATCTTTGGATTCATTTAGTTTAGACCAGGGTCTCAGAAACGTGAGGAGGAAGAGAACGGAGATCTATCAAAATCCTAGGTCTTTCAGCTCTACTTCCAGAAAATGAATCAAATCACAAGAGTCCAAAACACTCAGAAGGAGTCCTGGTTCTAATACAGCCCCCTTCCTGTCTGCCATGAAGATTTTGCCTTACCCCAAATTCATCTCAGAATATTCACGGACTGAAGGAGTCAAATACCCGCTTTGGGAACCATATGGAGCAGAAGTGAGCTTCGCATTAAGAGCTGGCATTTACCGGTGGGTACTGAATCAACATAACTCCCCATTACCCTAGAGATATCTCAAGTATTATTTCTGACTTCATTTTGCTTCATGTCTTGCTGAACTTTGAGTTTTTTCAATTCTGCCCCCATTTGTCCACCAGACCTGCCAAGTTCATACCTCCTGTACTTTAGAATTGATTCTCACATGTGAATTCCCATTCCTTTGCTCAGCTTTCCTGCTTTGATGAGGAACGTTGGACTGTCTTTCTGCCCATCTTGATCTAGAAGAACATATCATCACGTCTCTGAGGTAGAGCCGTCAGGACTGAAGAGATTATAATTTGGGATCTACATTTAAAATTGGAAGAGACCTTAGAGATCAATTTTACAGATAAGGAAACTGGGGCCCAGGAAAATTCAGTGACTTATCTAGGTTCTCCCGGCTAATACCTAGCATGGGATTTAAAGCCAGGTACCCATACTCCTAGTTCCATGGTCTACTTAATACACCAGCAGTTCTCAAAATGTTCTCCAACCATTGAAGATACCTAAGATTTTCAGGAGGTCAATGAAGTCAAAACAATTTTCATAATGATACAAGGATGCTATTGCCTATTAAAATATTCCTCCTTTTTCCAACTACATATCTGTGTGAAGTCAGATTTTCTTCACATACTTCAACCAAAATAACATATCACAACAGATTGAATGCAGAATCCAGCTGTCTTCTATTAAGGCAGAGATTAAAGAACATTGTAAAAATAAGCAAAACACTGCTACTCTTCTCACTGATTTTAAAAAATGATTATTTTTCATTAAAAAGTTATTTATGTTAACATGTAATTAGATTGTTATTTTATAATCATTATAGTACATTATTATATTATAAGATGTATTAAACATAAATACTTAAAATTTTTACTTTAAAAAATTTTTAATACGATAAACATAGATAGATAGAAACCACATAAACAAAAGGTTTTGAAGTCTTCAACAATTCTTAAGAGTGTAAAGGGATGCTGAGCCCAAAAAGTTTGAGAACTGCTGGACTTTACTATGATACTTCTCAAAATAATGCAAACATTTGACTATACCTAGGATTTCATTGATTTGGTGAACCACAAATTAGAAAACTCTCTCTACCAATTCAGATCAGCTCCTATTGTTTTTTTAGAGGTGGAAGGGTAAGGCAATTAGGGGTAAGGGACTTGCCCAAGGTCACACAGCTAGTAAGTGTCAGAGGCTGGATTTGAACTCAAGTCCTCCTGACTCCAGAGCAGGTGCTCTACTCACCGCATCACCATCAGCTCCTATTCTTAAACAGTTGCCTGGGTCCTGAGAAATTCTGTTAGTGGGTCAATCAATGAGAATTTTTTAAGCACTTACTTTGCATCAGGCACTGTGATAAGCACTGGGAAAATAAAGAAAAGCCAAAATTAGTCCTTGCCTTCAAGTTCAAGTTCTAATTTGGGAGACAACATAGAATTCATTGTATGCATTAGATATATACAATGTAAGTGGAAGGTAATCTCTGAAGAAAGGCACTAACACCTGCAGGGACCTCTGTAAAAGATCTCCAGCAGAAAGCAGGCTTTGAGCTGAGGTCATCAAGTCTAACACCATCATTCAGAAACTGGGACCCAGAGAGGCTGTGACATCCATGGTCACATAGCCAGTATAAGTAAGACGGCTTGAGCCCTGGTTGCCCTAACATTAAGACCAGGTCTCTGAATATACAATTTCTCATCACCTAACCAGTACCTGAATGTGACTGGTACCCTCTTGTATGCATTCTGCCATCTCAGGATGGTACCACTAAGTATTTTCCATCATTACCTCTTTTTACCTATGGACCTGTCCCAGTCTCTTGTTTTTTGTCCTTCATTTTTGAAGACGACCAATGACATCATGGGGTGATGTCTTGACCCATGTGTGAATTGGATTAAATGAAGTAAAGTTGCACAAAGTCATCAGCTTCACTCTCTCTTCCAGAGTCATCAAAGTCCAGTAGAAGGGCAAAAGTTAAGACAAGTGGCCGTGCAGGATGCAGTGGATGACCTTGGCATCTTTGACATCTAACCAAGCTCTAAATTCTCCACAGCACCTGCTTCAGCTGCCTTCATGGCCATTGGAATAAATTGTTCTTATTGGCCCATTCTGCCAAGGGAAGTCTTCACATGCTTGGGATCAACACCCTCCTAACCCACTGATGGGTTTCAGGCTTTTCAGTTACCTTCAACCTGCTTTAGCCTATCTGCCAAGGGTGTGGCTGTTGTACATGCTACAACTACTTGGAACCATAGGTCAGAGCTGAATGCCAGGTGGACACCAAAGGTGAAAGAGCAGTCCTAAAAAGGGCTTGGCGAGCCCTCACATCAAAGGTGCTAGTCCTCCTTGGGTACCTCTCCACCCTGTCATGGTCTGTAACAAGATCAGGTCATCCACAACTAGTTGTTGCCCTGGTTGCCTAAGTTTTACTTTTTCATTTGGTTAATGCAGGCATCTAAGATGCCAGTCATGGTTGCTCAGATTCTCCTGATACCTATGTATAGTTCACCTGAATAAGAATCTAAGAAAGAATTATCCAAATAGCTACAACATTTGTACCCTGGTCTTGGCCTTAAAGTTGCTTTCCATCACAGCAATAATAATAATAACCTGACAGCCTAATCACCACCCACCCCCAGCCCAGTGGACTCTCAAGTAGATTCCTAAGACTTTCCTTGGTCAAGTCCATGTGAATCAGTTTTAGCTGTCTAGAATGAGGAAAGTATATAATGTACACCTTATTTGATGCTTGTAAACTGAAGGTTTCTATCATAGAATCATAAATGACACACCTGTTAATTTCCCTTTAATTTGTATTTTCCCAGTATTTTACATGCCTTCCTCAAAGAAAATGGAAAAGAGTTTTTGGTTCAGTTTTGTTACTGTTTTTCCTCAGTAAATCCTACTGTGGGGCATGTTTTGCACAAATATTAAAGAGGAAGCAACCAAATACCACAATCTACTGTTGTAACTGTTGGCTAGGGCAAAACTGAGGTTACATTATTGTTAAAGCCCCACCTCCGCTCCTTGTCACCCCCAGTTCTTCTCTACAGAGTATGCAATCTATCTACTTTGTGGAAGTCATTTACGTGTTGAAGACCTAAAATAATCTAATCTATGCCATTTCATATAGTTATTAAGACAAAATGCTGTAAATAACAGAGCCACAGAAATTTCTACAAACAGAAGGAATATTAGAGATAATTTATTCAGGCAAATCACATATTTTACCTTTTCAAAAAAAAATTTTAATCTCTTGTTTTTATATCACTTTCATTTTTACAAACATCCCTTGCTCTACCCCTACACAGAGAGCCATCCTTTGTAACAAAGAAGGAAAAAGAAATAAGTGTTTTATAAAAGAGGTGAGAGAAAAAGCCATTATAGCAAAATTAGGCAACATGTCAACCATTTTAGCTGTATCACAGAAATTTATATCCTATACCAAGTGGTCAGTATAAGCTGAATGTTAATACTGGTTCATTTCTGTGATTCCTTTAAGCACAATATAGCTTCTCTATCTCTACTATTATTCTTATTGTTTTGTTTTGTCTTATAATTGCAACTCCTTTTTAAAAAATTCACTTTTGCATAGTTAATTTTTTTCAACATCTCATTTTTATTATGTTATTTTTTTCTTCATAGATGAGTTTCTTTTATATAATGGATTATTGTGTTTTATTTTCTCTTACATTGTCATTCTTTTTATTAGGTTGTTTAATCTGTTCAGATTGAAAGTTATTAATGTCAGAATTTGTAATTTCTCCCACATTTTTTGTATTGACTTTATATCCTCTTATTCTTTTTAAGTGTCTTGTCCCTGTGATTAATTTTGCTCACACTATTTTGATATTAGTTTATCCCCATAGGCTCTCCCCACTTCAATTTACTTAAATTATTAATTTCAGTCTTTATTTTGCTTAATTTTGTTATCTTTTTTCACTCTTATTTTGTCCTTCCATGTAGTTCAAAGTAAGTAGTTCAAAATATCACTTCTTTTCCCTTGTGAGCCCCATGAGGGCAGGGACTGTCTTCTTTGTTCTTTTATATCCCCAATGCTTGTGTGCTGAGCACATGGTAGATGCTTAATAAATGTTTATTGCTTGCTTGTTTGATAAACTATTATTTTTATAATCTATTTTTACTGTGCCTGTTTCCAATAAGTTTTTCTCTACTTCATTTTCTATACTTCTGTCTATTCTTAATTTTATTTTCTGATTCAAAGGTATACCTTTGTTTAGTTCTTAATTTTCTCTGTGTGTACTTCTGGGTCACTTGAACAACAAGATGGTGGACTAGACATTTTCTCTGATCTCCAATATTCGTAAGACCACCACAAAATAGAAACTACATGCCACACATAAAACAATTTCAGCTGTCGCCAACATATGACACAAAGAACCCAAAGGAAAAGACCATATGAACAAAACAAACCTTCAAAAAGTCATTTCAATTTCTATACAACAATAACAAAATCTAAGAATCAATCATATGAAAGGGAACATAATAACAAAAAACTCCAAACTGTATCAGTATCTGGATATCACTACCAAAGCACACAAAAGATTTATGTAGATTCAATTACAAAATGTTCCTTAAAAAAATAAAGGACAAAAATAACTGGGATAATATTCAGTGTTTATGGCAATATAATAAAAACTACCATAATACCAAAGTTAACATACACTTTAATGCTATATCAATCAAATTACCAAAGGGGATACCTTGTAGAACTTGATAAATTATGCGACATTCACTTGGAAAAATAAAAGACCTAGAAAATCAAAGGAAATTTTGAAAGAGGTGTGGGAGTGGGTAAAGGGGGAATAGAACTTCTGGACCTCAAAATACATTATAAAGCAGCAGTCATCAAAACTATCTGGTACTGGTTAAAAACAAACAAAGAAATAGATAAATGGAACAGACCAAAGAAGGGAGAATCAGAAACAGTGGAATTCAATAACCCAGTGTTCAACAAAGCAAAAAAAATATATAGGCAAAAGCCTCCCTATTTAATAAAAAGATGGGAAAATTATAAAGTATCCCAGCAGAAATTAGGCCTAGACCCATGCCTTACACTGTATTCAACTACATATTCTAAATGTATACAGGACTTTAATATTAAATATTATAAAAACATTAAAAGAGGAATAGATGATACATCTCATAGCTATGGGAAGGAGATATGTTGGTAGGCAACAAGGGATTGAGTCAATTACAAAAGATAAATAACTGATTACATGAAAGCAAAAACCTTCTCTATACACAGCATTAATGCATCTTATCATATATCATATCATATATCATATCAAATAGGAAATAATCTTCATATTAAATTTCTCTGATAAGGGTTTGCTTTCAAAATATATGAAAATTAATAAATATATATAAATAGTTAAAGTGATCAAAGGATATGAATAAATAGTTCTCAAAAGAACTGCAAAGTGGAGGGGAGGAGCTAAGATGGTAGAATAAAAGCAAGAATTCACTTGAGCTCTCCCCCAAAGCTCTCCAAATACCTGTAAAAAATGACTCTAAACAAATTCTAGAGCAATAGAACCTGCAAAAAGACAAAGTGAAACAAATTGCCAGCCCAAGACAACCTAGAAGGTTGATAAGAAAGGTCTCTCTCTCTCTCTCTCTCTCTCTCTCTCTCTCTCTCTGTATATATATGTATGTATGTATGTATGTATGTATGTATGTGTGTATATATATATATATATATATATATATGTATGTATGTATCTTGACAGAGGGCACAGGATGAGTTGAAGATGAAACGATGATATCTAAAAAAGAAAATTAAGGGGTGAGAGAGGAATGAACAGGGAGAAGGAGAAGGGGAGAGGTAGAATGGGGTAAATTATCTCACATAAAAGAGGCAAGAAAAAGCTTTTACAATGGAGGGGAAGAGGGGGGAGGTGAGAGGGAATGAGTGAACCTTACTCTCAATTAGATTTGGCTTAAGGAGGGAATAGCATACCCACTCAATTGGGTATGAAATCTATCTTGCCCTAAAGGAAAGTAGAGGGGAAGGGAATAAAACAGGGGAGATGATAGAAGAGAGGGGAAATGGGAGGATGGGGCAATCAGAAGCAAACACTTTTGAGGAGTGGCAGGGTCAAAGAAGAGAATAGAATAAATAAGGGGCAGGATGGGATGGATAGAAATACAATTAGTCTTTCACAACATGACTGTTATGGAAATGCTGTGCATGACTACACATGTATGACCTATAGCAAATTGCTTGCCTTCTCAATAAGGGTGGATCAGGAGGGAGAAAGGGAAGGAGAGAATGTGGAACTTAAAGTTTTAAAAATAAATGTTAAAAATTGTTTTTACATGCAACTGGGCAATAAGATATACAGGCAGTGGGGTATAGAAATTTATCTTGCACTACAGGAAAATAGAAGAGAAGGGGATAAGAAAAGGGGGGTGATAGAAGGCAGGGCAGATTGGGGTAGGGGTAATCAAAATGCACACTCATTTCAAAAATTTCAAAATTTCAAACTCAAAATCTCATGGAAGTGAATGTTGAAAACTAAAAATAAATTAATTAATATTTTAAAAAATCATTGAAAGAAAAAATATAACTGCAAAGTATTTATAACCACATAAAAGAATGCTCCAGATCACTAGTAATAAGAGAAATGCATATCAAAATAATCTTAAGGTTTCACTTCACACTCAGGAAATTGTCAAAAAATGATTTTTCTTTTTAATGGAATGCATTGTTGGTGGAGTGTGAATTGATACCACCATTTTGGAAAGTAATTTGTAATTATGTAAACAAAGTGACTAAAATGTCTATACCCTTTGATCCAGACCTTAAATTACTATGTTTATACTCCAAGGAAGCCCCCATAAGAAGAAAGTCCCCATATATACCAAACTATTTATAGTGGATCTTTTTTGTGACAGCAAAGAACTGTGAAACCATTCTATATATACTTGTATTTATCAGTTCTTTCTCTGGATGCAGATAGCATCTTCCTTCATAGATCCTTTGTGGTTAATTTGGGTATTTATAATAGTCAAAATGACTGGTCACTCAAAGTTGTTCTTAAAAACAATATTGCTGTTACAATATTCTCTTGGTTCTGTTCATTTCATTCTTCATTATATCTTGCAAGTCTTTCCATGATTTTCTAAGATCATCAAACTCATCATCTCTTATAACACAGCAATAGTCCTTCATAGTCATATACAACAATTGTTTAGCCATTCACCAATTGATAGGCATCCCCTCAATGTCCAATTATTTGTCACAATAAAGAGAGCTGCTATAAATATTTTAGAACATATAGGTTCTTTTCCTTTTCCCCTAATTATCATGGGAAACAGATATAAGCAGTTTAATAACTCTTTGGGCTTAATTCTAGATTGCTCTCCAAAATGGTTGGATCAGTTCACAGTTCCACCAACTGTGATTTAGTGTCCCAATTTTTCCACATCCCTTCCAGCATTTCTTGCTTTCTCCTTCAATCATTTTAGCCAATCTGATAAGTTTAAAATAATTTTCATTTCTCTAATCTATAATGATTAAAGCATTTTTTCATATTATAAATTGTTTTGATTTCTTCATTGGATTACTGCCTGTTCATATCCTTTGACCATTTATCAAGTGGGGAAAGACTGATATTTTTATAAATTTATCAAAGTTCCTTATATGTTTGAGATGTGAGATCTATATCTGAGAAATTGTCTACAAATTTTTCCCCAAATGTTCTGCCTTCCTTATCATCTTGACTACATTGGTTTCATTTATAGAAAACCTTTTTTAATTTAATGCAATTGA
Source organism: Trichosurus vulpecula (assembly GCF_011100635.1). Lineage (NCBI taxonomy): Eukaryota > Metazoa > Chordata > Mammalia > Diprotodontia > Phalangeridae > Trichosurus > Trichosurus vulpecula. The sequence continues at coordinate 103,103,417 of NC_050573.1, read as the reverse complement.
AATTATCCATTTTACACTTCACAATGCTCTCTCTCTTGTTTATTCACAGATTGTTCACCTCTCCATAAGACTGAGAAGTAATATGTTCTATGTTCTTCAAATTTTCTTGTAATATTTCCATTTATATCTAGGTCATGTTTCCATTTTCACCTTATCTTGCGTAAATGATGCAAGACATTGGTCTATGGTCATTTTCTGCCAGACTACTTTCCAACTTTCCTAACAATTTTTTTTACCAAATAATGAATTCTTATTCCCCAAACTTAAGTCTTTTCACTAGTCAAACATCAAGTTACTATAGTCATTTGCTGCTGTAAATTGTATTTCTACTCTTTTCCACTGATCTACCTTTCTATTTCTTAGCCAGTACCAGGGAGTTGTGATAATTACTACTTTATAATATAGTTTAAGATCTGGTATTGCTTACCTTCTTCATACATATAGATATAGATATAGATGTGTGTGTATATATATATATACATATATATATATATATATATATAATTAGTTACTTTGATATTCTTGACTTTTTGTTCTTCCAAATGATTTTTGTTATTATTTTTTCTCAGTAAAATAATCATTTGGTAATTTAATTGGGATAGCATTGAATATATAATTTAGGTAAAATTGTCATGTTTATATTTACCCTGCCTATCCATGAACAATTAATACTTCTCTAGTTATTTAAATCTGATTTTATCTGTATAAATTTTTTTTACAATTTTGTTAATACAGTTCTTGGGTTTGTTTTGAAAGGCATACTCCCAGATATTTTATACTGTCTAGAGTTATTTTAAAGGGAGTATCTCTTACTATCTCTTCTTGCAAGTTTTTATTAGTGACACATATGAATGCTAATGATTTATGTGGCTGTACTTTATATCCTGCTACTTTGCTAAAATTATTGTTTCAACCAACTTTTTAGTTGTCTTTAGGATTTTCCACATCATATATTATTTTTGCAAAAAGAGTTAGTTTTATTACCTTATTCTCTATTGTGATTCCTTCTATTTCTTTTCCTTCTCTTATTGCTATTACTAGGATATCCAATACAATATTGAATAATATTGTGACAGTGGACATCCTTGTTTCACACCTGATTGTATTGGGAAGACTTCTAGCTTGTCCCTACTACAAAAAATACTTGCTAATGGTTTTAGGTAAATGCTTTTTATCAATTCAAGGAAAAATCCATTTATACCTATACTTTCAAGTGTTTTTAATAGAATATGTGTTGTAGTTTATTAAAAGTCTTTTCTGCATCTATTTATATGGTCACAATATTTTTGTTAATTTTAGTATTGATGTAATCAATTACGCTGATTTTTTCCTTATGTTAAACCAGTCCTGCATTCCTGATATAAATCCCACTTGGTCACAATGTACTATCTTTGTAATGTATTGTTGTAATCTCCTAGCTAGTACTTTATTTAGGATTTTTGCATCCATATGCGTTAATAAAATTAGTCTGTAATTTTCTTTCTCTGTTTTTACTCTTCTTGGTTTACATATCAGAATCATATTTGTTTCATAAAAGGAGTTTGGTAGGATCCTTTCTTTGCATATTGTTCCAAATAATTTATTTAATATTGGAATTAGATGGTCTTCAAATGTTTCATAGAATTCACTTGTAAATCTGTCTGGTTCTGGTGCTTTTTTCTTAAGAAGCTCATTTATGGCATGTTCATTTATGGCCCTTTTTTAAAATAGATCTATTTAGATATTCTATTTCCTCTTTTGCTAATCCAGGCAGTTTATATTTTTGTAAATATTGTTTGATTTTACTTAAATTGTTCAGATTATTGGCACATTATTGGCAAAGTAACATCTTACAATTGCTTTGATTTCATCTGTGTTAGTGGAATATTCACCCATTTCATTTTTAGTACTTGAGATTTGATTTTCTTCTTTTTTAAAAAAATTATATTAACCAATGGTTTGTCTATTTTATTGGGTTTTTTCATAAAATTGACTTCCAGTTTTATTTATTAAATCAATGGTTTTCTTACATTCAGTTTTATTAATCTCACTTTAATTTTTAGGGTTTCCAGTTCAGTGTTTAATTGAGGATTTTTAGTTTAATCTTTTTCTGTTTTTTAAAAAATTGTATACCCAATTCATTGGTCTGCTCTTACTCTATTTTATTCATGTAACCATTTAGAGATATAAATTTTCCTGTGATTACTGGTTTTGCTGTATCCCATATGCTTTGATATGTTTTTTTCATTATTTGCATTCTCTTTAAAGAAATTATTTATTGTTTTTATAATTTGTTCTTTAATCCACTCATTCTTTAAGATTTGGGTTTTTTAGTCTCCAATTAGTTTTTATTCTATGTTTCTGTGGTCCCTTATTAAATATAATTTTTATTGGCTTGTGATTTGAAAAGGGTTCATTTAATATTTCTGTTTTTAACTATAATAATATTAAGCCCTAACATGTGGTAGATCTTTGTAAAGATACCATGAACCTCTGAAAAAAAGATGTATTCCTTCCTATTCCCATTCAATTCTCTCTATATATCTGTCATATCTACCTTATCTAAAATCCTATTCACTTTCTTGACTTCTTATTTATTTTTCAGTTAGATTTATATAGTTCTGAGAGGGGAAGGTTAAAGTCCCCCACTATTATAGTAGTAGTATTTATTTCTACCTGTAATCAAGTTTTCTTTTAAAAATTTAGATGCTATAGAATTTGGCACATATAGGTTTTATATTGATATGCTTCCTAATACCTTTTATCATAATGTAGTTTCCCTGTTTATCTCTTTTAATTAAATCTATTTTAGCTTTAACTTTGAGATCATGGTTGCTATCCCTGCTTTTTTTTTGCATCAACTGAAGCATAATAAAATTTTATTCCAGTTTTTATTTTAACTCTGCATGTATCTCTCACTTTTAAATGTGTTTTTGCAAACAACATTTTGTTGGATTCTGATTTTCAATCCATTCTGCTATCAAGTTTGGCTTATGGGTGAGTTCATCCCATTCACATTCAAAGTTATAATTACTATTTGTTTGTTCCTTCCCTCTTAATTTTCCTCATGATTGTCCTTCTCAGCCTCTCTTTTTACCCTATCCCTTCTCACACTTCTAGTTTACTTCTAACCACTACCTCCCTAATCCATATCCTTTTAAAGAATCCTTATCCTCTTCCCTTATCCTTCTATTCCTTATTCTACCCACCCCTCTAAGAGTCCCTCCCTTAACCTCTCTGCCCCCTCCTAAATCTTAATCTATCCACCCTTCTAAAAGTCCCTCCCTTATTTTGTCCCCTGGCCTTATATTTCTTTTTTATTTTAGAAGACTTTTCTACACTTCTAGTGGTCTATGGTGTTCTCTCTTTAACCCAGAGAGGAAGGTTCTGGTGCTACCTCCCTTCCACCCCTCTCTGCTTACTCTGTGTAAGTTGTTCTTTTCACACCTCATTTGTATGAGATAATTGTCTTTTTTACCTTTTCCTATCCAGCCCCAATCTTTCTTTCAACTACCCAACCAATGATGACAGTCTTAAGAATACTGAAAACATTTTCATATATAAGAAATAGTTTGACCTTATTGAGCCTCTTGTAATTGGTCTTTAATGTTTACCATATATTTCTCTTGGATCTTATATGTCTAATTTTCTATTGAGTTCTGTTGTTGTGGTTTTTTTTTGTCACAAATACCTGGAAGTCTTTCACTTCATAAAATGTTCATTTTGTTTCCATTCAGGATTACACTCAACTTTGCTAAGTAAGTTATTTTTGGTCACAGCCTCAGCTCTTTTGCTCTTTGAAATATAATGTTCCAAGATCTATGGTCTTTTAGGGTAGAAGCTTCTTGGTCTTGTTTAATCCTGGCTGTAGCCCTACAGTACTTAAATTGTTTTTTTCTCTGTAATATTTTCTCCTTCACCTGGGAGCTTTGAAACTTGGTGTGATATTCCCATAAGTTTTCATCCTAGGCTAAGTGATAATTGGTGGATTTTTTCTTTCTCTCTGTTGTTGAGTATTGCCAAAAAGCATCCCTAGCTTTGCTTCCATCACCTCTCTTGGTCCAGGCCCCCTCATCATGTGTGGTGATCAGCCTTCCTAATCATTCCTTTTGGGGCCAGTAGGTTTCTGAAGTTGTTGCTCTTCATATCAAGAACTCCCTACAAATGATCTTGCAATTAAATTTTTGTCATTACTGAAAATCGCAAAGATAATACTGGGGTGCTTGCCTTACACTGTACTCCAAGCAATGTATTCTTTGATCCAGGGACATTGACCTCCTTGCTTTTCCATAAGACACTCCATCTCTCAGTTCTGGTTGTATTCTCTGGGTGTCCCTCATGCCTGGAATATTATCCCTAGTCATCTACACCTACTGATTTCTCTGGCATCTTTTAGGTCCCAACTAAAAATTCATTTTCTACAGGAAGCCTTTCCCAACTTCTCTTAATTCTAGTGTCTTCCTCCTCCTAATTATTTCCTATTTATCCTGTATGTAACTTGCTTCTACATATGTATTAGCAAGGCAATAATCACAATGTAGATGATAATTTTAATTATGCCTATGTAGATCTGTATGGCAAAATATAAGAGATTCTCCATATAGAAGGTAGAAGAAGTAAACCATTTATTCAAACACCAGAGAATCATGTCCCAAAATCAATAAGTCCTACCCATCCAAGCAGCAAACAAATTCCAGAACCAGTAAGTCTATTTTATAACAGCAAAGAATCTAAAACATGACATCACAGCAGGGAGCCAAGCCATTCCAGAACCTTCCTGCCCCCTGCTGGGGCCTTGCCACCAACAATCACTCACAGCACTGCTAGGACACATCTGTTCTCTACTTCAGCTCTAACTGCTCTCTCTAAGCATTTTCTGTCACACGCTTTCCTTTTCCTCTCAGCAAGCTCCTCCCACCACATGTAACTTAAGCTTCCTGTGATGTAAGCAGGTCATATGGCCTATTAATGGGTAGGAAAGATCTTCAAATCTAAATTGTCATTACAACATATTCATTTGCTTATTGTCTTCCCAGTTAGATTTGGAGCTCCTTGAGAGCAGGAATTGTCTTTTGCCTCTTTTTGCTTCTCCAGTACTTAGCACAGTGCCTAACATATAGTAGATACTTAATAAATGTTTATTTGATTGACTAACTGACTGACTATGCTAAGTGGTGTCCAGTGCCATATGCTCTATACAAGTCCATCTGTTAGCAAACTGGGTTATAGGTCCTACTTCTCCAGCAGTACCAAGACCCATAAGAGAGGAAGTCCATATACTCTGTTCTGGGCAAGTCTCTTGATCCACAAGAGCAGCTATTCCCCCTGCATTTCTACTACCCTCTTCAACCCCTTCACTATATTAGAAAGATAAAAACTTCTTCCTGGTATTGCGAGTGATACATTACAGAACCATGTACATAGATATGGATCATCATTACTCTTCAATCTCTAAGTCCATTTGCTATTTGCATTCAATGTGGTGCTTTGTTTTGCTGAGTGGAAACTACAACCAGGTAGCAAGCAGGTTTACCATTTAGACATCACATCTACTAGGACTTTTTCTTCATTATTCTATGGATAATAGAATCATCCCATGAGGAGGAGAACAGGACCCAACATGCATATAGTCTAAGTTAGATGCATAAGATGGTGAGTCTCTGCTTCCATATGTTGCCCTAAACTCACTCTTCCTAAATCAAAGTTGACCCTAGGGCCAAACCCAACCCTCTATGAATCTGCAACCAGAAATAGTCCCTACCTGTATGGCCCCTATAACCAAACAATTTCATTCACTCATACTAACTCACAAGCATACTATATTCTTTTTCTTCTTCTGACTCATAACATAACTCTCTGCATCACTGCAACCACAATGTTAACTCTTCTCCCATGCTCCATTTCCTGCATATTTCCTGTCTGTTCTTAACATACTCCATCACAAACAGCCAGAGGCTAGATCTCTTACTGTCACATTAAACAGTGATTGCCCACACCAAGAAAATGCCTGGAACTACCAACTATACCTGGGAAATTACAAACAGCTGCATTCTGACTCACTCTTTAGGATGAGATATTCTGCCTCTCAACTTGGCTGTCCATACAGTCTAAAACAAGAGAATAGGAGTATAAGAAGGCATCATTCAAAGTATCACTTGTTGCAGAGAATGCAAATACAAGGATAGAAAAGTGGGCATTGACTTTAGCAATACAGTGAACATGGAGGGAACAGTATTAAGAGAGCCAGAATTCAAGAAGGTAAGGAACAATTAGGTGGTGAGGAACAGACCTGGGGACTGTAGACCACTCTGTCTAGAAATTTGTCACTTTAAGGATCAGAAAGAAATAGGACTGACTATATTTTAGGGGTGGCAGAATCTTGGGAGTTTTTTGTACTCTTTTAGGATAGAAATTTTTAGGATGAAAATTTTCGTAGGCTGAAGGAAAGGAACCAATATATAGAGAAAAGAAAGCTGGATGAGGGGTTGGGGGGCAGAATTAATAGAGTAAGGATGGAGAGGAATAGGAAGCAAGCTCTTTGAGGACAAAAACTATCTCATTTTGAACTTTGTATCCATAGCTCAATGTCTATCACTTAAGAGGTACTTAAAAATGCTTGCTGAATTGAAATCAATGGAATGCAATTAAAGGTACAAGTGAAAGGGTTAAATTTGACAAGGATCACCACATCATTCTCTGAGACTAGAAGAAAGTAGAAAAAAGTATACATGAGGAAAATGAGGATCTCAGGAGATTAAAGAGACACATGCCATGTTTATTTTGGGGAACTGTACCTCCCCACAACCTGTGCTCAAACTAAGCAATGTGCCCAGTTTAAAAGGATGATGGAAATTTCAAAGGAGGAGGTGAGATGTGGGAGAGTGTTCATTTGAGGAGAAGTCAGCGATGTGAGAAGAAAAGCCTAGAAAGCAATAAATAAAACCACAGTGTTCAGAGATTGAGGAGAGAGACGGTGTTCTGGGTGGCTTTTTTATCCACCAGTCCCTTACGTGATCACTGTGACCCCCATCACTATTTTAGGTGTCAATGACATAAATTTCTGCCTGTGAAGTCAGGCTAAGCGTGGGACTAATGCATTTATTGCCAAATTATCACATATTGAAAACACCAAAACAGTTCTCATTTGAGGAGATTCCCTTTCTATGCAAAAGAAATACTTTTAATTAACTGTAGCGTATCTAACCCTTTCTGCTTGCTACTTAAGAATTAATAGTTTTCTTTTGTGCACAAGGTTTATAACCTCAAAGCTTTCATGCTAGAAGCTCAACAAATTTTCCCTTTTGTGGCTTTTGCAAGAAGTCTTATAAGACTATTAACATACATACACACACAAATTCATTCTCAAGATAATTGTTATAATCGTGGGCAATGGGAAGGTTGGCTTCTGTGAGACAAAAACAGGCCCCCAAGATTACCGAATATGTGTTGTACTTAAGATCATCAAGAGAAACTGCATAATACAAACCTCTGATCCAGATAACCTATGCCTAACCCTGTGAAAGGTATTGAATGTGTGCAAAGGCCAAGTTTTCCCCCAAACAGTGATGAGTTCATAAAAAAAATTAAAGACACATTGCCAACCTAGGAGGAACATCTAAGACAATCATTTTCTAGTCTTCTTCTCCATCAACTTGGGACATGTCCACCCGTGCTGTGTTCTTTGAGGAGCCCCACATGAATCTGTAAGTTTTGCATTGGGCACTTCCTTCACTTTCTGGTGGTACAATGATAAAATTTAGAACATAATCATCATTTGCTACTAACTGTTGGGCAGTTGGAAGATAAGACTGATGATCTCTGTGGCCTCTGTAATTATCCCCTTGAGCCTAGGACAGATAGGGAAGATGGAGCTAACCTGGTGCTGAAGTTTAGAGCTCTGGTACCTGGAAGGATAAGAAACATTAGCTGCTACTTCAGATCAAAAGGTAAGAGATTGTGCAGTGATCACTGTGGATGCTACTCCCTCTCATTCTATCAATCAATAAATAAACATTTATTAAACACCTACTATGCCTCAGGCACTGTCTTAAGTGTTCTGGATACAAGAAGAGGCAAAAGACAGTCCCTGCCTTCAAGCAGCCAAAAATCCAATGGAGGACACAATATGCAAACAAAACAAACTATATATAGGGCAAATAAGAAATAACTAATAGAGGGAAGGCACTGGAATTAAGAAGGGTTGGAGAAGGCTTCCAGTACAAGGTGAGATTTTAGTTGGGACTTAAAGGAAGCCAGGGAGATCAGTAGTCGGAGCAGAAGAGGGAGAGCATTCCAAGCATGGGGGAGAGCAAAGCCCAGGGCAGAGAGATAGAATGAATGTCTTGTTCATGGAGCAGCCAAGAGGTCAGTGTCTCTACATCAAAGAGTATGAGTCCGGGAGTAAGGTATAAGAAAACTGGAAAGGTTGGATGAGGCTAGGTTATAAAGGGCTTTGAATGCCAAACGATTTTGTGTTTGCTCCTGGAGGTAATTGGAGTTTACTGAGAAGTAGGTGGTGACATTATCAGAACTGTGTTTCAAAAAATCACTTTTGTTTCTGAATGGAGGATGGACTGGAGGTAGGGGGAGAGACGAGGTAGCAGACCCACTTCTAGGCTATTGTAATAGTCGAGGTGTGAGGTGGTGAGGACCTGCACTAGTGTGATGGCAGTGTCAGAATAGAAAAGGAGATTTATTTAAGAGGTGTTGCAAAGATGAAATCAACAGGACTAGGCAACAGCTTGGATATGGGGGTGGTGGTGAGAGAAAGTGAGGAATCCAGCATAACTTCTTGGTTGTGAAACCTGAGGAATTGGAAAGATGATGTTGTCCTCTACAGTAATAGGGAAGGTAGGAGCATGGATGGTTTAGGGGAGAAGATAATGAGTTCTGTTTTGGACATACTGAGTTTAACATGTTTACTGCACATCCAGTTCAAGATGTCTGAAAGGCAGTTGTCAATGTCAGATTGGAGGGCAAGAGAAAGATTGGGGCAGGATAGGTACATTTGAGAATCACCAGCATAGTTAAGTCCCATAGGTACTAAGGGATCCAGGGAAGCCGGGAGGCAGAGGTGAAGAAAGAGAACATTCTGAATACAGAAACAATCAATGAAAAATCAGTCAGGAGAGAATTATCTGTGAGGAAAAGCAAACTGGCCAATGTAGCTGAATCATAGAACATATACAGGCCAATAAAGGCAGAAAAGAGGGAAGGATACAGGTTGTGAAGGGCTTTATATGCCAAATGGAGGATTCTTTATTCGATGCTGGAGATAATAGAGAATCACTGGAATTCCTTGACTAGTGGAGTAATATGGTGAGACCCATGCTTTAGGAAAATCACTTTGGCAGCTGAGTGGAGGATGGATTGAGTAGTGGCAAAGACTTCAAAGAGGATGGTCAGTTAGAAGGTGATTGCAATAGTCTGTGAAGCCATTGTCTTCTTTCCTCTCCAGGTTTCACTTCTGACTCTGAACTTTCCCTACCATGCCACAGAAACCGCCTCTCCCTGGAAGTTCACTTCATCTCTAGATTTTTCACGTTGTAAATATTCTGCACAACCACAGTAACTTTCTCTGATTCACTGCTTCCTCTCAGAACATCCATTTTCAGGAAAGTATGTGGGCCAGCCATGCCTTCATTCCTCTACATTCTTCATGTCTTCATTCCTCCACTTCTGACTCCCTGAACTTCTCTACCATGTCTAAGAATGCTCCTTGACCTGGAATTTTTTTTTCCTATAGCAAGAAATATAGATTTATTTCCATTCTTCCATTTGCTCCTGGAGGTAATTGGAGTTTACTGAGAAGTAGGGGGTGACATTATCAGACCTGTGTTTCAAAAAATCACTTTTGTTTCTGAATGGAGGATGGACTGGAGGTAGGGGGAGAGTCGAGGTAGCAAACCCACTTCTAGGCTATTGTAATAGTCGAGGTGTGAGGTGGTGAGGACCTGCACTAGTGTGATGGCAGTGTCAGAATAGATAAGGTGAGGATGGATCATTTGCAATCATGAAATTCTCAGAAGCAAAACCATGTCTTTATACAGATAATTAGAAGTGGTCATGGAAACTACGGATATCATACATTATGGAAAACAGTTCATCCATTTGTTTTGTGGACCCTATACAAATGTTCTGCATAGGTATTAATTGGCAACATGACTTTTCAGGTTCTGCTTTTGGGGGGTTTAGACTGGGTCTCTATTGTAGCACCAAACCGTTCCATATATTCAGGAGTGGTCACTTGGGTTCAGTGTGGTTTGTTTTTAAGGTGAGCTTGACCAATCAGCTTTTATCCTTTTGTTTTAGTTTTATTGATGTTTTGTTTTTACATTACAAAGACTTATAGATTACTACCACTTGATGATAGTTCTCTTATAACACAATTTAAAAGTTAAGTAAGGTTAAGGTTGATACAACATTTCATGTCTGCTTTTTTCTCCTTTATTAAAAAACTTTAACAGAAATCTATTTTCTTTCTTTCTCACCCCCCACTGCATTGGGGGAAAAAAAAGGAAAAAGTGAATTTCTTGCAACAAATATTTATAGTAAAGAAAAACAAATTCCCCCACTGGCTATACACAAAAATGTATGTGTGTATACATACGTGCTATATATAAATATATATATATATATGTATACGCATACTATATATGCATATATGAAATACATTTGTAGAAAGAAACCTATATATGTATAAAAACACACATATATACACATATATATGACTCATTCTATACCTTAAATCTATCACCTCTTTGTAATGGATGGCATATTTCATCACTGGTACTCTGCAGTCATGAGTGGTCTATGAATTGATTTTAGCTCACAGTTTTCAAATTTTTTTATTTTTACAATATTATTGTTTTATAAATTATTCTCCTTCATATACTACAACCTATTCAGCCATTCCTCAATTGTCGGACATCCTCTTAGTTTACAGCTTTTTGCCATGACAAAAAGAGCTACTATAAATATTTTTGTACTTATATGACCTTTTCTTCCTCCTTTGATCTTTTTTGGGTACAGGTATAACACTGTTACAGCCAGGTAAAAGGAAAAGCATTGTTCAGTAACTACTTGCATATAATTCCAAATTGCTTTCCAGAATGATTGTGTCCATTCACAGGTGTATCAACAGGGCATCAATGTGTGTATTTTCCCCTAGCCCCTTTATCACTTATCATTTTCCTTTTTTATCTTCTTTGCCAATGTCATAGGCATGAGGTCTCAAACTGGAACATTCCACCCCTGTAACTCTCTTCCTCTGATTAGCTGCTTCCTGTCAGAATATGCATTTTAAGGAAAGCACACAGGTCAGCTATATGTTTATTCCTTTCTTGGTTCTATTACTGACTCTCTGGATTTTTCTCTATCATGCCCTTGCATAGGAGTCTTTTCCCCCTCCCTGCTCCAACTCCTTTTAGCTTTCTTTTATGTATTATATTCCCTCATTTGAATATAAGTTCCTTGAGGACAGAAAGTATATTTCTTTCTGCTTGTATTTGTATTTTCAGCATTTAGCACAGTCCCTGGCACTTAGCAAGAGCTTAATACATGTTGGTTGCTTGCTAACTTGATTTGAAAGAAGAGAGTCTGTACTAGAGTGGTGTATGTGTGAATGGAGAGAAGGGAATGTATATGACAGATGTTGTAATTATAGAAACTACAAGACTTGACAATAGAATGGGTATGTGAGGTGTCAAGGAAAACACCTTAGGTTTCCAGTCTAGGTGACTAGGCAGATGGTTGTTAACAGTAATCAGGATGGTAGGAAGAGGGGAGGATCTGGGGGAAAAGGGAACAAAGGTGACAAGTTCTGTTTTGGACATTTGAAGTTTGAGATTAATTTTTGGAACGATGGACAAAGGGCACTTGGTGATGTGAGTTTGAAAGTCCAGAGAGAGATTAGTGCTATATTGTATGTATGTTTATATGTATGTATGCATGTATCTGGGAATCATCTGCATATATATAGATATAAATATGTAGCTATCTCAATCTGGGAATCATTTGCAGAGATGATAATTGAATTCAGGAGAGCTGATGAGAACTTAATACAAGACTCCAGCTATGTTCTAATAAGGGCAAAGTACAATGGGACTATCATAGTCCTGAACTGCATTAGTATTTTTGTATGCCATATTACACTGTTGATTTATATTAAATTTGCAGTCCATTAGCGTACAGATATCTTAAAAATGTACTTCTGTTGACCATGCTTCTATCTTGTGCTTATAAAGCAAATACTTTGAACACATACCTAAGATTTACTCCTATTAAACTGAATAACACCAGATTTAACTCAGTGTTTTAATCTGTGAAGATAATTTTGGATCCTGACCCAGCCATCTAATGTGTTAGCTACCTTTTTCAGCCTTGTGGCATTTGGAATTTTAATAAGTATGCTGTCTACACATCTAAGTGACTGATCAAAATGTTACTACCAGAAGCACAACACAAGAGACTTCCTCATCAGCTGACATTGAGCCATTGGACCAGGGTGGTCAGCCAGTCCCAAATCTTTCTACTTGTTTTATACTCTTTTTAATAATATTCGTTTCTAGTTTTCAACATTCACTTCCATAAGATTTTGAGTTCCAAATTTTTCCCCATATCTCCCCTTCCCCCACCCCACGATGGCATGTAATCTGATATAGGTGCTACATATATATTCACATTGAACTTATTTTCACATTAGTCATAATGTAAAGAAGAATTAGAGCTAATGAGAGAAACCATGAGGAAGAAGAAACAAACAAAAAAAGAGAGTGCAAATAATATGCTTCAATCTGTATTCAGACTCCATAGTTCTTTTTCTGGATATGGACAGCATTTTCCATCATGAGTCCTTTGGAGTTGTCTTGGATCCTTGCATTGCTAAGAAGAGATAAGTCTATCAAAGTTAGTCATCAAATATTGAGGCTGTTACTGTATACAATGTTCTCCTGGTTCTGCTCACTGCACTCAGCATCAGTTCATTCAAGTCTTTCCAGGTTTTTCTAAAGTCTGCCTGCTCATCATTTCTTATAGTGCAATCATATTCCATTACATTCATATACCACAACTTGTTCAGCCATTCCCCAACTTATAGGTATCCTCTCAATTTCCAATTCTTTGCCACCACAAAAAGAACTGCTATAAATATTTTTCACATATGGGTCCTTTTCCCATTTGTATGATCTCTTTGGGATACAGACCTAGAAGTGGTATTACTGGTTCAAAGGGTATGCATATTTTTATAGTCCTTTAGGCATAGTTCCAAATTGTTCTCCAGAATGGTTGGATCAGTTCACAACTCTACCATATTTGTTTTATACTTTTGACCAGAGGTGTGAAACATGAGGACCATGGGCCACATATAGTTTACAACACTCCTGAGTACAGCCAGAACCAGATTGAAATATAATTGGGAAATAGTTAACAGAAGAAGTAAAAAATACAATAAAACAAATAATATTAATATGTTGTTTTCTAAGTTAATATGTGGCTTATAGGGATCCTTATATTCAGTTTAGTGGTCCCCATTTCTACTTGAGTTTGACACCACTGCTCTTGACCACATTTCTCTCTCTTCCCCAAGAAAAGTGTGAGGGATTTTGTCAAATGCTTCGCTAAAATCTTGGTAAACTTTCCCCTTAACTCCCAGACTGGCAAGATGATCAAAAGAAGTGAAGTTAGTATGGTATGGCCTGCTCTTGAGGAAGCCATATTGACTCTTTTGAGTATAATGGTTTTTTTCTAGATAAATGAATAAATAAAACATTCATTAAGCACTTATGATGTGCAAAGCACTCTACTAAGCACTGAGGATACAATTAGGAAAGCAAGACAGCCCCTTCTCTTAACGAACTCATATTCTAATGCAGGGGATGCATATGGAAGGTCTTAGCTGAAAGTCAGATGCAAATGTCCCATAGTCCTTAGAGTTTAGCAGCAAAACAGATGATATTGCCCTTTCAGTAATGTCATTTCCACTGATGAAATTATATCAGTTTCTTATATTGAACCATCTTACAATGTCAAGATCTTTGGTGGTAAGAATTTTTTCTTCTAGGTCTTCAATAGATGCATGTGTAGCATGTGCAGGAATAGTTACCTAGGTGCATCTCCATAGGAGTTGCTTTCCAGAATAATGACAGCTGCTGCTCTTACCCTGGAAACAATGCTATTCCTAACGCTTTTGGGTTCCAGGTCCTGGGTTGCCTCCATAAGGGTTTGAGGGGAGATAATGGTCAAGATGGTGGTAGTTTGACTTGGCTGGCATATGCTGCCTCCTATTTATCCTTCAGGGTGTTGTATTGCTTCATCTAGGTTGGCTTGATAACCCTGTGCATTAGTTGAAAGTTAATGGAGATGGTTGGCCTCTTCTTCATGGAAATTACTTCCTAGGATGATGGCCGTGAAGACTGGGCCAGAAGCATAACTGGTGGTCAGGTGTGGGAGGGTGCTGCCACTCCCAGGATACCTGTGCTTATCTGCTTGTTGATGGTCAGTCAGTCAGTACTTGTTGCTTATGGTGGTGAGTAAGGTGGGCCCCTTCTCTACAACAATTTCCCCCTTCCGTTACAGTTGCAGAGGCTGGATTGGAAGCAGGTCTGGTGGTTTGGAAGACATTGCTTTTCGCAAGGCTCTTGGGTTCAGAATCTTAGACTGTTTCTATCAATCAAGATCCCTTTAGTAACAATGTCTTTAATCTTGCTGAGAATTAAAGCTAAGTTCACTGACTGATATTTCGCAGATGCCAGTATCTTCCTTTAAAAAAATCAAGCAACATTTGCCTTTCTCTAATTGTTCAATGCCTTTCCAGATTGCCACCAACTTTTAAAGGTCACAAAAATTGGCATGGCAATCACATTTTCTAGTTCTTTCAGTACCCTGGGATATAGCTCATCTGGGCCTGATAGCTCGAACTTATTAAGGTAATGGTGTTCTCTCACAATTGCCATGTTTGTCTTGGGCAGTAACTCCCTATTAGTTTTTCCTGATGTCTCCCTATCCCATGTTGTTCAGTCATTTCTTGCTCTGAACAAGAAATTCTTCTCCTTGGCAGAGAAAAGAGAGGCAAAATTCAATCTGAATAGTTATTCCTTTTCTCTGTATTCCAGCAGTGCCATCCTGCCCACTCTCATCAGTGGTCCTAGTATTTCTTTCACCATTCTCCTTTCCCCCAATATAATTAAAAATAAAAACAATCAAAAAAATCACCATTTTTTTTTTGTCTTACAGGCTTTGCCTGCCTGCCTCAGCTTGTTCTGAGTTTTAGTATTCCTGACACTATTCTTAGACATTATTCAGTGGATGAAATGCTTTAGTATTCATTCTATTAATTACCCTTGCTTCTATCATCTGTACATGTTAGTTAAAAAATCTAAGTTTATTGGCAAATTCATGTGGATCCACATTACTTTTTTTAGAAGATGCCTCCCTTTCACCTGATTGATATTGTTTCTCTTTTTGTCTTCAGAATTTTATTCTTTTTAAAAATTTATTATCTTTCCTGGGCTGACTTCCCCTATAGGCATTTTATCTATAGAAGCTCTCCAAAGTTTTGAGAATCCACTCTCTTAATATCAAGGGTTCAAGTCATAGGTTGCCTTTACTCTTCTAAGAAGAAGTAGTAACTTCCCCACAGTGTTGCCAATATTTTCGTATCTGCAGTGAGATCATAATAAGAACAATAACACCTATCATGTAAGCACTTTACAAATATTATGTCATTTGATCCTCACAACAAACCCGAGGAAGGTGCTATTATTATCCTCATATTATAATCAATGGAATTGAGACAGAGTTTAAGTGTCACAGAAGTCTGTGGCTGGATTTGAATTCTGGTCTTCCCAACTCCAGGTCCAGTGCTTTGTTATTTACTTTCTTCCTTGTTGGTGGGATTCAGACCCACAGTAGAAGTCCACTCATTTTTTTGGACACCTTCTGAATGTTGAAATTATCACTAAGGAAGGACAAGAAATTATCCATTCTTTTAGGGATAGCAAAACTCTAGATAATCAAAGTCTCTTTCACTACTGTAGTATGCTGCCACACCAGGCTTATAATCTGTTTCACAAAGTCCTTATCTATTTCTTCTTTCTGTCCAGGTGGTCTACAGTACAGGGTGTTCCTAAAGTCTGGACACATAGGCAATTGATGGCAATATGGAGTTATTGCATTGAGTTCAAGTGAATCTTGCAAAGCGCATCAACCCTTGCATTACAAATGATGGAAATCATATTGAAGATGTTATTTGTTAATATTCCAATTAAATAAAATGTTGAAAATTTCATTCATTTCATTTCTTGAAAATATGCATTTTTGCGTATGTATCCAGAATTTAGGAACACCCTTTACATTCCACTGACAATAATACTTTTCTATCTGTATCCATTGAACTTCACTCAAATGCTCTCCACTATGCTGATTCTCTCTGGTTCTTTGATTCCTTCACATAAGTGAGCATAACTTCTTAGTGTACAATGTGACTGGGAATCCCCCAAACCCTCTCACCCTTACCAGTCTTTTTTTGAGGCAATAAGGGGATCACATAACAAGTAAGTATCTGAGACTGGATTTGAACTCAGGTCCTCCTGACTCCAGGACTGGTGCTCTATCCACTGTACCATCTAGCTACTCCCCCTTTACTATTCTTTTTGAATAAGGCATACTCCTTCAGAGCCATGTTCCAGTCATAGATCCTAATAATATTATTATATCAATTATACCTCTGAGGTCAAATTTATCTCCTTATAGAAGCTTTAGTTTTCCTTTCTTGTTATCCACACTATTTGCATCTATGAATAAATACCTAAAATCATGACTTTTCTTGTTGGACTTTTTAATCCCATTTTGTTTCCATGAAATTCTGGTCATCTCAGCTGCTATTTTTCTTTCTTTTAGTTTTTCTCTATATCCGCCTTGGTGATCCTATATGTAGGCAGTTTTCTTCCTTCCTTTTCAGTTTAAAGTTATATTAGATTTTCTGGACTTCGAGTAACTACCTTGTAACTAATGCTTATTATGTTCACTCTTTCCCCTACCAACAGCTTGTTATTCCTACTGTTTTTAAGTTGATCCTGAAATCCATGTCTCATTATCAGACATCATCTTCTTGTGCAGAATTTTACTTTCCTTTGCTATCAATCAGTTGCAGTCATGAAAACACTGCCTATATTCCCTAAGGTATTCAGTTTCTTGCCCAAGATTTCAAAATTCCTAACCATGTTTTCTAGATTTCTTTTGAAGATATCATTTTTTTTTGTCAATGCGAATCACTTCAGGTGAGCAGTAGTCATTTGTCTTCATAAATCATGGGAAGTTCTTTTAAGGTTCTGGATATAACAAGCCAGCTGACTCCTATTCTTATTATCCAGTCAACAAAAAGCTACTTCAGATCCCTCAATAGGGAGTCAACATTCACCACTGCCCATCTCTTTTTTGACCTTTTCCTGAAAGTTTTCGCACCTGACAAATCCCTGTAGATCTACATCTTCACTTCTAGAAGGATAAGTAACTGCTTCTTCCTCCGAATATTCAACTACTCCTCTTAGGGAAGAGCCGAATAGTTGTTACCTCACTATGAATGTTCTCTGGTTCTTCTCCATTTTTCTTTGTGTCTCATTTTCCTACAAGGAATTCTCTGCTCTTTCTGATGCTGTTTCTTCTTTACTTTTACATTGAAAGCTGTTTAGTTTGCTGTTTTAGTTTGCTATGTTTGTTTTTGCCTTCTCTTTCCCTCTGATGAGAGCGCTAAAATGTAGAGCATTATTGTTGTTGTGTTTGTCTGTTGTTCTCGAAGAGGACCATGATATCAGGGAGATGATGACATGACTTGCAGTTGACTTTGATTTGAGTGAGGGAGGGCTGTACAAGGTCACCAACCTCACTTTCTCTTCCAGAGCCATCTGGGTCCAGTAGTCAGACATTCATCAGGATGACTGGAGATGGCCCAGGATGCAATGGGAGACTCTGGCCCTTTTAAGCTAAGGTCTTTTCAGTTTCTCACTCTGAGTGAGCTAAAAGGTAGAGGACTAAAATCTGCCCAAAGCTTTCCTTTATAGAGGGCTGGGATCTGAACTTTCCAGACAACTATTCACTTTCCATCAGTATCTCTGCTTGGTTTGGACTCCACAGAACATCATGCTTCTCCCAGGCACTACCTGTTGGCCTCTGCCCCAATCCACTTCCTTGCTTTTCAGTTTCCTTTTTTAGTGTTACCTTCCCCCATTAGTTTGTAAGGTCTTTGAGGACAGGGACAGCCTTTCTCTTACCCACCATATTCCCAGTGCTTAGCACAATGCTTAACACATAGTAGGTACTTAATAAATGTTTATTGTATTGTATGGCATTGCATTGTATTGTATTAAAGGAGCAGTTTCTTTTCCCTAATAACCTAGAGAGTGGAGATGTGTCACTAAAGACACTTTAACTTTTCTTCTGGGAAGGAACCCAGCTTTAATTCTGAATATGAATAATAGTTACTTGGCTATGACAGAAATTCAAAGCTGGCATTCTATGCAGATCACTGAGAAATTCTCCCACCTGTCATACTTGCTGAATGTGACATCTTCAGCCTAGGTCATTCATCCTAGTTGCTCCTCTTGAAGGAAATTTCTTCACCTCTAAGGTATTAACTCTCCTCACTAGCTAAGTCAATTAGGTTGATAGCCAAGCCTAACTTCCCCACCACGTCTTGTCTTACTAACCTATTGCTTGGTCTTATATTATCATACTCATGTTCACTTAGCAAGCTCCTCTTGGTTTCTCCAATACTTCTCTTTTATTTCAAGTGCTTTTCTTTCTCTTCCTTCAGATATAGTTCCTCTCTTTTAGCCTGTATCCTTCATTTTTACTCGTTCAATTTCTCAAATACTCCCAAATTTCCTCTTCTAAAATTCAATTTCTGGCCTTTCCCCTAATTCCAAAACTATCTCTATGAATGTCCTCCATAATTCCTCTTGCCCCTCTCCTTCTTTGTTCCCCTGTATCACTTTATCTCACTGAAAGCAGAAAGTGAAAAGGCCCAGACATTCACAGGAGCCAGTATTCGAGGAAAGGAGCCATGATAAAATTAGCACACACACATGCACATGATATGAGTTATACACAAGATGAACTGGAGTTCAATCTCAAAAACTCTAAGTTGCCTCCAGAGAAGGTGCTGATCTGCTTTAGTAGAAGAATTTCCTTACCAGGAATCCTCCATATGAATGAAATAATTGAGCTGGGCTCCATCCCTGATAAATGTATACTGACTGGCCAACTAATAAATGTTATAGTTAGCAGCACTGATGCCTGCCTAAGCCTGTAAGAATGAGATTTGAGAATGAGAAAGGATAGGAAAAATATGGGGTGGGGGGAAGGTTAATTTTATTTTTATAAGCTAGGGAGGGGGGAAAGATTTGCAGATAATTAATTATATAGTTTTAATATTTGCAAGATGGGGCAGCTAGGTGGCACAGTGGATACAGTGTCAGGCCTGAAGTCAGGAAGACTCATCTTTCTGAGTTCAAATATGGCCTCAGATTCTTGTTAGCTGTGAGACCCTGGGTAAGTCACTTAACACTGTTTGCCTTAGTTTCCTCATCTGTAAAACAAGCTGGAGAAGGAAATGGCAAACCACTCCAATATCTTTGTCAAGAAACCCCCAAGTGGGGTCACAAAAGTTGGACATACATAACTTAAAAATGACTCAATCACAACATACGTGAGAATTTGTAAGGCAACTTTAGAACATATCCCTTGATTGCCTCTCAACACAGTGACAGAAATAGTGTGGTAATGAATCAATAGCAGATTCAGCAAAGCCTTTGGTTGATTGCCCCTGAGAATACCTAAAAGGTATTACTTTTACCTCTCAATGAGCACTGACACCTTCATCTGTGGGACTGATGTAGGTAAGTTAGCAGAAAGCTTGCTAGATCACATCAGAGAGAATATGAATCCATTGAAGTACTGAAACACAACAGACCTGGAGATCAGGAGAACACTATAGATGCCTATATTCTAGTGAAGTTTCTCATGATATCCTTGCAGACTGGATAGAGAAATATGAACTGGAGGTGGATTAAAGCAGATTAAATAGACCCACAGAGTATTGGTTAAAGGAATGTTGTAAGCATGAGAGTACTGCCAGGGTCAGTCCTTGATCTTGTATCATTTATATTTTTTATCAGTTTCTTTGGTAAAGGCCTATGCGTTTGTGAATTCTTATCATATTTATAAATAACATGAAGCTTCTGTGTTCAATGGCAGCAGTTGTATATAAAATCCTTGGCCAGGTTAGAATTACAGGCCAAATCTAAGATGAAATTTAATATTTGTTGGGCAGCTAGGTGGCAAAGTGGATAGGGGCTGGCCTAGGAGTCAGGAGGACCTGAGTTCAAATTTGGCCTCAGGCACCTAACACTTACTAGCTGTATGACTCTGGACGAGTCACTTAACCTCTGTTGCCTTGACAAAAAACAAAAAAAAATTGTTGTTTAGTCGTTATTAGTCATGTCTGGCATTTTGTGACTCCATTTGGGGTTTTCTTGCTAAAGATACCAGAGCAGTTCATCATTTCCTTCTCCATCTCATTTTCTAGATAAGGAAACTGAGGCAAACACAGTTAAGTGACACCCAGGGTCACATAGCTAGTAAGTGTCTGAGGCCAGATTTTGAACTCAGGTCTTCCTGACTCCAGCCTAGAGCTTCATCTACTGAACCACCTGGCTGCACTGAAATTTAATAGGGATAAGAATAAATTCCTACATGGGGTAAAGGAAAAAATATCAGTTGTGCCTACAGGGAACAGGGAGACATGGATGGACAATATTTCTTTTGAAAATGAAAAATATGAGCTCCTTGAGGACAAGGATTGTTTCTCTTTTTTTCTAGTATGTTTTTTTTAACTTTGTATCCCCAGTCCCTAGCATGGTACCATTCCCACAGCGGATGCTTAAACAATGTTCATTGAATTGAGCAGAACAAGCAATGATGGTAGAGGCTGCAGTGGTAGATTTTTGCTCCATATAAGGAAAAGCTTCCTAACGCAATTAGAGCTGTTCAAAAGTGAACTCAGCTGCCTTAGAAGGAAGTGAGCTTTCTGCAATTAGAAAGAATTAGAGTTCTTTGGGGAAGCCAGTGGCCCTTCTTTGAGATATTGTGGAGATGATTCTTGGTCAGGCATAGTTGGATTAGAAGACCTCTGAGATCCCTTCCAGATCTAAGCTTCTATGATTGTGTTTTCTCCTTCCCTGCCTGTTGTGCTGGGCTGTACTTTAGCAGAGACACCCAGGCTGTTTGAGACCTCACTGCACTGCCAAGTCAGTGGGGTTGCCACACTGGAATAAAGCAGTAACGAGCTTGGCATTGCTGTTGCCTAGGAGATGAGTGCTTCCTACTACGCCTAATGACATGGGTTCTTAGCTTCCTTGACCTTAAGTTTGCTCCTCTCCAGTATTTTTGGCCCTCATTCTGCCCCTGCTCCTCTCGTCCAGATGGTTGCTCAGTTGGACCCTCATGTCCATCAGCCCTGCCACATCCTTAGTGATCAGATGCCCTACTAAAAGCCCAGTATTTCTCTATTTAGGTTGCTTAATGTCAGTTATCACCATCTCTCCCTATTCTAAATGGCTATTCACTCACTGAGTTGATAAAGGAAGTCAACAACTTTTTGCATTGCACTTTCCTGGGAATACGACGAGGAAAGTGTCAGGTGTAAAACTCTTGCACTGCGGGTGCCACAAACTATCTGAGATCTTTGACAATTGTCCTCTCTCCATCAGTGGACCATCCCAACTGAGGATGCCAATAAGTAAAGCTACTTGATAATGGAGCCTTAAGAAGCTTTTAGATGGGATTTTAAATATTAATTTGCATAAACCCAATCCAAGAAAGCCAGTTTTTTCTCTTCTAGACTGTGGGCAAGAACCTTTGGTTCTTGCTAGAAGCATGATGATACCATCACTGAATGGCCAGATCCTGCAGGACAATTGCCCAAGCTAATACTCCTGAACATTCCCATCTTCCCAAGACAGGCGTGGTGAGTGGGAATGCAGGCAAAGAGGTTATAATCCTAGATCACAATGGAAGTGCTTTAAAGTGAAGGAGGGGGCTCAGAAGGTACTTCTCGGGGGTGCCACTTCTGCTGGCCTTCCAGGCACAGAATCATGGAGTTTGATATAATAATAACGGCATCAACAGTGCTTGAATTTGGGATAATTCAGCAGCATGGCTGTTTTACTTTGGAAAATATGCGCTCTACTTGGACTCCTAACCAACCCCCTGGAGACAGACGCACGCCAAGGAGACACAGACAACAAACTGTGCTAGCCTTATTGTATTTATTGAATAGCTATGTTATTTTTATTGTAATTCACAATGCAATAAGTTTCTCATTCTACTTGGCTAGTTATCTTTCTTTCCTGTCTCTGTTTGCTGTGGGTCAATAAAATTGTGAAGCTAGTGTCAATACCAGAAATTGTTTTGATTTTTTAAACTTTTTCAGATGAATTTTGTTATATTTCTAGCTCTATAAAGTAATTCTTGGGTAATTTTACTGGTATGATGCTGAAGAAGTACTTTAATTTAGGTACTATTGTCATTTTTATTATATATAACCTGTCAATAAGCAGCTAATATCTTTCCACTTATTTAGGTCTTCCTCTGTCAAGAGTGTTTTGTGATTGTATTCAACTGTGCTTGTGTATGTCTTGGTAGGTACACTTTGGGATATAAGGTTTGTTCAGGGAAGACTATTACCTCAGGAGTGAGGACTGCCCAGCCATTTTCACTGCTGCTTTCTAGCTTTGGCATACACCTCATTCACCTAATTTTCACTGAGTCTCTAAGAAGCTGCACCACGCCCGGTGGCCACACCCAATAAACTGTTTTGTCAAATGGGCTAAACCAGGTTGGGGGGGGGGCAGTGTATCTCAAATTCTTCAGTGAGTTAGGGTGGTTTCTAATGCTGTAGCAGGATTGCCAATGGCTTTGGAAAAAGTTGCTCTCATCCACCCCTTCTACTGGGAGAAGTCTTCACGTGTTTGGGAGTTGACACCTCCTTAACCCATTGAAGGGTTTGAGACTTCTTGGTTCTTCTCAACCTGGTTTAGCCTATCTGCCTAAATGGTTTACCAAGATGTGGAATGGGTGGATGAGAACAATCTCTTTCAATGCCCACAGAGGCCCCTGAAGCGGGCACTGTGGAGTGCTGAGAGATTGCTTAGATGTTGAAAATGGGCTCCTTAGCACTTAGTTCAACAAGTGCCCTTGAATAGTTTGGCTTTTGTTCCCTTTGAGTAATTCATTGAGCCTTACTAGGTGCTAAGCCCCAGGCCCAAACCCCTATTAGGTGTAAAACCTTAGTGGGTGTGGATTGGCAACTAAGGTGGGGCCCAAGGTGGGGCTAACTCCAGGGAGGGCCTAGTTTACAAGTCTGGGAGAGAAGAGGCTTTTAGACCATGTGGGTTTAAGACCACCTCTTTGTGATGATTCTAGGTCACGTGGGTGAATTGCATGTGTGACTCACCCCTGACTGAAAAAGATATAAAAAGCAGGGGTTGACTGTCTGTTCTTTGGAGCTCTACCTGCAGCAGTGGTGGCGTGTGACCCTTGTTATGAGCTCCCGGGCTGAACCTACATGTTGGTAACTATGAATCTGTATTGGGTCTGTCTGTTGATTTTGTACTTTGTTTGTATTTTGTTCTGAAGTTCAGGGTGCTGGATTTTTCCCCTGAACTAAGTGAATGATATTTGTGTGCTGAATTAAAGTAAGCTTATCAACCCCTTTAACCTTGCTTTCCTTATTAAGGCAGATCAAAAGAACCTGTGCTGTTGGCAGCTTTCTTGGTGCTGCCTGTGGGTGGATCTTACACCCCCAGAGAAGCTGCTAGCCAGATTGTTGAAACAGGCTGATGACTTCACACAATTCTGCCTCACTTAAATCCAGTTTATGCTCAAGTCAAAAGACATCACCCATACCATTCTACCGTTTTTAGCTACCTCAAAGTCCTGTGGCAACAGCCAAGTGATGAAGCAGCAAGTAAAGATACAATGGGAGCTGTAGTCACAAGCCCAGGTCATAGGGTTGTTTTCTGACTGGACCGAAGTAGCAGTGAGATTTGGCAGGCCCCTAGATGCCTGAGAAGCCTTTTTAAAGGACCAAATAGCTCACCTACTGGCATGAAGAAGAGCCTAGAAAAAGATGCCCTAAAAATTATCTGCTTCACCTGGCCCTGGCCTGCTTGCCATAGCAGGCAGGGATCCTATGCTGCAGTCAAAACACCCAAAAAAATTGTACAAAAACTTTTGCGAAGATGATTCTACTTACCATTGGCACATGGAATGTGCACACATTTATGGGCAACACAAAATCTAGTAGACCTGAAAGATGAATAGCTCTTATTGCAAAAGAACTTGGCAGGTATCACATCCAAATAGCAATTCTGAGTGAAACGAGGCTGACAGATGAAGCTTTGTCCATTTCCTTCATCAGTTTTTATATCCTCAGAATTGTTCATTTTAACAATATTGATGTATAGTGGTATAAATGGTTCTTCTGGTTCTAATCACTTCAGTCTCCATCAGGTCATATAAGTCTTTCCATGTCTCTTGAAAATTATCTATCTCCTTATTTCTTATAGCATGATAGTATGCCATCACAGTGACATACCACAACTTATTCAGCCATTCCTCAATAAATGAACATCCTCTCATTTTCCAGTGTCTTTTTTTCCTAGAACAAGAGCTGCTATAAATATTTCTGTTCACATAAGAATTTTTCTTATTTCTTTGATGTCTTTTGGGAATAGGCCTAGCAGTCATATGCTGAGTCAAACAGCAAAAACTATTTAGTATCTTTTTGTATGCAAATCCAAATTGCTTTCCAGACTGGTTAGACACACCTTTCTAGTGGCAATGATGGTGCTGATTCATTTATGTTTCCAGAACTTGAAAGTGTAAAGGAAAAAGTGGGACCTATATGCTAAGCATTACTGGAAGTACCTAGATGTGTCAGGGCACATAACATGAGTCACCAATGTGAGGATGAGAGTGACAGAGCAGGAGTTTCAGAGATGAAAGGATTGAGGGTCAGATCCAATGGTGGAGCAGCAAGACATGGGATTAGAAGATGGCAAAGAGTGAAGTAAAACATGGCCAGGGCTGCCTATAGATACAGATATAGATATAGACATAGATACAGATACAGATGACATAGATATAGATATAGGTAGTATCCGGAGTCAAAAAGAATAAGAGAAATTTAAAAAGAACAATAAGAACATAACATATGCAATTATATGACAACAAAACCCAGGAATTAAATGAAATAGAATAATTCCTACAAGAATATAAAATTCTCAATTTAAGAAGAGGAAACAAATTCTATTCCGATTTCAGAAAAAAATCAAACTAGCTATAAAGGAATTATAAAAGAAAGTAAGCCTTTTTCAGATAGATTTACAAAGGAATACTTTGAGGAAAATTTAAGCTTCTAAATAACAACTGACCCCAATGCTATACAGATTATCCTCAAAAATTGAAAAATAAAACACTCTACCAAACTTTTTAATAAGACAAATATAGTCCAAATATCTAAATCACAGAAGAATTCAGCAAATGAAAGAAATATCAATATCATTGAATATTAATTTAAAAATTTGAAATTAAATCCTATCAAAAAGACTACAGTAATATATCCAAAAACTTATTCACTATGATAAAGTTGGATTTATACCAGGGATGAAAGAATGTTTTGACATTAGAAAAACAAGGCAATTAATGATATAGAAAACAAAAATATTCAAAAATCACATAATTATGTCAATATATACAGAAAAAGTCCTTGACATATTGCAATTTTATTTTATACAAAAATATTACAAAGCTTGTGTATGAAAGGATCTTTTTTAATATGATAAAAGTATATATACCTAAAAGTTAGCATTATATGCAATGGCAAACAACAGAAACTTTCTCAAAACTTTCTGAAGCAAAGGAAATATGTCTTCCTTTCCATTTTAATTTGACAGCATTTTAGAAATGTTATTGATAGCAATTAACTGAGAGAAAGAAATTAAAAGCATAAACATAGGGAAAGAGAAGCCAAAACTCTGACTGCTTATTGATGACATGATTCACATTAAAAACAGAAAAACAGAGACTTAGCACTTTGCTATAGCACTTAGCAAAGAAACAATCAACAGCTTCAATAACATGGAAATGAAACAAAACAAAAACCAAAAAACAATACCATTTCTATATCATAATAATAAAGTGCAGGACAGAATAATAGAAATTGTAGTTCTGTTCAAAATAACTACCAAATTAAAAAAAAATATCTGGGAGATAGTATATCAAGGTACCCTGGAGACTTGTGTAGATTCAACTATAAAGCACTACTTAAAAAAAGAAAAAAAAATGAATTAACTGGGAGAATATTTAGTATTCATGACTGAATCACACCAAAAATAATCATAATTACTCTACTTAAATTAATTTACAAATTTCGTACTATATCAACCACACTACAAAGGGGATACTTTCTAGATCTAGACAAAATTATACCAAAATTCATTTGGAGCCACAGAATGTCTAGAACCTCCACAGAAATAATGAAAAATAAAAATAAATAGAATGAAAGGGGAATAGTACTTCCAGACCCCAAATGATACTATAAAGCAATAATAATCAAAACTATTGGATTTCAGGTTGTTTTTTTAAAGAGTAGATCAGAAGAAGAAATTGTGTAAGATGGATTGGAAACAACAAAGCTTAATAATCTAGTTTTTAAATAAATCCACAAACAAAAATTACGTTGGGAAGAACTCCTTATTTGACAAGAATTATTGGGAAAATTAGAAAGAGATTTGGTGGAAAATATGTTTACAGTCACTTAATCTCTCTGGGTCTTAATTTCCTTGTTTGTAAAAGAGTTGAACTAAGTGATCTCTAAGGTCCCTTCCAGCTCTAAATCTTTGATCTCATGAGCTAACACCATATTCTACCATAAAATCAAAATGGATCTGAACCTGAAGATTAATTTTTAAGAGAACCAGATGGAGTGGCTTTCATAGCTATGGCTAGGGAGAGAATTCTTAAGAAAAGAAGGGACAGAGATGATTACAAAAATTAAAATAGTTAATTTCAGTTACATGAAATTGAAAAGCTGTCCCATTAACAAAGTCGATGCAAATAGGTCAATAGAGGAAGCAAATATCTAAACTCTATGTTGTTGTTCCTCTTCCTCCTCCTCCTCCTCCTCCTCCTCCTCCTCCTCCTCCTCCTCCTCCTCCTTCTTCTTCTTCTTTCTTCTTCTTCTTCTTCTTCTTCTTCTTCTTCTTCTTCTTCTTCTTCTTCTTCTTCTTCTTCTTCCCCTTCTTCTTCTTCCCCTTCTTCTTCTTCCCCTTCTTCTTCTTCCCCTTCTTCCCCTTCCCCTTCCCCTTCTTCCCCTTCCCCTTCCCCTTCTTCCCCTTCCCCTTCCCCTTCCCCTTCTTCTTCTTCTTCTTCTTCTTCTTCTTCTTCTTCTTCTTCTTCTTCTTCTTCTTCTTCTTCTTCTTCTCCTTTTCTTCTTCCTTTCCTCCTCCTCCTCTTCCTCTTTCTTCTTCCCATTATTAACTTTCCTTTTAGATTTCAGCTAAATCCACAGTTTTTAAAGAGAATAATACAAACATTTAATAACAAAATCCATCTCCCAACAGATAATTGGCCAAAAGGATATGAAAAATAGTTCTAAAAAGAACAGCAAATTATTAGTGGCCATATCAAAGTTTACTACAAATAACTAATAATAAGAGAAATATAAATAAAAAACTTCTGGGCTTCTACCTCATACTCAGCATTGGCAAAGACCTCAAGATGGGGCAGTCAATAGGGGTTGTAGAAAAGTAGGTACAGTAATCCATTGCTCATGAAGCTGAGAATTGGTCCAAATATTCTGAAAATCAATTTGGAATTATGCCAATGAATTATCTAAAATATTTTTATTCATACAAATTACGACAACTCTGAGGTAACACACCACACCCATCAGATTAGCTGTTATAACAGAAAAGGAAGATGATAAATGTTGGAGGGGATGGGAAAAAAATTGGGATACCAGTGCACTGTTGGTAGAGTTGTGAACTGATCTAGCCATTCTGGAGCGATTTGGAACTATGTCTGAAGGGCTATAAAACTGTGCATACCCTTTGATTCAGCAATATCCTAGGTCTGTATCCCAAATAAAAAGGTGGAGGGGGGGAGAAAAAACTTATTTGTACAAAAATATTTATAGGAGCTCTTTTTTTGTGGTGGATAAGAATTGGGAATTGAGGTAATGCCCATCAATTGGGGAGTGGCTGAACAAGTTGTGGTATACGTTTGTAATGGAATATAATTGTGCTATAATAAATGACCTGCAGTATGATTTCAGAAAAACTTGGGATGTAAAGTGAAGTGAGCAGAATCAGAACACTGTTCACAGTAACAGCAATATTGCATCATGAACAACTGTGAATGACTTAGCTATTCTCAGCAATACAATGATTCAAGACAATCCCAAAGGACTCATAATAAAAAATGCTATCCTGAGAAATGTCATCTGAATACAGACTGAAACATATTTCCCCTCCTCCCTACCTCTCTTCCTTCCTTCCTTCCTTCCTTCCTTCCTTCCTTCCTTCCTTCCTTCCTTCCTTCCTTCCTTTTTTCTTTCCTTCCTTCCTTCTTTCCTTCCTTTCTTCCCTCCTTCCTTCCTTCCTTCCCTTCTTTCTTTTGGTTTTTGTTTGAGTTTTCTTGCACAAAATGATTAATATGGAAATGTTTTACATGATTGCACATGTATAACCTGTATCAGATTGCTTAACCATCTCAGAAAGAGGGGAGGGAAAGTAGAGAGGGATTAAAACTTTAAACTTTAACTCAAAACTTAAAAAAAACAATGTTAAAATAGTTTTTCACATGTAGTTAGGGAAAAATAAAATATTATTTAAAATGAAAATGCAATAAAAATGTTTGTGTTCTTTGACCCAGAGATCCCACTTTTAAACATGCACCTCAAGGAGTTAAAAACAGAATTAAAAGACTATCATACTCCAAATTATATATAGCAAAACTTTTTATAGTAGTAAAGAATTGAAAACAAAGTACATGTCCATCAGCTGGGGTGTGTCTAAATTAATTACGGCACTGTCTGAGGCAGGATTCAAACTCAATTTTATTGTTTCATATAAAGGTAATAAATATTATTGAACCCTAAGAAAAAATGAATATGAAGATTACATCAAGGTTGGGAAAATCATTCAAATGGATTTAAAATGAAGCAAAAAGTAGTAAGACAAAATACACAGTGATTATAGCACTATAAGTGAAAATAGCAACTGCAATAACAAAGATCAAAATTAGGTGCATAATTATAATAGTTAATCTTGGTCCCAAAGAAAAGATTTGTAAATGTACTTCCCTCCTTAGCAGAGGTGGGGGGGGGGGATTATGGAGGTGAAACAGTATATGCTGTCAGATTTGATTAATATCCTGGCTAGTGTAGCTGAACAGATTGCCTTCTCTGTCTACCCCCACCCCACCCCCACCTTTCTTTGCTATACTTTGTTGTAAGGGATGGCTGTCTGGCTGGTGGAGGGGGGAGAGGGAGAGATGTGTGAGGAAATAAAGTTAATATAAAAGAGATATCAATTTATCCAATTCAGACCAAGATCCTCATTTATAACCATCACTATCTTTACTCTTATTCTTATCGGTCACTTAACCTCTATCTGCCTCAGTTTTGTCTATAAAACAGAATTTATTTCCCAAGATTGTTGTAAAGATGAAATGAAATAAATATTTGTAAAGCATGTTGCAAATTTTAAAGTGCTATGTAAATGCTAGCCTATTATTATTATTATCCCCATTATTAGGTGACTTTCCTTTTAGATTTTGGCTAAATCCCCTATTCCTGAAAAGAAATGAAAACTTTCTGCTTTCCTCCATTTTCTTTACCAAGGTTCTTTTTACTCAGTTCTCTTTTTTCTTTCAAAATGCATTTATTGGCACTTTACAAACAAAAAAAGATTTCAAAAGCGAAAGATTCAACTGACAGTTTTGAAAAAAATGAGATAATTTATTTGGAGTTACCATATTATCCAAGGAAAACAAAACAAAACAAAAACTCAATGGATCATAGATTCAGAGATGAAAGGAGTCCTAAAGGCTGCTGAGGCTGACTCACTCATTTTACAGATGAAGAAACTGAGGAACAGAAAGGTTTAAAGACTTAGAATTACACAGTGTCTGAGGCCAAATTTGAACTCAGGAAGATAAATATTCCTGACTCCAGGTCTGACACTCTGTCCACTATGCCACCTATCTCCCCAACACAATCTCAACTTGTGAAAATATACATTCTTCCTTACTTCGTGTTTATGCTTCAAGGTCAATCCAAAAAATCTTTTTTGGATTGTAACTTTTGATAATTTCTTATGTCACCACCAATCTTTACAAGTTTTGGCTGAAAGGAACGATTAACTACTCTGGACTCGTATAATAGTAGACCTATAAAAGAATGTCCTTTACTTAACATAGAAGAAAAGAAAAGGTACTTGTGCTCTCTGACACACGCTTGAGTGATCAAATTCTGCATGGGGCCAGTCAGCTTGACAGTAATGTTAATTTGTCCTAATACAGAAATTGCTTTTGAGACTTGTCTCAAATCAAAGATCTCCATTTACTACAGTGAGAGACATTTTAAAATGCCAACACTATTTTAAAAAATCTCAAGTTCAAGAAACACAACCTTTGTTTCACAAATTTTATTATTCATTTAATTCAACAAATATCTAGCAAGCACCTCTCATGTATAGGGCTGTGTTAGATAGATAGATGGATGGATTTTTTTTGATAGATTTAAAAAAAAACCAAGCCTCTGCTCTCAAGGAACTCTCAGCTCACAGCCTAATGGGGAGAACATTCAAACAACTATGTACAAGAAAGACATAGGATAAATTGGAGATAAACTCACAGGAAAGATATTTAGGTTAAGGAGGACTAGTCTTTCATGAGGTGAAATTTTGGCTGAGGTATCAAGAAAGTAGCAGAAACCAGAACACAGAGGTGAGGAGAAAGTATGTTCCAAGCAAGGGGGAATAGCTCATGAAAATGCATGGATTTAGGAGATAAGTGTCTAGTGGGAAGAACATCAAGGAAGAACTACATACATGGAAAGGAGTAAGGTGTAAGAATACATAGAAGATTTTATTAGACTGCAAACTCAATATGAATTAATTATGTGATATCAGCCAAAAAAAAGCTAACATAATATTTCAACAACATTGAGAGGACTAGTATGAGGTATAGTGAAGCAGAGCATTTTAATGTGTGATCTTTGCAGACTTAATGTTCCTGGAGTAAAGGCTTCCTGAAGAGGTGTAGATAAAGGGGACATGGGACAAGTGTACATGCATGTTTTAGTGCTTCTATTATTATTATCTCATTCTTGGCATTTTATTCAATAGAATTCTGATAGAAGTAGTCCAAGGACAAGTAGCTATCCTAGTATTATTCTGGTATATCAAATGTTCTACAGGCTACTGCACAGATTCATAAAATAACTGCTTTTTGTAGTTGAAGAAAAATACATTAGTATGTGAGATCATTTTCAACAGGTTCGATGAAAACATCCTTTGTACAATTGCAATAGTAGATGTCATGATGTGGATGATATTCACCTTTATCTGTTCCATGTTTTTTTTAACCTCATTTCCTACATTTCTATATTTTGAAAGCATTTCATGCCATGTAGACAGGAGTATATGAGTGTTTGAAGCGGTAGAAGCTATTACAATTCTTGGGTTTTTATAGATCAATGTTATGTCCAGATAATTGTAGACAAGAGTTTAGACTGTTTAGAATTTATTGGTTGAGTTTTCCAGGATATTTTGAGGCCCATTTTTATAGTTTGAGGATTTGTCTTCTTAGCCTAGGAGAGGTGGCAAACTGCTGATTTATAATTCTCCCCACAATGTGGTTAATGTAAGTATGGGCATTTCTACCCTTATTCTCAATTAATTTATTCACAGAAGACTGGACAATTCGGTTTGATCAATCAAATCAAATCAATCAAATAAACTAAATGTGAGCAAACCCTTAATCAATTTGAGACAGGCTTAAGAAATTTCTTATGATGGCCTGACAGAATAGGACTCTTTTCTCTGGGATTATGTATAAACAAGCAAGATAGTTCAGAATTTCATAGTGCAGCCACTAGCCAGTCTAATGGCAGAGGAGTTTTAGCCAAAACTCTGAAAGGGAATCACTTGAGAGGACAAAATAGTTACTCTCCCTCTGTTTCTCTCACACCCCTTCCCCATGTGATTTGAGATGTGGAGATTCCCATTAGAGGTACAACCAGTGATGGGAGGTGGTGGCAGTGGTTGCCAAAGTGGTGGGAGGTCAATTAAAGAGGAAGTACCTGCAGACAGATGTGGAATAACAGTCACTCAAGAGTTATGACAGCATCAGGAAGTGAGATCCCTCAGGACAGAAATATGCCAACTAATCAATTCTAAAAAGTCATTGATTCTTGGGGCTCAGGAGAGAGTTACACCTAAGGGGAACTTAATGAAACTTCTATGAAGAGAGAAAAGGAATTCTAGTAATCAAGAGTTGTGAGTTTGCCCTTTGGCTACACATGTGCCTCACTACCATTGCATGTTATATTTGAGCTCATTCTCCCAGATATCCCCTTGGATGTTCAAGGGGAGATTGTGCTCCTGGTTTGGGAGGAAAGTTTTATATAAAATATTCTTTCTATACTACTCTAATTAAAAACTTTTTTCTAAAAACAAAATGAGGCTCTTGGCTGAAAATCAATAGAAAACTCATTGATAGAGCTTTGATAGAGGCTTGTAAGCAATAGTACTAGAAACCCTGTCCCTCAGGATTAACCCTAGGACTCTGAGGAATATGGTAATTGGCCATCCTCTGGGAACTCAGTTTGTGATTTTAAGTGTCCAGTTTGGGGAGTGGGCCCAGAGAGAGTGCTTTGCGAAATAAATTTGATAGATGTGAAATTTATACAAATTTCATGTGTATCAAAATTTCAAACATTTCCTTGCATACTCTACATTTACCACTAAGTCCTAACCCTTTAAGGATAACCTTTCTTTAATATCTGGTAGCAATTACCTAGTCTAGAAATGGCATCATAAACCCTTCATTTACAAATGACTCAGCTGTTTGTTTGGGGCTTCTTTATTGACTGAGTTCATATGATGAGTCATCCATTGAGGGTCTTTTGATTGCATTCTTGGATTTTAACACTTATAGGCTTTATTAAAAAGTATATCAATTTCACTTACATTCAACAAATCCAATGGCATACATGTGTTATCAACTTTTACTGTTGTTCAATGAAGTCTGCTTATTCCAAAAATATTTCAGTATTTTTAACCTGTCTTCCAGATGCTCTAATTAATATCTGTCAATATTTTTCCCTTTTGGAAAATAAATATTAATCTCTACATGTATGCCTGAGGGTGTTGGCCCCAGTGTTTTGTTATTATTGTATGGGTTTTTGCTGTTTTGAAATTAGTGTTATAATTAGCAGCAGCAACAACATCATCTCACACTTATCCTTTTTGATGAGTAGTTAGCTAGAAATGGTCATGGGATAAACCATTGTTTTGCTATCATTCTCTTATATTTAACGTTCTAGAACTTCTGCATGCAGGGTAGATGAATAACTGCTTCTTGTAGTTGAATAATACTGTTAGGATATAATTTCATTCTCTCTACCCTAAATGAAAGTATCTTTGGTACAATTCCAGTAGCAGACAAGACAACAGGGATGATATGCATTTATGCTATTTCCATGTGATTTTTACATCCTTGGCTAAGTCTCTTCATTTTGAAAATGTTTTGTTCCATGTAGCTTGGAGATTATCACTATTTGAGATGGCAGTATATGTTTAATACATTATTTTTAAGTTTTTGTGGACAGATGTTAGATTTGGGCAATTTTAGGCAACATATCAGTCTATTATAATGGTCTGGTCCATATATATTTTATTCATTGAATTCCCCAGACTATTTTGATGTCTGTATTTACAATATGAGGATTTCTTGTCAGTAAGTTCGAGAAACATGGTAGTGTGCTGGTATATAATTTTAGGAACCAGGTCATGTAATAGTTGTAGTTAGCACTGATATATCACTTTAAGGGGTGCAAAACACTAGACATATATGATCCCATTTGATTCTTGCAATAACCCTACAAGGGAGGTGCAATTATCATCCCCCTTTTATACAGGTCAGGAAACTGGAGCCAAGAGAAGTTAAGTGACTTGCAAACAACTAATAAGTGTCCAAG
Source organism: Trichosurus vulpecula (assembly GCF_011100635.1). Classification (NCBI taxonomy): domain Eukaryota; kingdom Metazoa; phylum Chordata; class Mammalia; order Diprotodontia; family Phalangeridae; genus Trichosurus; species Trichosurus vulpecula. The sequence goes on along the minus strand of NC_050573.1, from coordinate 103,069,114 downwards.
GCAGTATCTGAACCCAGGTCTTCCTGACTTTAAGTCTGGTACTTCTCCATTATACAATACTACCTCTCAGTACTACATTTACACAGTCTGTAGTGATGTGTTGCACAGTAGCTACCATTTCCTTCTATATTCTTCATTTATCATTAAGTCTGAGCTTCTTAATAACTTTTATAGTTTCAATTAATTTATAACTTATAATTTCTAGTAGCAACAACCTGGCCTCAAATTACCATCACAAACCTTTCCATTTTCAGAAATAAATCCATATAGTTCTACTACTTATTTGATACTTCTTTGACGAGATACTATTGGCTTAGTTCATGCAGATGTCATTCATAGATAGACTTTTGATTGTTTCTTTTGATTTTATCCATTTCTAAAGTTCCATCCAGAGATAAGACACTTTTAGTTACATTGAGCAAATCTGATGTTGTCATCAGCCTTTACTATTATATAGTGAAGTGATGTCAAGTTATTCCAAAAATGTTTCTGCAAGATTCCTTTTTATTTTTTATTATTTTTACCATAACATTTTATCACATGTTATAAGAGTTTCTTTCAATCTTCTTCCTCCTTTTTGGTGAGGAAGTTTTATCTTTCTATAACTGCCTTAGGGTAATGGGGACTGTATTATACAGATTTTGATTAGTATGCTTTCCAAATCTATTATGGTCCTCTTTTTTAAGTTTCAAAAATGTTCATCTCAACTGGTATTACATAGTTGTTAATTGCTTTAAATGTGTCTTCCTATTCAGATTTGATTGCAGAATGCCAATAAGTCTCACTGTATTCAATCATAGCTTTCTCTTTGACATCTTTGGCTTAATGCATCTTTCCTAGAGGAAACCAAGGTATTTGTAGGTATTATCTCTACCCTTTGATTCAGTGTGACTTTTAGATTCCATTTCGAAGACATTGTTCTCTATGTTTCAGTGGTGAATTTTACACTTATGAAGTCCAAATGATATTTCTATACCATTAGAAAAAGATAGCATGATATTCCATCTCCTATCTCAGTGTATTTGTCCTGGATGTTTCCTATGCATGGATTGCACTCTTCACTTCCACATTTTGGAATCTTTGGTTTCTTTCAAAACAGCTCAAGTGTCACCTTCTGCATGATGCCTTTTCAAACACTCCTTTCCGCCTGCCTTTGGGCTTCCCCTCAGCAATTAATGTCCTCCCTTCCAGAACTACCTTGCATTCTTTTTGAGTATATTTCATATATACTTACACATGTCCATGTTTTCTCTTACATGTCCAAGTAAGCTCTTTGAGGGTGGGGGCTGTTTCTTTTTTGTATTCTCTGTGCTCAGCCCAATGCCTGGAACACAGTAGGTGCTTAATAATGCTGTTTACGTGGTTTTTGGTAGAGCCGTATGTCACCCATGTGCATCAAGATCTGAATGAGATGTTTTTGATCTATTCCATCATTCATTTGGAAGCCATACTTAATTCTATTTAAAAGAGATGATGATGGATTTAAGAATTAGGCAAAATTGTATATGTACTTAACTGTTATCCTAAAAATGTCATGGTTTATCGATTGCTCTGGACATCATCGTATTGGCGGCATGTTTTATAGAGAATAGTATTCCACACAGACATCAAATATTCTCTGTATTTGGGGTTATTTTATATCTTTAAAGCACATGAATAAGTCATGCATAAGGAACTGAGTCAAAGGCTTTGTGACCATCAACAAAGACAGTAATAATAAAGATAATAATAGCCAACATTTAGGGAGGCATCGTGCTGAGTACTTTACAATCATTACCTCATTTGGTCCTCACAATAACCCTAGGTGGGAGGTGCTATTATTATCATTCCCACTTTACCGATGGGAAAACTGAGGTAAATATTTTAAGTGACTTGCCTAGGGTCACACAGAGAGTTAATATCTGAGGTTGGATTTAAACTCAGGTAGTTTTCACTGCAGGCCCAGCACTCTATCCACTGTTACGGCTGACTGCAGTATGTTATAGTATTTTGGAGTAGCTTGCCCAATAACTAGTGACTTGAAAATAGATTTTTTTTATATTCTTTGGACTATTGGTCAAAATTTTTTGCTCTCCAGACAATGTATAATTTTTTCTTGTTTTTATGCATCTTGTTAGTATTATAATCTGTGAATGTTTTATATAAGGTACATAAACACATAATTGACCTATATTATTTTTGCTTTTCTCATTTCTTTTGATAAGGTTTAACTAGAAATAGTCCGAGGATAGTTGGATTACTACTATTATCTTTTACATTTAATGTTCTATGGACTATTGTTTTGGTGGATAAAATAGCTTCTTTATATGGTTGAATAAAAGGGAGGGAGGGAATAAGCACTTTTTTTAGTGCCTACTGTGTGCCAGGCTCTGGGCTAAATGTTTTTTTTACAAATATCATTCATTTGATCTTCACAACAGCTTTGCAAAGTAGGTGCTATTATTATCCTCATTTTACAGTTGAGGAACCGGAGGCAAAAAGACATTAATTGACTTGCTCAGGGTCCCACAACTAGTAAGTGCCCGAGGTTAAATTTGCACTTGACTCCAGGCCCAGCATTTTATCTACTGCTTCAATCGGTTGCCTCAATAAAAGTATCAGGATGTTACATCATCATTAGAAGTCATACTAAATATATCCTTGGTCCAACTGTAATAGAAAATCGAATTGAGATTATATGTACTTCAAGCTATTCTCATATGATTTTGATCTCTTCTACTAGACCTATTTTGAGAGGTTTTTTGGCTCCAAAGAGCTTGAAGATCAAAAGTATTTGGGAAGACAGCTATTAAAAATATTCTTAAGATTTTAAGGATTAATTTTTTATCAAAATAATTGTGGGCAAAATCTTAGTCTGAGATAATGCTCTAGTTTCAGAACAGTTTATTGGTTAAGTCTTCCAGAATATTTTGAAATGTCTGTATTTGTAGAGTGGGGATTTGTCATTTGTCATTCCATGAAAGATAGTGAGCAGCTGATGAATAATTCTAGCCACTGGGTAATGTCTTGCTGGAGAGTTCTATGTTTAAACATTATTATTGTTATTACCTGAAGAAAGCAGGATTACTCTGTTATATTCTGCTTTTGTCAAAATACATCTAGGGCACAGTGTTTTTTAGCTCTGGGTGCCCTTTTTAGGAAGGATATTGACAAGATGGAAAGCATTATCCAGAGGAAAGACTGTGATCCTGAAAGACCTCATTAGAAGTCTAGGTAGAGAAACTGGGTATGTTTAGCCTAGAGAAAAGAAGAGTTGGACTGGGTTGTAGGAAGATAGTTGTCTTTAATTATATAAAGAGTTGTTTTGTGGAAGAAGGAAAAGACTTCATCTGAATTTTCCCTGCTGGGATAACTAAGTGTAACAGGTCTAAATTTCAGAGGGTCAGATTTTAGCACAATGTAAGAAAAAGCTGTTCTGGCCATAAACTTCCCCTCCCAGACTGATATTTTCATGATGGTAAATTAGGTCATCTTTTGTCTCAATTCTTACCTAGCCCTTAGTCATTGAATGGGCCTTGCCTCAGACAAACCGAGGCCTGGGAAAGACATTAATTTAGAAAGGCCAAGGTCATTCACTGCATCATGGGTCATTGTTAGTCATCTTGACTTTTGTTTTGCCATTGGATTTCAATTACTCTGGAGAAGAGAGTCAGGCTGAGGACCTTGCATAGCTCTGCCTCACTTATGAGCTAGTAAAGATATCACCTTCGTGATGTCATTGGTCCTCTTTGAGAATGAAGGATGAACAACACAACAACCAGGGAACCTGAGACAGCAATAAACAATGCATCCACCAGTGAGCCAAGAGAGTTCAAATTTGACATATAGAGTGGATAGGTACCTTTAAAGAGTGTAACTTCTTTGAGGAATAGAAAAGTGTCATGAACTCTACAAACTCTACAAACTCTACAAATGCACTCTCTCTAAGATGCCAGTAGAGAGCTATGCCTTACAGGAATTTCATGAGGATTCTACCAATACAAATCAAGAAAAGGACTTCAGGAGCTATGAGTTTACACTTGGGTTATATGTATTTTCTAAGCTAAGCACACTCTACCCAGAGACCTCTTGCATGTAAGGGGTAAGTAGAATAGTGTACTGTGCACCACCTGCTTTGGGTGAAGGGGTAGATATTTCTATAATAACTATGCTATGCCTGTTTAGTAAATTTCTCTTTATACAATCTAATTGCTATCAATTGGGCTATCAATATTGGGGAGCATACCACATGGGGGTTCAAGACAGTACTAGAATCTCTTCTCCAAACCCTCAGGGGAACCCTGAGGGGAAAAATAGTTAGCCATTCCATAGGGACCTAACATGCCAATTCAACTGAGAGTTGGGGAAAGTCACCCTGGAGGGGTTGCTACACACAGGTGAGTCAAGAGACAGTCTGATGAAACAGACAGGTTAGTTTGAAGTCTGGGAGACAGATCCAAGTTCTGTCTCATATATGTACTTGCTGTGTGATCATGGGCAAGCCACTTAATATTTCAGTGACTTTTGGCACTTTTCTAAGATTATAAATTACAAAGTAGTCATTGATCTGAATTAATGGAAAGAGATTTCATATGAGAGAGTTCCCGACACTAATGAAATCGTAAATCTGGACCCCGCCCTTGAAAAGGAACATTAAACATTTAACATCAAACCTAAGTATAATTAACAAAATTTCCTAATTACTATTTACACTTCAATTAACTAATTTTAACAGATAAAGTACCATAACAATTTGCCAATCACTTTCCATAAGTTCTATCAATATTCTTTGCCCATTCTCATTCATTTTTCCCGTTATATTGTCATAGTTAGTATTTATCCATTATTCTGGTTCTCGTTTTGTTGCTGTTGTTTTATTTTGATTTGTATTATCTCAAAAAGTATTTACAGGTGTTTTTTTTGGTAGTTTTCATATTTAGTGCATTATAGTTTCCATTCCATCACTGTGGCAAAACTTATTTAGCCATTTGAAGGGTCGATTCTACACCATATCTTTTCTGATTACCTCAACTGCTAGTACCCTTTCCTAAAATATTTTGTTATTAATTTATTGATACTCATATATATATTTGTATGTATGTATGTATGTATGTATGTATGTCACAGTGACCAGCCAATGGAATATGTGTGGGGATAGGTAAGGGAACAGGCTCAACCTTCCATGGAAAATAGAGAGGCACTCAATGTAAGTTAGGAATAGGACAGCTTTTCATTTCCTCTACACAAAAATGCTTAACACATAAAAGATTCACAAGTATACATTGACAGCAAAGTACTAGCAATTTATAACTACTATTACACTCTCCTGAGAGGATGATACTTAAAACATCCAAACCTGAAGTATTTTTCAGGATCGATTAAGTGGCATTTCACTTTTGTCTTGGTTCTGGGCTGTTTCTGTGGCCATGTCTATTTTTTTGGCAAGCCAGGACAAAGGCTGGGCTCCTCCTCTCTTTGGTAGTCATCTTCTCTTCCAAGATGTGCTATAGTATTACTGGAGGGAGAACTTTTCCTATACGAGCATCCATGTTAGAACTGGTGTTCAAATATCTATGACCAGGGAAGGAAACAAAAAACTGAAGAGAGTAAAAGAGCTTTGATATCCAGGCTTAGGGTCACCTAAGCTGGTACTGAGTGCTAGGGGTCATGTGCAAGCAAATTGCTATTTCAACTGGCAAACTTAAGCACTTTAATCCTCAAGTTTAATTCTCAACCTCTCTCTAAGTCCAGGAAAAAATTCAAAGAGTTACAAAATAATCAGTGATAGGAAGAAAGAGATGTCTAGAGGACACAGTCATTCCCTTTCAGTTCTACTCAATGGGCAGCTCTTCCTGGTTCAGTGGTCACTGCCATGGGAAGGGAGAAACCAAGGGACCATTTAGGGTTCACTGCATTATACCCAAGGACTAAGTCCTTCAGTACTGAGCACGTAGGGCCCCATTGTGTAAGCACAGAATTTTTTGTAAAGCGCTCCAAACAGAATACATGTTCCCTGGGAAGTATCCAGGTCTCAGGCCTATTTCCACACATGCTCCATGGGATGTCCACAGTCACATTTGTACATGTTATCTTCTATCAACAATAGGTCAAAAGTCTTGCAAAAATCTTCATGTTTGGATGTTTTAAGTATACTTATTCTCCAGGAGAATAGCAGCCATAAATTGATGCTGCTTGTCTTGCCAGTGCACACTTGTGAGTTTTTTGTGTTAAGAGCATTTCTTCTGTATAGAAACTCAAAACCTATCTTAAATATTTATATTTCCAGTAAGTAGCACAGTGCTTGGCACGTAGCATTTTATAAGTTTGATTCTTAATTTACCCTAAGTGGTTATCCCTTTTTGGGGAGACTCAGTACTATCTAGCCCAGCATCGTAAGCTCGAAGGATGTTAAGGATGTGAACCCATTCTGAGGACTTTGGGAGGATGAGAGTCATCTTGGCCATTTATGGCCTTGGGTATGAGTCCCTCCCAGCCCCACCCCCACCCCCGTTGGGTGAACTAAAGGCTGTCCCAGTACGAGTGGCCCATGTGCATTTGAACTCTGAGTTTTTGTTGTGGGAACTTCTAGGGCTTCTGTAGAGACTTAAGACAGTAGCCGCATTCGTCTATCTCAGGGATTAATCGAATTAACCTTTAAGCAATCTTTTAGTTAGCAATCCTGCATTCGGGTCTACGTTCGAGATAAGGATCAAACCAGATAACGTGAAGAGGGAGGCAAGGCTCAAACCCGGGGGAGTCCTGAGGAAGTGGGCGCCTCAGCTGAGCCTAGACAAGGGGACCCCAGGAAAAGAGGGAGAGGCCCTCAAAATTAAATAGAGCGTTTCAGTTCTGAATCTCAATGTAACACTAGCAAGGGGGGAATCCAGATGGACAAAGGCTCATCTACAAACATGGTGAGAGTTTCTGCCAAAAAAATAAACAAAAAACTTTTCAACTGAGTTTTCTTCCATTGCCCCGCTCCTCCCAACCGCCACAGTGACAACTGTCAATGCTCCGCTCCCAAGGAAACGCCCTCCCCCGCCCCCGCTAAAACCGTAAAGCAACTGTCGCAAGACGCCCTCCTCCCCAGAGGGCCTGCGCCGATGGTCCCCGCGCTCCGCCCCTCCAAAGTGTCACGTGACCGGGTCCGGACCGGCTTCCGGCGCGGCGCACGCCTGTGACATTACGCGGGTCCGTCGTCGCGTCAGGGTTGGCCTCCCTGCTGAGGGAGGGAGGGAGGGAGGCGGCGGCTGAGGCTGGAGGCGGAGGCGGAGGCGGCTGTGGGAGATGTGGGGCTTTGAAGGAGATTGAGCCCGTTCCCTCCTCCCCCATATACCGGACACCGGCGCTGTGGACATAGGCTCGCCCTGGTTCCTCGCCCCCGGGGCTGAGGCGGAGACCCGGGCAGGCTGTCCCGCTTGGGCTCGGGCCCCGGCGCCGGCGCCGGCCAGGCCCAACCGCTGGGAACGGAACGGAGCGGAGCTGAGGAGGCCGAGTCGGTAAGAGGAGGGAGCGGCGGGGCCTGGCCAGGGCCCAGGCCAGGACGGCCCCCGGCGCCGGGTGTCTGTCTGTCTATCTCTCCCTCCCTCCTCTGCTCTCCCTCCCCCGTCTCGCCCAGTAATTCTCCGCCCCCTTTGTCCAGACTCAGCCGCTCCCTCCCTTCCCCTTGCCTCCCTCCTTTACCCCCTGCTGAGGTCCCGGGGAATGTCAAACCTGGCAGCCCGGACTCTGCTTTTTCTCCGCCTTTTCTTCCTGCCTCTCTTTCCCCCTAACTTTAGCTGTCATTCCTTGTGCCTTGTTTCTTCGTTCTTCGCGTAACCTTTTTTTACGTGACATCTTTTCCGTCTTGTCTTCCTTGCCCTTTTCTTTCTGTTCTGACCATTCTTTCTCGCCTATCCACATTTCTTCCTTCCTTCCCTTCCCCCAGCCTTCCTTGACTCTCCTCTTGGCTTCCTTCCCTTCACTCCCACAGTTTTCCTTACCTTCCAGTCTTCCTTACTGCCTCCCCCCCCCCTTTTTTTTTCACTCCCTCCTTCTCGTTTGTCTCCCTTCCCACCCAGTCTTGCTGTACCTTCTTCTAGGCTTGTTTGCTTGCTCTACCCTCTCCCACTCCATCTTGCTGTCTTCCCTCAACCTCTTCCTTAGTCCCCCATTTTCCTTGCCTCCCCCTTCTTCATTGTGAGTCCATCCTCTCCATTCTCTCCATGGCTCCCCCACTCCTTTATTCGCTCTTGGGGGTCCACCGCTCATTCCCCTCTTACAGTCTCCCTTGCCCTGTCTTTGTACCGAATATTCTTTAAGGATTCAGTCCCCTCTTTAGACTCCCTTTGCGATACACTCATACTCTTTCCTTTTTTCCTGATTGGTTTGTGTGAAATTATTTGTAGCTACTGCCCCCCCCCCCTTTTTTTTTGTATCCTTGACCTTAATTCATCTTTCTCATGACATCTTCCTACTTTCTCCTATCCTTTAAGTATCTCCATCGACGAGCTGAATTTTTATTTCTCACCAGTGTGGTCTTCATCTTGTTGTGACCTTTGAAAAACTTAGCATGTTACCATTTACTGACTGTTGACGCATCATGTGCACCCTGTGAGGAACCTGACGAAAAGAGTAAAATTATATAATTATGTATCCACTCAAACTTTTCAGGTAGCCACATATGTAGCCACTTCTGCATATATACTTCCCCTGAGTCTCCTTTGGATTTTGTTTTTTTTTTTTCCTAATAATGTAAGTTTACCTTTACTTTTTTTTTAAAGTATTTTTCTTGCTTGGTTTTAAAACTTCTCTTCTACTCTCCCCCAATTTTGAATTTTGAGTATTTAACTATGACTTTACATTTTGTTACCACATATATGGTTTATTTTCCTTTTTACCTGTTGAAAGGAAAGGTGAGAATGATATATTATTGGATATTCTTCCTCACTTTTTGAACTTTTTCCTAAAGAGGTACAAATAATTTTTATTTACCCCAAAGGTAGTAGAGCAATTATTGATCATTCAAAATGATAATTTGAAAATTAAGTATATTAGGTTTTAGAATTTTTCTTTTGCTCTAGCATCAGGTTAACTTTCTAATTGCATTTTGTTTAGGCTAATATAATTAGCCTCAGTTTATATAGCCCTGAGTACATTCTCTAAAAGGAAGATGTGGTAACAAGGAAGCAAGATTAAAAATGAGTAATTCACATGTGGATAATCAAAAGCAGTCTGTTATTTTGCAGTTTTCTTCATCTTGATGATAGAAACATTTTTATTATCAGAGTGGTAATTCTTAAATTGATATATAACGTACACAACTATTCACAAGTTTAAAAGTTAAGCAATTTCCAGTGTGTATTTCTGATCTGAATTGATTGCGAATGCAATCATGCTCACCTAATTCTTTCATCTCAAGTTTTAAAATTAAAATCTTTGCATTATTTGACATTTGCCACTTAAATAGTTGCTAATATGAAACCTTGATTCAAAATTCTTAAAATGTTTAGTGAGACAATTGTACTGTAATTTAGATTGGTAATAGTTGATGTTTTTTGCATGGGTTAAAACCTTTTCAGGGATCAATATAAAGCATTTGGATTTTTTTGTGGCTGATGAACTCCATTTAAAATTTCAACTGGTTCATTTATTTCTTAGTAAATTCCATTGGCATTACTCTTTACCTTTCAAATCAAAAGTAGAATAAATTTTATAACTCAAGTAATTTTTATTCTATGTGCTTTTCCTTCCCTACTCATTTGACTGCAAATTGAACAAACCTATAAGTCAGAGTAACTTTAAATATCCTCTAACTTGTCACTATTGAAGTTCCCAGTTTTATTTTTAAAATATTCTATTTGAATTTTTTTTTGTTTGTTTTCCATACCTATCCTATGCACATCATGTTGGAATCTTAATGACTTTTTTCTCTTGAGGTAGTGAAAAGAGAAAACTGAAGGACAGACTCTCAAGATGAGCAAAAAGCCCCCAAATCGTCCTGGAATCACTTTTGAGATTGGTGCTCGTTTGGAGGCACTGGACTACTTACAAAAATGGTATGAAAAAAATAGACTTTGTTCACCTCAAAGTATTTGTAGCATGTAGTTCTATGTCTTCACTAATTCTGCCCCAATCATTAGATTATTTTTATTTTAAAAACACATGTGAACTTTAGTTTTTTCTTTAAAATAAAAAGTTTAGGTTTAAGATTTTATTGTATTTTGCTTTTTTATATAAAGCTATTTAACAAAACCTGTTTAGGTATCTGTGGCATGGAAACAAACACAATAGGATATGAGGGATTTAGAATGTGTTAAACATGAACTTTGTGGGGCTTAGTCTCTAAAGCTTGCCTTCTCAAGTTTTTAGTGTGTTTTTTTATAAATATATAATTTGCTTTCCTTGGATATATTTTAAATGGGTAGTTATAGTACATTATCTGGGGGTTTAAAGCCATATACATATATGGTCAAAATTATGCTTTTCAAAATTTATGCTTTTCCAAAGTAGTTATATATAATTTGCTCATAGTTTTATGTTCCTGAATGAACATAATTCAGCTCCTCCAGCAGTATGTCCACTTGGCCAGGAGTATGGATTTTACCTTTAGATTACCAGTGGTTAAATATCTTTTTTAGATTATCTAAAAACTGCATGATTCTTTGTGCCCTCTGCCTCCTTTTCTGCCACTCAGCCATTCTCAGTGCAGAAGCAAGAAGGAGATTGAATGGAATTTTTTAATTTTTCTTTTGTTAATTAGTCATTGTGGCCAAATAATTTCATCATTGAATGTCTAGCCTACTTCTGATGCATTTCTCTGATACCTAGCTAGGCTCATCTTTGGAAAACATCTTGGGTTGGTTGCCAGGACCATACCTGATGCTTTTCCATCGTGGTAAAACCTGTTAGATCTTATGCTTTGCTGAGCATAGCCTTTGAGAACCCAGGATTACCTTTACAACATGATGAGGCATTTGAATAAGACTTTGTGAAAGAATGAAGTTGCAGGTAAATGGAAGGGTAATTTATAGGCACTTCTTAAAAAGGCAGAGAAAAATAAGTATTTTTTTTTTTTTTGCATATGAGATGAGGTTTATTTAGAGAACTCTAGAGATTTAGCTAAAACCCATGGAAACAATAACTTCAATAAAGTCAGTGGGATATAAAATACACTCACAAAAATAGTCACCAGCCTTTCTCTAGTACAAAAAGAATCCAATGGAAAGAGAGAAAAAAGATTCTCCTTAAAATAACCAGAATTCATAAAATACCTGGTAGTCTGCTTAACCATGACACACAGGAATTCTGTGTATGCAACTACAAAGCACTCTAGAAATAATGGAAGACTTAAATAATTGGAGAGACATTAATTGTTCATAATTGAACTATGCTAAAATAATACAAATGACAATGCTACTTAACTGATTTTACAGATTTCACTGCCATACTGAGCAGGCTACCTCTCAAAGGATTACTTTCAAGAACCAGACAAAATAATGGCAAAATTCATTTGGAGGAACAAACTCTTAAGAATATCAAGAAAAAATAATTTTTTAAAAGTGAGAAGGAAGGGAACCTAATATAGCAATAGATCTCAAACTATACTACAAACAGTAATCACCAAACTGTTTGGTACTGATTAAAAAGTAGAAAAGTTGTTTGAGTGGAACAAATTTGAGTACACAAGACATGGAAACAATAGAACATAGTATTGTAATGTTCAGTAAACCCAATGGCACCAACTGCTGAGGTAAGAACTCAACTATTTGACAAAGACTCCTGGGAAAGTTGGAAAACAGGCTGGTAGAAATCAGGTTTACATAGAAATCTCACACCTTTTATCACAAGTTCCAAATGGATGCGTGATCTATATCTGTTGAGTCCACCTAAAATAAAAATGGAAGTCACTACTCCAGACATAAGGATTCCTGTGGGTCACACATTGACTTAGTTTTGAAATGTAGTATTAATCTGTGTTTTGTTGTATTTTGTTAAACATACCGCAGTTACATTTTAACCTGGTTCAGGCCGTACATGGGAGTTTTGTGGGCCTGTAATTCATGTTTTCTACCTCTGATGTAGAAATTACAAAAGTTCATAATTGTAGATAAATTAGAGAAGAAGGGAAAGATATTTTTCATAACTCTGGATAGGGTGAGAGTTCTTGATCAAAGAAGGGATTGAAATACTCACCGAAGATAAAGTGGATAATTTTGATTACATGAAATTGAATTAAGAAACAGTTAACTACAAAGAAAAAAAATCTTTGCAAAAAACTTCTCTGTGAAAGGTCTGCCATTCTGGATAGATAGGAAATTGATACTAATACATGAGAACAAGAGCCATTCCCTAGTAACAAAGGATCAAAGGCTATGAACAGGCAGTTCTAAATTAATGAGAAACATCCACATGAGAAAAACAAATGCTCCAGATATTTAATAATTAAAAGACTGGAATGTTCTACCTCACCCCATCATATTGGCAAAGATAACAGAAAAGAAAAATGGCAGTTGTTGGAGGTAGAGGGACTATGAGAGGGCAGATACACTAATGTTGTGTTGATAGTGCTATGAATTGTTCCAGATATTCTGGAAAGCAAGTTGGAACTATATTCTAAAAGTCACTAAATTGTACTCTTTGGCCCAGCAATAATGCTGTTAGGTAGTATTGGTGGGTCAAAGGGTATGCACAAAAGATCTCCTTAGAAAGATCAAAGGGAGAGGAAAGAGACTCAGATGTACAAAAACGTTTATGGAACTTTTTTTTTTTTATAGCAAAGAACTAAACACTAAGTGGGATGCATTTTCAGATACCACTAGTGTGTAAATTTGTTTGCTGGATTATACCTGTTTGTTACAGGGGAGGCTTTTAATTTTGGGAGGGAGGCAGAAAATTGTGAGTGCAGTGAGAAAGTAGTTACAGTTTAGAAAAGAAAGGGAAGAAAAGAGCATGAAAAAAAATTTTAAAGTACATAGAAGAGAGCACAATGAGGTTCAGAAGAGGACAGACAAATTGGGAAGTTTCAATATTAAGTCTAATATTTACTTAAAACAACAAGATGTAGGTTGAAGAGAGTCAATTTCAGTCCCTTTTTCTGTTCCTTATTTTATAAAAAATTACTGTTGGGTGCTCAAGTTCATAATTAAAAAATAAAGTTTACTCCAGAAAGGCACAGAAAGGAGATGGTTGCATTGGTTATATCATATGCCTGAAGGCAACAAGAAATATTATTTCATAGGACATTTGGTCACCTCATACTGTAGTGCTTAAAGTATTAGCAAAATGACAGCTGTGAAAACAAATATAGTTTGTACACTGACATGTATTGAAAAAGATGAAGAGATAGAGAAACTACAAAGATATCAATAAGACCTTCCAAATTAAATCGTACACTTTAGGTAAGGATGGTGAAAAATGTATTTGAAGGTGTAGGTTAAGAAGAAGGACTGAGAGAGGACAAATACTTAGACTTCACAGTAGAAAGCTCGCACATTTACATCATGAATGCTTCAGAAAATAATGTCATTATGTCAAGCACCAAATCATGAAAAATGTTTTAATAGATACAGAAAGACTCATTTGTATGGGAGTCATCCTTGAGTCAGCTGTCTGTGTGTAGTTAGACCACTGACTTATTTGAAAAAAGATTAGAATAACTAAAAATCAAAAAACTAGAAGAGTAACAACAAAAATATAGGATACAGTTGACCTCACTCAATCCTGAGCTTTTCCAATGATTAATAATGAAAAATGGATAATAGACAGCAGAAACAACATCACCACTGATAATTATATACACACTTTTAACTGATATAAATCAGTTATCGTAACAGAGTAGCCAAAAGATCTTAAAAAGTGCCTTAGCAGTCATTGCTAAGCAAGAGCAATGGCTACCCAAGGCAGCACCGGTTTAGAATATAAACTTGTTTGTAAAGTTTTACTCAAAACGTATACAGATGAACAGGAGTAATAAGACCTCATAAAGCAGAGAGAATCATTAGATTCTCTCTTTAAACTGCATTAAAGTAAGCTTTGTTAACTGATGAAGCAAAGTCATGCCAAGGACATTTAAGGATGAAAATGGAAGGAGTAAAACAAGAACATTGGAAAAGATGTGCAAAGTTTTTTGTTTCTTATTTTGTTCGTTTTTAGCAGACTTTTCATCATCCAATCCAACAGAGCCACCATACTTAGACTTTAACATCATAGTCCCCCATATGCTTATAGAAATGGTAGAAATGGCTTCGAAGTAAATAAATATGGGAAAAACCCTGGACTGGACAAAATCTACATTGAAGAAATCTGTATTGGAGCTGATAGACACAATTGTGTGGGCACTGAAGAATCAGTTCACAAAGTATCTAAGGGGTATGACCCAAAGGTATGGGGGATAACCAACAACTCAGATCTTATTAATGAAAAGAAGATGACTAAAAGAACATCAACAACTACTGGCCTATATGCTTTCTTTCCCATCTATATAAAATCTTTAATATTGATCTATACATGTATTAAGGGTATTCTTGATGAGCGTATGTAAATAGGAAACTGCAAGGGTTTTACAAATTATATTCTACAAAGGAATACGTGTTTACTTGCAGATGATTGAAAGGTGTAGAGAATGCAAGACCCACTGTGTTCATTGTTAGTTGATTATGAAAAAAGCTTTTGATTCTGTAGAGCAAAACACTTAAAGATTGCTTTCCAATAAAGTCCTCCCTCCCTTATATCCAAATTTTGAAGGTTCCTTCAATGAATAATGGAATGATCAGAATAATTTTGTCTTACAACCCTCTGATCATAAACATTTGGTTGAGGCATAAAACAAGGGGTGTTCTCAACAAAAGTGCTCACCGTTATGATGGAGGGGAATGTGTTGGCAACCAAAAATGGTTATAATATAATATAATAATATAATAATATAAAAATGATTATAAACTCTGCCCTCCTAATACAGGGAACTAGTTAGAGAGACCATATTAGAGAGGGCTTCTTTGTGGATGATGAGGTCCTCCAGATGCTTCTTTTTAACAGACAACATTGTGCTGATTGCATCAAGCCCTGTAACATTGCGTGGCTTCCTGAAAACACCTATCATCACTCAAAAGAGTTAGACCTTAGCTTCTTCACAGGGAAGACCAAATTGAGTGAAGTGTTTATTTCCCAAGTCATGACATGCATTTGATTAGACTACATAGAGAACTTGGACGATCTATAGTTATATCTGTATATTTGGGACAGATGGTATGAATGGACAGGTAGTTGGGTCCAGAATTAAATGGAAAGAGTGGGCTGTGCTGTCTTCAGGAAATTGTGGAGTTCTTTTAATGATCCCAAAGTTCTCCCCCAAACAGTGAGTCATCTTTTAAGTACCAATTATCCTACCTGTTTTGTATAACCTTAAGACCCTGAACACAACTGTATCAAAAAAAAAAAAACTCTCTCTTAAAAATTCTTAAAAATTAGTATCACACTGAGAGCAATAGAGAGGCTCATATGAGTGAGCAGGCTACAATGTATAACCAATTGGGAACAGAAGAACAGGATTAAAAAATGCTGTCAGGGAAATTTATGGTTGTAAAAGAATGTGAGTCACATAATGAACGGGCATGGCAGGTTGACAGCCCAAGTACTCCACTGATAACTTTATGATGTCATAAGAAAGCAAGGAAGACCACCAACATGTTAGTAGATCCCTGTATAGTGAACTCATGGGAGAACATGGATGACAGTCACATAGGACAGGGTGGTATAGATGATTTGTGATTTGTATCACTGAAGGAAACATCCAATTCAGTGATATTCAGTACTCATTTGGATATTTGAATGAACATGAACATAAAATGTGTGCCTTGTCCATTAACCAGATTGCTACAGTAGAGCTTAACACAAGGAATAGTTGAGCTCTTTTTGAGTGGGGAAATAGAAATTTAGTATTGCCAGTGCTTCATTTGGAACCTCATTTT
This sequence comes from Trichosurus vulpecula, assembly GCF_011100635.1. Classification (NCBI taxonomy): domain Eukaryota; kingdom Metazoa; phylum Chordata; class Mammalia; order Diprotodontia; family Phalangeridae; genus Trichosurus; species Trichosurus vulpecula. The sequence goes on along the minus strand of NC_050573.1, from coordinate 103,053,188 downwards.
TTGGTAGCTTATCTATGGTTATCTTCTTTTACGTTAATTGCTGCCTGAGTTGACATCCAGGAGGTGCACTATTAATGGTTATTTAAATGTGCTTAAATATAACATTTCAGCTTTTGTTTATTTTTTGTTTTGGAAAGCACTTTGATGGTCAAACATTCAGACACAGTTGCATCAGGAAATATTTGAAACAGGGTAAACCTTGCATCAGTCTTAGAACTGCCATATTCCTTGGAGAACTGGCTTTTAGGGAGCTGTTGAGTAGGGGGAATAGGAAAATAGGTATCTTATCTACTTTTGAGTCAGTTCATATTATCTATCTATTGTTTTGTTTGAAGTTAGTTTTGGAGCCTGTGAGTATACCTGTAGCTAAACATGAGTACAGAAACATGCCTGAGCCAAATGAAAATTATATTTAAGTTATTTGGTCGTTTATGTGGTTCATGTTTCAGTTTCCCTTTACTAATACAACTCATGACACTTGGATTGTATTATGAAAGCTGATATGCTTGTATTCCCTGGAGTACCATTTTATTGTTGATATTTGATAATAAGAGTTACCCTGTTTTAGTTTAGTTAGTAATTGGCCATCGTTGATATCTCTGTTGTTCAAGATAATAACATTTTACCATAGGAGGAACTATTACGTGTGATAGAAAGGAAATCTGTACACATCTTATGAAAATACTTTAGATTATAATACTCACTACATGACAGATTTGACATGTGTCAAATTTTGCAGACTATCTTAGTGTTCAGAATTTAAGGAATATTTCTTCTTTAACCATGTTTTCAGAGTCTCAAGCTACACAAAGCATTTTCTTTACAATACTGGCAGGTAGGTAGTACAAGAGTTAGAATTTGTTTTATAGATGAAAGAATTGAGGTTCTAAAGAATTAGGACTGGAATTGGATTTTTCTACTATACGATGTTGCCTGCAGCTTGTAAAAAGTGAAATGATTCTCATTAGTGTTATCCTCCTAATAATCCCCAGAGGAAAAGATTTACTACTCATTTAGCACTATGGCAAAGTTACAGATTACTTAGCAACATAATTAGCTCCTAGTCTTGGGAGAGCAAATGGTGTTATTTGTATTTTTCTTTCTAATACTGTTTATATCATTAATTTTGCATTGGTGTATATTCACTTTTGGTGCCCAAATATTTACTGAATAAAAAGTAAAAAATTGTTTTAGTTGGGAAAGATTTTTAAAAGGACCAAAAATGAATGCGTTTTAAAACCAACTTCTGAAGTCAATAGCTATTTTATGTTAGTTAGATTTTGTATTTAATGGGGTAAGGGTGAAAAAAGTATTGACTAAACCCAAAATTATTTTATAAATTTTTCAGGAAGTGGAATTGTTAGTAGATTTTGTGTAGGATCATTAAAATTTATGCCCTTAATGACGTTTTGTTTTATTTTAACTACCCAGTCATTTTAACTGAATATAAATAAACTAGTCGAAATAATAATAGCTAAGAATAATAAAGTAAAAGCCTAATTGTTTTCGTTTTTATGTGATCATATTGTCCAGTCCAGGTTTGAGTTGTACAGAGTAACCTTTCCAGAATTGGAAGAGACCTAATATGAATGATTTGTTAGTTACTGTTAGCAACAACTTTAGTCAACGTAGTATTATATATATGGCTAACTATTTTTTTTAACCTTATGAATTTTTGGATAGATTTTATACTTTGTTTTATAATTATTCAATTCACAAATATAATTTTGTCAGTATTTATATTTTTAAGTAGAGTTCCATATGTAATTATCCAGTTGAAGTCAAAGTAACACTTTTCTCGATGTGAATTTGTTACTTTATGTCAGCAATTTCAAATGAAATGACTTGTTCACAGAAAGCACTTAATAGATGTTTGCTGTATTGAGTAAAATAATTCTTATGCTTGAGTGATAGTAAAGTCAAATAACTAACATTCTATGCTGGATGTTCATCTAATCATTAAGACGTGATTTCATGTGAGACATAAAAGAAATTCTGTGTCATTTTCTTTATTTTTGTTATGTACTATGTTTCACTTGATATTATAAATTGTTATTTTACATAGTAGCTTCACTAGCAATAAAGTATTTGAACCCTGAGGTATTTTGCCATCTTTTAAGTAGCAACAAAAGTTAGATTATCTAAATGTCTTGAAAAAAATTGGTTTTCCCAGTATTTTTTTTTTTACTTTCTATTCTCAAAACTATACTGTATAGTAATCATTTCAGATTTGCTAATGCAACTCAACAACTGTTTTTAAATACTTACTGTATTTAAAAGCACTATTTTAGGTATTGGGGATAAAGAAATTTAAGATATGCTCCATCTCTTCAGGGTAACTGTAATATATTTAGTTGAGGGGAGATAAACTATACTACCTTGTATTAAGAAACTTTATTTCTAGATACATCTTTCATATAGTCAACCCTGAAAAAAAGAGCTACAAACCCTGTTAGGCATAATAGTACTGAAGATCCTAGTACTATTCATCAGTAGAGGGTTTTAAGATTGTAGAGAAGGAAAATGTTCTCTATAAGAAAGATAAATTTTAAGTTCAAAGGACAGAAAACTTTCAAATTCTTAAGCTTTTTAAATTTTAGGATAGATTTAATTTAAAAATCTGTTTGAGGTAACAAGTAGAAAAAATTGACTAAGTTAGGTTTTTTACCTTGTTGCTTCATCTGACCTTACCGTTTATTCTTCACAACTCAGAAGGAGATGCCAGCGCTATATTTTAAATTTCAGAGAGTGATTTGCTTTTAATATTTTGAGATGTTTTATAGTGAAGTCTGAAATTTTATTGTGGCTACAACAGTTTATCAAAGATAATTGAAGCAGATACTTATGAAGTAGTTGAGGTAATTCAGCTTCAGTTTGAAGGGTTAATCTTGGGTCATTGAGGATCCTCTGACTGAACAGTAAACTTCAATGCCTCTTGAGGATTTTAATTTATATTTCCTAAGTGCATTAATTTATTCTAAAAACATCCAGCTTGAACTCTCTCTCAGTCTGACTAAAGACTCAATTATTTAACAGAAACAAATTACATGTATAAATATATCCATACATATCACCTATCTTTTTTTAATCTTGATTGCCCCCTCTACTGCCACTTATTAAAAGCTGTTGAAAGAGAATCAGGAAAAATAATTGCTTTCAGGACACAACAAAAGATTCTGATGCGTACTTATTAATATGTAGACTTGAACCAAACGATATTTAAGGTCCCTACAGTTTTCAGCCTTTGATCCTGTAATTCTTTGACCAAATAAGGTAACAGTGTGATGAAAATGAAGAAGGCAGAAACCCATTAAAATATTTTTGAGTTGAAAAATAATCCAGCATGTTATTGCTTTTAGTGATGGCTCATGTACTCCTTATCATGTAGGGGAAGTCCATGGTTCTATCTGACTTTAAGATAAAGAAAATAATTATATTAAGTCTTCTTTAGTGGTGGTCTGAATTCTGATGTGTCCTTATTTTAATCAAAATATTCTCTATTGTAAGCAAATTTATGATTTAGAAACTACTCAAGTGGACTTTAGAAAGTATATTACATAAAATTCATACAATTTATGCTTTTTCCACTTTTGCCTGAGTAATTCCATGTAATTTCCTTCCAGTTCTAAACAGAAGAATGAAAAAGATGTAAAGCTGGCAGATGTTTTTGAGCATCGCCAATTAGACATTTTTGGTAGAGTAGTCTAAATTTTGAACAGGCAAATGCTATTTCTACACATTTGGAGATTTTGAACTGGTAATGAAGCATTTGCAAATGTGCATTTTGAAAGATTTACTTGCATAAGACTGACAGCTAGTTGGAGATTGAGGAAATGTGGGCTGAGTAGGAATAAGGAAAGCCTTGTTTAAGTAATAGAAAATATCAGATCAGTTGGTCAGTAAGCATTTAGTAAGTGCCAGGCACCTTCAAACCTAAAGGCATATGCAGAGGATGAAGAAAGAAGAAACTGATTAGGATAGGAAAAAATTTATACAGATATTTAATGCCTATTATGTCCTTAAATTGTCTCTTATGCAAAATATGATTAACAGATGAATGTATAATGGACCCACTAAAAGAGAGGAAAAACAGGCGTGAGTGAGAAAAAAGAAGAAAAGAATGGTCAGAAATAGTGCAGGGCCGGAAATTTTGAGTTCATAAAATAGTTTATCTATCCTTGGCTTATGCAAGATCAATACATTGGAATTTCAGTCTTTTCCAGTAATTCTTTTACTAGAAATAACTTGGAAGTTGAACTTGGTGGCTTATAAAACACACACACACACACACACACACACACACACACACACACACACACCCCTTTTTTTCCTTTTAAATAATCTTTTAAGGTCTTGTATGATCTTACTGGCTGTATTTGCACAATGCCAAATTGAAAAACTGATCTATGTAAGTTTAAAAGTAAAGTGAAAAAAAAATTTAAGTTTAAAAGTGAAATGTGTTGGATATACTTAGCAAGATACTTCTGGAGTGGGACTTGCTTGAATATAAAATGAGTTTCCAGTTATCTTTGTCAGTGAGTAAGAGAAGAAAAACAAGGATTGTTCAAAAATATTTGAATATATTCTGCCCTTGTACTCAAACACATGTATGCACATAGACAAATTCTTAAACTTATGAATGGTCAGTGAATTGATGGTGCAGCAAGAGCCCCTCTCTTGTCTCCACTAGTGTATATGTGTCGTCTTTGATTCAAAAAGGTCCTGCATTACTCGGTGCAATATACAATCATTATTGCTTTAGGGAACCAGAAAATCTCTGCAGAGAAGATGATATTTAGGCTACGCTAAGGGTACTCTTATAAGGAATATCCCTGGGATGGTTCTAGAATCAAACCTTCATCCCCGGGACCTTGGCCATTTAGAATCTGTACCAAAGTGGGATCTATATCATAGTGTGTAGGAAGAAAAGAAGAAATGGGATTCCATTTGCCAAATCCATATTAGGATTAGCATAAAACTATAATATAGTTTTATAGTCTAAGTATATAGTATAACTAGTATAAAATTAATTAGTATAAAACTATCTTAACCAGTGGCAATGCAGTTTATCATTTTTTACCATTTTTTCTGAAATTATTTCATTACTAAAAGAATCTCTCATTTCTTTACTGTCACTGCTTCCTTCCTGAATGCAGATCTTAATAACTGAATATTCTCCAGAGTTGGTTTGGCTGAAGCATTGTTACCCTCCAGCAAAATTCATTATTAACCTTTCAAGAGTTTTGTTCTACCATCAACTTATTCACCATTCAAAGTGTAAGGTTTTGGAGATGGGCTCTGGTCGGCATTATAAGCCATTTCAACTTTGTAGGATCTTCCAGAGTTCAGCACTCATTTGACATAGCCTGTTAGAAACCAGGGTCACTTCTATGCCACAATGGGCCACAATGAGATTTTTAGATTACCATATTATACAAGAAAGAACTTGATTTCTCAGTGGAGAAGCACACTAATAAAGTATTTTCTCCTCTTGTAGGCAACTACACTAAGAGAAGTCCTTTATTTTATTTTGGATAACTAGACAAATTTTACAGAACAATAGTATGTTTTTACTTCGTGGCTACGAGAAGAGTATATTGTATTTTATATTATATTTTATTGTAATAGTTTTAAAATAGCATTTGGTCTTCTAATATTGACTATATAGAAGTAAAATATCATGAAAAAATATCAAATTTTAAGAGACTGAACTTGAAAAAATTGTTAGACTTATAGTTTCTAGAAACTTCAAAGATAATTTGTCAAACCCCATCATTTTATGGATGAAAAAATTGAGGCCCACAGAGGTTAAATGTTTTCTCTAGTAACAACTACCTTGTGACTTAGCTAAGGCTAGCATCCAGTCAGTGAGTTAGCATTTATTAATATTAAGTGCCTACTATGTGCCAGGTACTGTGCTAAATACTTGGGATACAAAGTAAGGCAAAGACCAGTCCCTGTTCTCAAAGAATTCTCGATCTAATGGGGAGACAGCATGCAAACAATTATGTGAGAACAAGATATGTACAAGATGATCTGGGGTTTCAGAGGGAAGGCACTAATATTAAGGGAGACTGGGAAAGGCTTCTTATAGAATGTGGAACTTTGGTTGAGATTAAAGGAAACCAGGGAAGCCGAGAGGCATAGATATGAAAAAGGGAGAACATTCCAGGAATGGTGGACAGACAGTGAAGCAGAGTAGGGGGATGGAGTGTTATATACAAAAAAACAACAAGAGACCAGTGACACTAGATTGCAGAATGTTAGTGGGGAGAAGGTATAAAAAGACTGGAAAGGTAGGAAGTATCTAGGACTCAGTGGTGGGGAATGTGCAGCCTTGAGGCCACATGTTGCCTTCTAGGTCCTTGGGTGTGGCCTTTTGACTGAGTCCAAGTTTTACAGAAAAAATCTTTTTATTAAAGGGATTTGTTCTATGAAATTTGGATTCAATCAAAAGGCCACACTTGAGGACCTAGAGGGCTAGGTAATAAATGGCTTCAATATTCAAACAAAGAGTTTTATATTTGATCTTGGAGATAATAGGGAACAACTGAAATTTATTGAACGGAGGAGGGGCTGGTTTTGTCAGACCCACTTTAGGAAGATCAGTTTGACTGCTGAGTGGAGAATGGATTGGAGTGGGGAGCAACTTGAGTCAAGAAGACTAACTAGTAGGCTATTGCAGTAGTGTAGGTTGTTATGAGAAGGGTACTCCAAGGTGGTTGCCGTGTCAGAGAATAGAAGGCGCATATATAAGTGAGATACTACAAAGGTAGAAATGACAAAATTTGGCCACTTATTGACTATGAGAAGTGACAGAGTAAGAAATTAAGGATGACACCTAGGTTGTGGGGCTGAGTGTCTGGGGGGATGATAATACCCTTGACAGTAATAGGAAAGTTAGGAAGAAGGGAGGATTTGAAGAGAAAGATAATGGATTTGGATTTGGACATGTTAAATTTAAGATTTCTGTGGGACATCCAGTTTTGAGGTGTCCAATAGGAAGTTGGGGATGCAAAACTGGACTTTGGGACAGAAGTTAGAGCTGCAAAAATATATCAGAGAGTCATCTACATGGAAATAATTGTATCCAAAGGAGCTGCTGAGATCATCAAGAGAAACAGTGTAGAAGGAGAAGAGGAGAGCCCAGGACAGAGTCTTGGAGGATCTCTACGTTTAGCAGGAGTCATGAGTGACCTGGATGAAGATCCAGTAAAGGTGACAGAGTAGGAGCTGTCTGACAGGAGAGCCAGGAAAGAGAAGTACCATGAAAACTTAGAGAGACCAGAGTGTCAAGAAGATGATAGTGTCAAAGACTACAGAGAAATAGATGAGGATTGAAAAAAGGGCCATGAGATTTGGCAATTATGAAATCATTAGTAACTTTGGAGAGCAGTTTCAGTTGAATGATAAAGGAAGAAGCCAGACTGAAAAGACCGTAAGAGGGAGATAAGTGAAAGCAGTGATTATTGATACTTTCTCAAATTGTTTAGCCACAAAAGGGAGGAGAAATGGATTGTTGGCTAGGAGACAGAGGAGGATCAAATGAAAGTTTTTTGGGGATGGAGTGGGGACACATGGACATGTGTGTAGGTAGTAGGGAAATAGCCACTAACTGCAAACAGGAAAAGTGAAGAATAGTGAGGAAAAAAAGTAGGAGTGATAGAAGGGGCAATCTGTTGGAGAAGACTGTTACTTGTGCAGGTATAGGGGTTTGCCTTTGCAAAGAAATGGGCTATTTCTCCATGTGAAGTGAATGAAAAAAGAGACATTGGAGTGATGTGAAATGAAGCAAGGTTCTCAGGGGAAGAGGAGCTATGGGAGGTTTTGAGGAGGGATGGAAAGGTTTAGAAGAATCATGGTGGTGAACAGTGTACTGAATTAATAAGGCAGTTGTAAAATAGTTTCCTGCTGCAGGGAGGGCCCAGTTGAAATTACATAACATAAATTTGTCATGGACCCAGTAATTACGGTTTTGTGATTTTCTTCAGCTTCATTCACCAGCACAATAAGGAGTGAAGGCAGTGGATAGTGGAATTAATACAAAGCTGTGATTTGGAAGGGACAAGATCTTCAGTGGGGAAAAGGGGAAAGGGACTAGACAGAGGAAGATAGTGTAGAATTAAACTGGTTCACAAAGGGATCATGTGGGGAAGGGAAAAGAATGGTAATTATACAGGATTTGATGGCTTGGGAAAGAACTGAGGGATGAAGTGATTGGAGGATGAAATGAGGACAGAGAACACAGTTTGCAGTTGCAATGCATTAGGGGAGGTGGAATGACCACATTATGATCAGAAAAGGGAATTTTAGAGTTCTTAAACATGATATTTATGGTAGGTGATGGCAAGGTCAAGGATGTAACAAATCCCTATGTGGAACTTGTGGGATGGGTGAAGCCATGGAAAACAGCTAAGTTGAGGAATCTTGAGGTTAGGGTGTTTGAAGAAGTTATCTATATTGTGTGTTGAAGTTCCCTAGTATGAGGGCAGAGGTTGGAGAGGAGAGAAAGATTATGGGCCAGTCACTGAACTCATAGGAAGAAAAGTGTCCTGAAGATCTTTAGTAAACAGATACCAGAATCTTGAGTGGGTCATAAATATGGACTGAATGAAACTCAGAGGAGGATTGATAGGGATAGTAGGAGAGCCTGGAAGTGGCAAAGGGGGAGCAAGGAGTATTTCGATTTTCCACCACAACTGGTGAGTTGATGGGTATGAGTGAATGTACAGCTGGAGCTGGACAGGGTAGCCGGGGAATCTGTGTCATCAGGAGAGACCCAGGTCTCAGTGATCACAGGAAGATGGAAGGAGTAACAAAGGAACAGGTTTAAAATGAAAGCTAGGTTGTTACCTGTGGACCAAGCATTCCAGAGAGAACAGTGAAACAATTGGGTAGCTTTAAAGTGGGATATTGGGGGGTTGGGTCCAGTGGGGATGGGGATAAAGGAATGGTTATTGGAGAATGGAGTTTAAACAATGGCAGTCGAAGAGGGGTTTAGAATCACTGGGATGGGTTAGGTATGTCAGAGTGAAAATATCTTAGTCAATGAAGAATGGGTTCAGGCAGATCTCTAAGTCTGTTATCTGCATTTAGAAAGTGAGCCGGATTTGACTGAAAACTCAAATGGTGACATTTAAAGGTGATGGTTTTTGCTTAAATAGTATTCAGAAATACTTCAGAAGTCTGATTTGTTCTCATTGCTGAAAGCTAGATTTTTAAGACCCTAAAAATTAATATTGGCAAAATTTGCCTTTCCAATAACTGCTTGTTAAATAAAATCCATTGATTTGGGGATACTAAAAACTCTGACAATCATCATTTAGTTGTGGCAAATACAATTTAGCTTATGTAAAGAAAATAAAATATAGGATTTAATTGTTCATTTTGGGTTTCTAAAGGTATTCAGTATTGAATGATAGCACCCTAGATTTCATGCTTTTTGAAAAAATAAAAGATTGAAAGACTGGTAACATTAGCATTTTAAAGTTGATTCATTCCTTGCTTTTAAGTAATTGTGCTTTTGATGTATTGTGCTGTTTTTTCCCCATTACTTTATAATTTAAATCTTTTTTTTTCATATTTAGACACTTTATCAGTATCTATGATACCTTGATATTTTGGAAAACATTAAAGATACAGCAAAAAGAAGAGAGATTGCCCTTGCTTGTCATTTATTTTCTTGAAGAGGGTATTTATAGAATTTGATAACTACTTCCAGATTCCTTATGTAAACAAAAGCATAAACTTTACTAGAATTTTATTCGCATTAGAAATATGATTGAATCCAAGCTTACATAAGAAAATAAATAGATAATTCGTGTTCCATGATGTAGAAAATGAATGGCTGTAGTTCTGGTAGTGTTATAATATTGTAAGAACTTAAAAACAAAGTTAAGATGAAGTTGTTGTTTTTTGACAAATTTATAGCATAATGTAGGAGAGAAGTGATCAGTTCCAGAACTGTTCTATCATCATATTTCCAAAGGCACATCTGTCATTCTCAGCAAATGGCCTCCTACCTTTATTGAGAAGAGAGTGGTTCTCTGATATGACCCTCCCCCTACTCTCCACTTCCTTTCTTTTAAATCTAGCAGTGCTCTCATCTACCTTCTCCTTCCCTCCAGTGTTAGAGGATGAGGTAGACCTCATTTCCATTATACCATCTGTTCTTTTTCCTTTGATCTTTTCCATGACCTTGCTCTAACAGTCTTTACCTTTCTCATACATCATCAGTCTCATTCTATTCTACTTCTAGCTTCTTCCCATTAGCCTATGTTCAAGGTTCCACTTTCCTTCAAAACAAAACATAACCTTCAGTTGACCTTGTTATCCCCTTTCTTTTGTTTCCTTATCTTTCTCTTTTCCCCTGTTCACTGTCAGACTTCTATAAAAATAAATATCCATATGATGACTCTACAATCATATTCTTTTTTTTTAACTATTTTTTTGTAGGAGAAGGCAGGACAATTGGGGTTAAGTGACTTGGCCAAGGTCACACAACTAATAAGTGTGTCAAGAGTCTGAGGCCTCATTTGAACTCCGGTCCTTCTGACTCCAGGGCCAGTGCTGTATTCACTGCGCCACCTAGCTGCCCCTCTACCATCGTGTTCTTAAGCCTACTTCCCCTTTCAATCTGGTTTTTATCCCAACCGCTCTATTCCAGGGTCCTGAATGACCTCTTATAAATCAAATGACCTTTTTGTTAACTGCATCTTTATTTGACACTGTTGATGAATTTCTAATTCTGATACTCTTTGTTCTCTTGGCTTCTGTAAAACTTCAGTCTCATGGTTCTCTTCCTAATTTTCTTATTTCTCTTTCCTTTACTGGCTTCCCATTTTCCTGCCCCTTAAAATGTGAGTGTTCTCTGACCATATGTGAATTGTCCCGTGGTAGGTTATCAACTTTGACTTATCACTTCTATTGAAAATCTCATAAATCTGTATCTCTACCCTGTCTCTTTTTTGTTTTCAATTTAATTTTAAATTTTATTTTATTATGAACTTAAATAAAATAAGCATTTCCAAGACATAGTAAAATAGAAAGAAAAAGATGATTATACATGAAACTGCAAATATTATGTACAACTTGCTATTCCTTTTAAATATATAATCAAGTTATCAACCCTTTGTCCCTTCCCAAAGTTCCAATCCTGCATTTTCAACTGGCTACCTGAATATTCAGCCAGCACTTCAGATCCAGTGTACCTTAAAATTGAGCTCTCTTGAGTGTTTCCATAAGATATGTCTCCTAACTTTATTTGTTTTGATGGTACAACCTTCCCAGTTACCCAAACTTAAAATAACCAGTCATCTTGAATGCTTCCCCTTCTCATATTCCTTCAGTTACCAAGCCCTCTTGATTCTTCCTTAATAGTCTCTCACATCAGTTCCCTACTGTCTATACAAACAATAACTTCCTGGATCTCCATTTCTCTTGGGTTTAGCTCTCTTTCCTGTGCAAACTGCATATTTGATTCTCATCTCTCGAGCTCTAGTAGTGCATCTTCAGCTACATGCTGGGCATCTCCCTTAGAATGCTCCATAAGCATCTCAAATTTACCACATCCAAAACTGAACTTTTGTTTTTACCCGATACCCTTACCTCCTGTTGACTTTCTTATTTCTGTCAAAGGTACTCCCATTTTTCCAGCACCTAAGTGTTAAACCAGGGGGTCTTTCTCAACTCTGAACTCTTACCCTCCCACTCCCATGTTGTCAGTTGCCAAATCTTGTCACTTCTCTACTTCTGTCACTTCTCTGCTACCAGTTCCCTTTTCTCTACTCACCACAACCACCACAGTTAAGACCCTCATCACCTTTCAGATCATGCAGGAGTCATCTAATTTGAGTTCTTTGCATCAAGTTTGTTCCCTCTCTAATCCATCCTCTATACAGTTGTAGAATTGATATTCATAAAGCATAGGTCTGGCTGTATCACTCTCCTGCTTAAGAAGCTTTAGTTTTTGCTCCCATAATAAAATACAGATTGATCTGTTTGGTATTTAAAGCGTTGCACAGCCTGACTCCAGCCTGTCTTTCCAGGCTATCTTTACATTACTTCCTCCCATCTACTCTGTTCAGCCAAATTAGAGTACTTGCTGTTCCCCTGTGTACATGACATTTCATCACCATCCTTCTTGCCTTTGCACAGGCTTTCTGGAGTAGTTTTCCTTCTCACCTTGGGGTTTTGATTTTCCATTTATTTCTCTGTTTATGTGTTATATCCTCCCTCCTCTTCTGGCAAGAATGTAACTTCTGGAAGAAAGGGAATCTCATTTGTTTGTCTTTGTATTCCCAGTGCCTAGTATAATGCCTATTATATATTAGGCATTTAGTAAGTTCTTGTCAAATATAATTTGATTCTGACTCTGACCTAACTTAAACATGTTAAAATAGTCTCCTAACTGATTGTGTTGCCTTCAATGTTCCCTCTCCAATTTCACCCTGAAGCTGGGATAATCTTCCAGTGTGCTTAGAGCTTTAGTGATTTCCTCATTGCCACAGTAGCATTCAAGATTTTCACAGCCAATCACCTGTTTACCTTTTTATTATTGTATACTACTCTTTAATTTTCTTGATTCTAGGCAATGTGAACTATCTTCTGTCACTCAGTCTATAAGAGCCACCTCCTGTCTTTGTGCTTTTGCGTGTCTAGAACAGTTTCATTTCCTTTTCCTTGTTCCCAGAGCAGTATAGTTAGTGGATAGGGTACTGTACTTGAAGTTAGGGGTACCTTAGTTTAAATCCTTCCTCAGATTCTTACGAAGCTATGTGATCTATGGAAAGTCATTTAACCTTTCTTTTTTTTAATTTTCTTAGCTGCCAAATAAGAGAGTTGGGCTCATTCTTCCCAAAAGTTCTTTGTGTCTCTCATAATATGATCCTACAATCTGTAGCTGTTTGAAGCCCCACCTTTCCTTCAAAACTGTACTTAAGTGGTGACAGCTCTCTGAAGACTTCTTGAGCCGTAACACCTGCCCTTGATTCAGTGAAAAAAGTCTTTCCCTCATCTTTCTCATAGCACTTTGCTTAGTGCTTTTTCACTTATATTTTTCCTGGTATTATTACTTGAATACTGTTAATATTTCAGCATAAATTTCTTGATAACAAAGGCTGAGTATATTTTGTCTACTTTTATATCCACCATCTACAGTAGTGTCTTGAAGTTTGTAGATTCTTAAATGTTTTATTTTGTGGAATTCAGTTCAACAGAGTCAAGTGTTATTCAGCAGATAGAATTTTCTAATGCATTATCATGACAGGGGATTCTTACAAGGCCTTGTCAGTGAAGGTCAGGCTCTCATAGGCCCTATGGAGACAAAGCGCTGTATAGTAAAGAGTATAGGATTCAGAGGCCGAAGATCTGACCAGGTTGAGGTCCAGCTCTTATAATTCCTGGCTATGAGACTTTGGACAAGTCTGCTTTTCTGTGCCTCAGTTTCCTCATCTGGAAGTGGATAATATTTTCAATATTTATCTCACAGGACTGTGGAGAAATCATGTTGTAGACTTAAAGATCATGATGGTTTGCTTGCCTTACTATAATAATCATACTTAGCAAGGATTTGAGTACATGCCTGACAACACATAGTTTAATAACAGTTCAACAAACATTTAAGTATGTATTTTGCTCAGGGCACTGTACTAGGTACTGGAGATACAAAGGTAAACACATAACAGTTCTTGTCCTAAGGAACCTTACTGACAAGTTGTCATTCCAGGACTAGCCTAGCTAAGGTCATAAAAGCTTTTTCCAGCAGGTTGGCTACCATGTAGTTTTTTTTTTTTCCAGCTCTGTCAAGTTATAAAGGTGGTATCTACTGAAATGTGGAGGAGATTGCATTTTTTTATCTGTGGAAGGAATACTTACACTTAGGGACTTGGGTATCCTTGAAACATCTTAAAATGTTAAAGATTTAGGATTATGGAGGCTGGAGAATAGGAACGACTGTTAGGGTTGAATGTTATAGTTATGTGACTAGAATGATGGAATTAATATAGAGAGGCTTTAAGAACTTGATGAATCTTGAACAAAATGTTGGATGTGAAAGAGATATGGATTATCAGTAAGGACAGAAAGTTTTCAAAACAGATAATAAAATAGAAAATCTGAGGAACGAGATGCTCTGTTGAACAGAAAGCATGAAGTGAGGTGTGGTAGCATGTAAGATAGAGTCATTGGGTGGAAGAAGAGGAAAAATATGTCAATAGTTTCAACTCCTTAAATTTTGCAATCATAGATTTAAATTTTAATTGGAAGACATTGAGAGTTAGTGCAGGGTCCTTGAAAGGAAAGTCACATGATTAATTCATGGTTGAAAAGAATATTCTTAACTGCTTGTATGCAGTCTAGAGTGAAGAGAGGGCATCTGACTGGGCTCTGATGTGGGGTTAAATGTGAGGAAAGAGATTGATTTGAGAAACACTTAAGAGGGAAGAATTTGTAGGATTTGGTGATGGAAAATTTCTAATTCATAGATAAGACATGGTTGAAATCTTGTCGGTGAATCCTATAGTTATTTTATATTTAACTTATGAAGTTAAACTATTAAGGTTTAAAAATATTTTTATTGATATCTTTTGTTTTTAACACTGTCTTATTTCTCCCTTGTATTCCTTTCTTTGCCCCTCCTAGAGAGCTATCCCATATGATAAATGACTTCTTTAAAAGAACAAAAAAAAATGAGGAAGAAGAAGGAATAAAATCAGCAAAACTAATCACATTGAAAAAATATGTTAATACTTTATATGCAGTGATCCATACCAGTGGACCACCCACCTCATCCCAATCTTTGAAAAGGAGTGAGGAGAGGTATCTTCTCATATCTCATTTTGGGGGCCATCTTGTCTTTATAATTTCACAACCTTCAAATTAAGAAGTTTTAATGAAATATCATGGTATAGTAAAAGAGAACTGGAATAAGAGTCAAAAGGTCTCAGTTATAGACCTGGCCCAAATACTTAGTAGTTGTGTGAACTTGGGCAGTTTTAATTTGAGCATTGGACTAGATCCTCTCAGAGGTCCTTTCCCACTTTTAAAATTTGTGATTCTTTTATCTTCAATTTGTGTAGTATTTAAAATATGAATTGGCAGTTTCAAGTTATTATCTGAATGTTATTCACATTTCAGAATTAACAGTCTCATTTTGAGATGGCACAATAATGCTGCTTTTATTATCTGGATTACCTTCACCTTTAATTTTTCAGAAATTGTAGTATTCCATGTCTCACAGCCATGTAACATCACCTGAATATTGTTAAAAAGATGGTTTTTTTCCTCAGGGGGAAGCTTGAAAGTCCTAAGATGAGCACTTTAGAAGGCTCAGGAGTGGCAGTGATAGTAGTGGTGAGGGAGCACTCAAGCTTTGACACCCCAGGACCAGAGGTCCCTTCCCAGAGATGCCGTAGAGGGCCCTGAAGATACAGTGCTCTGAATCTGATTCAGAGGGTGAGAGGCTTAATCTCAGGAGTTAAAAGTAAGCACAAGAACTCAAGATATCTAGGGTGAGATCAAACAAGGTTGACCATCCCACTCAAACACAAAGCAGGCTCTGACACAAAATACCAATCTAAGAATTTAAACTGAAAAGATGAGTAAATTAAAGAAAACATTGGCTAGGATGAAAAATTAATTCAGCTCTAGAGGTCTCCCAAAAAAGAACCAGTGAGCAACTTTGTACAAGGGCAAGCAGTTTCTTAAAGGGGGAAAGAATTGATTTGTCACAAGGACTACATGAATGCCTAGAAAATATGAAGTAAGAGGTGAAAAATTAAAAGCTCTGAAAGAAACACTTAGAAGGAAAATGAACAAATAGTTTAGAAGAAGTGATAAGGCTTGCCTAAGAATCATATTCCCTATAAGAATATACAAAACTAATGACTCCATAACTTAGTGAAGTACATTAGAAGAAAAATCAAAAGATTTAAAAACTGAAGAAGATGTAAGATATCTAATATCAGAAATAACAGACCTGGGAAATGGGCCAAGCAAAGATAATTTAGGAATTAATTGGACTCCTTGAAAACCATGATTAAAAAAAAAAGCCTAGATACTATATTTCAAGAAATCATAAAGCTGTCCAAATCCATTAGAAACAGGACAAAGCAAAAATATAAGGGATCTATTGGTCACCTCCTGAAAGAAACCCCAAAAAGGAAAAGTCCCATTAATCTCACAGCCAAAATACAAAACTTCTTCCAAAAAAAAAAAAAAGAAAAATACTGCAAGTATTCAGTAAGAAGCATTTCAAGTAACAAGAGAACTAGAGTTAGAATCATATGAAGACCTAGCCATTTTTATTTTTAATGCAAGGAGATCTTGGAATACAGTATTAGAAAAAGGATAAGACTTACAACCAAGAATAATTTCTCCAAAGCTGATACCCAGGAAGTAGCCTACAGGGACAAAATGTATCTGTAACGTAATACAGGACTTTGAAGTGTTTCTTATGAAAAGACTAGACCTGACTAGGAAATCTCAAATACTAGAGCCCAGAGAAACGTAGAAAGATAAATTTATTTAAATACCTAGGAACTTTATGATGCAGATCTCATAAGTGGAGCAGTTTTAGGAGAAAGACAAGGGAGAGTAAAAGGAATACACTGATGTAGAATGGAGGAAAAGGGGGGTGGAACTTGATTTTTCTCGTAATTGGGATATGTGAGATGAAGTGTTGGTTGTTGTCCTTCATTCTCAAAGAGGACCAAAATGATGTCAGTATGTTTGAGTCAAGGTACAGTGTGACCAGCTGTGGCAGACCAGACTGATATGAGCTTGGAAGGCTCTACCACAGGTCAGGCACAAAGAGTCTATATGAACATTTGGAGTACAGATGTCTCTAAAAATTATGTATGAAGTGTATACAAGTGTGGAATAAAGGATAGGGAAAAGTAGTCTTCAGATGAATCTCTAATCTGAAATGTACAAAGGAAGGCTGAATCACACAGATTTTGCTGTAGAAATGTCAGACTCAACAACAACAACAAAAACCAAGCAGAGATTGACCTGAGGACAGAGTTGGATGGTAGGTGAAGCTAAGAGGGAAGATAATACCAGAGAGTGAATAGTAAGTCAACAAGTTTTTATTAAGTGCCTTCTATTCTCCAGGCTCTGAGTTGAAAGCAGAATAAACTTCCTAATCCTAAAGGGGGAATTAAAAGGAAAAAAAAAAAAGCAATAAGCCAGAATCTTAAGAGAGCACCCATTAATTATGGAATGGCTGAACAAATTTCTGTATATGAGTATAATACCATAAGAAATGATAAAAGATAATTTCAGAGAACATTGGTTAGTTATCAACCTGATACAAAATGAAATTAGTAGAATGATGACTAGAACTAGGAGCAAAATTGTTCATGTAAGGACAACAAAATAAACCAAAATAGCTTTGAAATAAAGACTGAAATTAAGGACTAATCAAAATAATGACCAAAACTACATCTCCAATTGTGAATTGCCTCCATAATCTACAAAAATTAAAAACCATGTTTTGCCAGTCTAGGTGATTCTTTTTTTTAAGCCTTTTTTTAAATGTTCTTTCTATAAATCTTCCATAAAAGGTTTACCCAGCATGGTGCAAGGCCTTTTATAAAAAAAATATATTTGATATTTTGTGCATAATAGTGCATTATTTGGTCTCTTTTGACCCTTATTCTTTCTCAATTACTGGCCAGCTTTCTTAATCATTTATCTCCTATGATGCATTTTACTCTATTTCTACTTATAGTATTTGTGATATACTGCATGCATCTTTCTTTTGCCCTGTGGTTCATGTGCTGTTGATTCTTTTGAAAATTATGGGTAGCCTGATTCACAGCCATATACTATCACCAAGAAAAGATTATTTAAAAAGCAATAAAATAATTCTTCATATTCAATAAAAACATTTCATCAGATTTTGTTGTTGCTGTGAACTTATTTTGAAGAATTGTATGGAATGACATGGAAATAAACACAGGGGTAGACCCTGCTTATTCATGGGTTTACATATACTGTAGTACATAGCTCTGAAGCATGGTATCATATATGTTTCATATAGCATGATTATGATACATAATGGTTTGTTTTCCAACTAGGATGTAAGAGGGTCCATTACAGTTTGGATTTAAAGTTACCACTTCATATAGGAAAAACAGATTCTGTATTTATCAGAAACTAGTTATATGAGGTCAGCTTGAGACATCGACTCTATGCTTTTATTGATCCTTTTTAATATTGCTTTATACTTTAACTTGAACAGTCTAATAATGTGTTTGGTAAAAGAACTATATAGTGAAGAAAAGATGAGGTAGTTTGTTTCAATGTTTTTATGTAACTTGGATTATGGATTTTAGTATAAGGCAAAACCACTGGTCATCAATACTGAGAATGTCATGCCATCTTTTTATTTTTAATGGTAAAAAATTCTTTTTAGGTGCAGTACCTTGCTTCATGACTTAATGGAACAAATTTAAGAAACTTGGTAGTATCAAGCCTCCCTTTTTTTGTTTAAGGTACCCATCAAGAATTGAAAAAATAGACTATGAGGAGGGTAAGATGTTGGTCCATTTTGAACGTTGGAGTCATCGTTATGATGAGTGGATATACTGGGATAGCAATAGATTGCGACCGTTGGAAAGACCAGCACTAAGAAAAGAAGGACTGAAAGATGAGGAAGAATTTTTTGTAAGTAACAAACTTTGATATACTCCTTGTCTTTGGTAGCTATGTAATTAAAAAAAAAAAAAGAATTAGGTTTCACAAAAACTTGACTTTTCAAAAAAGAAACGTCTTTATTTTTTACTCAAGTTATTAATCATTAAAGTTGTCTAAAATAGGACTTTAAAGCTGGAGAAGAAGTTCTGGCCCGTTGGACAGACTGTCGATATTACCCTGCCAAGATTGAAGCAATTAACAAAGAAGGTATGTATTTGGAAATGATGTTTAAAGCAAGAAAAAAAAAAAGCCCAAAGTTATTTTCACCTCTAGTTCTAATTTATGTAGTATCTCCATGTAGTTTCTACTTTTATTGGCACATTACCTACCATTGTTTCTTTTTTGGAAGGCTTTAATTTTTGAGCATTTTGGGTCAGTAAAAATTTATCTTATTTGTTGCAGATAAGCATAATAAATGAATGAATGATGAATAATTGAGTGATTAAAATTTCTCTTGGTAGGTAATGGATTTAAGTTCATCATTTTGATGATTTTTCTATACCCCTTCTCCATTAAACAATTGAAATAAGCATTGTTTTAGCTAAAGAAACATTAGCCATATGCTATTGTGCTGGCTTAGGCTTTGTGTTTGCATCAGGGAGTAGAAAAGGGTAAAGAAAAAAGTTGATACTCTTTTTTGATCATTTCAGTAAGATATTTTGGGAATGAGCCTCAAAACTCTTTTTATTCATTTGTGGCTTTCATTTGTCCAGCCTACTCTTTTGTCATTTATATAATTGACAATGAATTGTTTTTTTAATTTTGGACTTTTATTAAAATGTTAAGAGAAGGAAAAAAAAACAATGGAATAGTCAGAGAGATGTTAATATGTCAGTTATTTAATGTTAGCAAAGTGCTTTTCTTACATTAGCCCTGTTAACCAAGTAGTTCAAGAATTATCCTCACTTTACAGATGAAAAAACTGGAAGGTTCAATGACTTGCTTCACATAGCCAGTTAATGTCTAAGGCAGTATTTGAGTCTGGATTTCAGCCTACTACCTTGTTTTATTGACACCATTTTTCTCATGTCTTAAGACTATGAAACAATGCCCTTTTGTATTGTTAGAAGGTGAGAAATGGTAGTAAAAAAGAAATTAATTATCCAGAGGAAGCAGTGCTATTTACAAAATAAACTGGAAAGAACAATACTTGTTATTAGTAGTTGCTAATTATAAATATAGAGTCATTTGCAAACAAATGATGACTTTTTCTAGAAAAATAAATTCTGCCTTAAACAGTCACTGGAGTGGAGATGGAGAGAGAAGGATTAGTATTAGAAAAAATTTGAAAGGCGATAGGAAGGTAAAGTGGAAAAAAAAAGTATAACAGCAACTTGACTAGGAATGTCAAAATAATTGAACAAATTACCCTAAGCCTTCGTTTCTCTTAATAAAAAAGATAAGAGTAATTTGATTACATCTGACATGGCTGCAACAAGGGGAAAAGTTTGAGGATTCTGCTTTGTAGGTGAAGGTTGTATCTGGCTGTAGTCCACTCCCAGCCTTAATTCTGGAATGTCATCCAGCACTATTAAATTGTTCGTAATCAACTACATCTTAGGAAATGGAATTATGACAATGTTCTGACCTTGCAGGGTTCACCAGAAAGTTTTATTGCTTGAATGAAGAGCAAGGATGACCCTCTTTCCATAATTCTAAGACTAAATACTCTTAATGATTGTGAATTATGTATGATATGGTGTTTTACATGTGTACATTCATATATTTGTGTCTGTGCGTGTGCACACATCATTAACTCTTCTCCTTCAGCTCTTATATGTCTACTTCCTGTCACACTTGTTCATAGGCTCTTAAAATAAGTTAATATTAGTAGAAAGGTAGTGAAGATGTCATTAAATGTTGTTCCAGCATTACATGGTGAGGTCCTCTGCTGATGTTGAAAAACCTCTTAGTGAGTGATCAAAACTTTTAGTCGTTCTTTCTAGAAATATTTGTTGTGTAATTTATCTGTGCTTTATGGATATAAAGGTAGAGTAAGTTATTACCCCTGTACTTGAGCTTTGGGCAGGTAGGTGGAGCAGTGAATAGAGTGCTGGTCCTGGAGTCAGGAAATGTCCTCAGACTCTTTCTTGCTGGCCTTGTGACCCTGGATGGGTCACTCCACCTTGTTTGCTTCAGTTTCTTCACCTGTCAAATGAGTTGGAGAAGGAAATGGCAAACCACTCCACTAACTTTGGCAAGAAATCCTTAAAAGGGGTCATGAAGAGTTGGACAGGACTGAAATGCCTGAACAATAACAACAGAACTTGAGCTTTATATATATTTGGGGACATCGAATTAACCCATGTGAATTGTTCAAGTGCAGAGCCATTTGTGGCACGTATTCTAAGACCACTAGGTATTTAGAGAAGGAAGAGATAAATGTGGAATGAATTAGGAAAAGCTTCCTAGGTGCTTGGAACCCTCAAGATTGGTTCTTGATGGATAGATAGGATTTATTTTGGCAAAAAGCTAAAAATAAGGCATTTTGTATGCTGGGAACAACAAAAAACAAAAGTATGGTACTGAGGTTGTATGTAATATGTGCAAAGCATAGTCTGCAAATTGACCTTATTGGAGAGAAAAGTATGTTTTGAAAAGGAGCAGTAAATCAAGGTGGATAGCAAGGGTGGGATCTCAAGAACCATCAAAGCCACACATAATTTTTTGAATGTAGTGGCAGTAGGCAGGAGGAATACAATTTCACTAAAGGTAGTGGACTTAAAATTAATGACTTTAAATCATAGTACTGTTTAAGCACCTGTGTATTATTTTTTAAAACACTGATCAGTAATATGCTTCTATAAGTAAATTATCTGTATATGTCCATGATGTTAAATATTAAGCTACTAACAATACTAAATTATATGCTATTTAGTAAAAATACCAAATTAAATATATTTTTTCAAGTGATATTTTTCTAGTTAAAGTATTTGGATGAAATAAGCTCATGAAACACTGTCATGATACAAACCCAAACACTGCACCAATTAACAAATGTGCCAATTGTACTAGTGCCTATGTGCAAATGAATGTCTTTGAATTTCTACCTTTTTATTTTTCATTTCATATCAGGAACCTAGATTTAGCTGAGGTGTTTCCTTTTTTTAAGCTGCATATAATTAAGGCAAAGACAATTATTTAAACTATAAATGATTCTCTATTACATTAGATATAAACAGGATTCTGATTCTTTGGAAGCAGTCTGGTTTACTGGAATGAACAATGGTTGAGACCTGGGCTCTAGATTTCACCCTGTTATTAACTTAGCTACATAACCTTGGGTGAAGTCATTTAACCTCTCTACTTCTTAGTTTCCTTCCTCCTCTATAAATTGAATGGTTGGATTAGATGATACTGTTTTTGTCTGTTTTCAAATAAAATGTGCTCCTTTGACAGTTATAGATCTGTTCCATGTATTTTCTGCATGTTAATTTTTTTGGATTTATGTATTATTTTCAACATTTTAATGGGAATTAACCTTCAGAGTATAGAGTAATGTTTGTGGAAACACTATCAAGCATTTTTATACATACATATATGCATATATAATATGTCTATGGGGAGGGGGGAGAGAGAGAGACAGAGAGAATATGTGCATTTTGTTTCCATGATGATTATCATAATTATACTCCTCTATACTAAAGCATGATACAATATCTCTTCAGGAAAAAAATTAACCTCCTTGTTTTGAATTATAATTGTTTTGTCTAAGAGTAAATATATAGAATTGTCTTTTAGTGGTCCTTAGAATGAAGACTTAATGCTATGATACTCTGGAGGTTCTTATTTAGGTTAGATTGGATAGCCTTTAAGGTTTCTTTCAACAGTGAGGTTTTGTGAACTCAACTGTTTTTTGGTTTTTGTTTTTTCCTCTTAATGGTATTTTATTTTTTCCAATTATATGTAAATATAGTTTTCAACATTCACATTTGTAAGATTTTGAGTTCCAGATTTTATCTCCCTCTCTCTCTCTCCCCACTCCCCTCCCTAAGACGGCAAGCAATCTGATATGGGCTATACATGTACAATCATATTAATCATGGAACCAAAGGGAAAAATCATGAGAAAGAAAAAAAAAGAGAAGAAAAATAGTATGCTTCTATTTGCCGTCAGACTCCATAGTTCTTTCTCTGGATATGAATAGCATTTTCCATCGTGAGTCTTTTAGAATTGTCTTAGATCCTTGCATTGCTGAAAAGAGCTAGGTCTATTATAGTTTATCATCTCACAGTGCTGCTGTTACTGTGTAAAATGTTCTCCTGGTTCTGCTCACTTCACTCAGCATCATTGTGAACTCAACTGTTGTAGTCATGCAGTGTTTCTTTCTCTCAGTGGACAGCTAGTTAGATTTAAGGGTTGCTGTACCTGACGGCTGGATTTTGTCATTAATGAAATTAATCATGTTTCAGGAACATTTACAGTACAATTCTATGATGGAGTTATTCGATGTTTAAAAAGGATGCACATTAAAGCCATGCCAGAGGATGCCAAAGGGCAGGTAAGAATGTTCAGTATTCTTAGTTAAATCATTTTTATCTATTGAGGACTAAAAAGGCATTCATGAATGGTGACCTATAGCTATTTATTTTTAAAGAATAAACTAATTGTAGGGTTATGTGCTGATAACCCCAAATAGCAGCACGTAAGTGAGGTCTTGAATGTCACAGAAATTATACACATGATATTTGCTTCTTTGGTTTTAGACCTGCTAAAGTTATAGGTCACTAGTTTCTGTTCCAGGTGAAATCCCAGCATCCACTAAGCTGGTGTTGTCCTATCGACCCAGCTGGAGCGTGGAACCAGTCTGTGGGAAGTCAGGTAAGTGCCTCTTTTTACAGTATATAGTGTGGCTTTGAAAGTTATTTTTTAACTATAAAATTTTATATTGAGTTTTCTTTTTATCCTCTTTCCCTACCCCAAGTCATACTAATGTAGCTTTCTTAAAAGGCGCTTACCTGACCCTCTGTAGGCTGTTTTCTCATAGGTTACTGTATCTGATATAACATGATCAATTTAGTTAAAACTTTGTTAAAATTGAGAGTAAGAATGAATATTAAGCATTCATAAGAGAATTTGGGGTGTGATTTAAAATCACTTACATATTTGTTAAATATACTTCTTGAAATCCTGGAAAGAAAAGGTGCCAGTAGAAGATTAAAATAATGCTTTTTATATTCTGCTGTTATTTGGGATTTTCAGCACCTGGACCTACAATTAAGCACTAGAAAGTAATTTAAAAAGTGTTAAATTTGGAAATTCGGTAAAATCCTCTTTTTGGAGTTTAGAGATTGCATAGTGGTCTAATATTTCTTTGTACTTTGTGGAAAGTGATAGTTTTTGTAACAGACTATCTGCAAGGACATTGAAAAATAATTGTGTGTCAATTTATTGACATTACATAATAAATCCTAATCAGCTAAAGATTTTCTCTTAAAATTTGCTCCTAAATTGTTTTCTTGCACAAGGAAATTATGAAAATTATTTTTCAAGCAACTAGCTATTTTTTACTCTTCAATATTTGTAAAATGGAAGAATTGTAGACAGCTCCCACTAGCAAATTTTCCCTTGCTATGACTGCAAAACTTACTAATTTAAAGGGCAGATTTAGAAGTACTTTTGAAGCAGAACCATTGGTACGTTTGCATGTGTACACAAAATGTTTTTTTCAAAAATTATTTAGAATTTCATTATTTCAGAAATACTGTGAGTTCTTGAATTTTTGCATGGAAAAATGTAACGTAGGAGTGGGAAAATACTTTAACACTTGTATATTTAATTTGTAAAACAAGGTTCATTATTGATTTAAACCATTTTAGAAATAAAATTTTATTATCCTGGTTAGTCATATGCCCCCAAAAGACAATAATAATAATAATAAGTGGCTTTAGACTTTTTTTAGGCAATTTGCCATAATGACCCAAAACACAAATAATTTTAGACTTGCTGTTTGCAAATATTACTGAACTTAAAAATCAGTTTAAAAATTAACTTTAACACTTTTTGTATTTACATCATATATTACATGTTAAAGTTAAATCCAGTATAAGAATTTTGCAACTTCATAGGATAAGTTGTTTGGAAGAAAAGTTGGTATGCCTTTTTTCTTCAGTTCTAAATTTTTTTCTGTGCTTTTTCATGTACAAGGAAGTATTTTTGAGTGAAATATTTTATTCAGTATTTTGATTTCATGCATATCCTCACAAGTTAACAAGGGGTGAGGCATGCTCATTTTGAGATTAAGAAGTCTTATAATAGTTGTATAGGCACAGGGAATTTAAATCTTGAGCTTGGTGTTTTCTAGATTTTGATTGGTTCTTTATAAAGAGTGAATAAGTTACTTTAAATGATAAATCTATTGTACAAAGATATCAGTGCCCTTCTGAAATGTCCATGTTGAACTCTTTCAACAAGCCTTAGGGTGAAAGAAACAAAAACAAGAAACTTTCAGTGAAGTTTTTTTTATTTTTGTGACACCCTTGAAGCTAATTCTCATCCTTTCATTAGCAAAAGTCTAGTATTAATTAACTTAAAAACATTGCTCTGGGAAATAGGAAGTTAGGAAACTTCATATGTCCTTAATTGGACAAGTTTGCATATGGAAATTGTTGAAGTGGAATAGTGGGGATGTGAAGTCTTTCTGGGAAGGAAGAGAAAAAATCATAACTCGAGGGACACTGCACTACAAGAAGGACTTGATTCTTTCACTTTCTGAGAACAATACAGTCATAAAAGTCATAGCAGCAATAACTGTGGAAAAATTGTGAGAGAGGGAGGTGGAGAATTGGCAGATTTCTCTTAACTGTGATTTCTGACCTGGACTAGGAAAAAGGCCTAGCAACTCCCTCAGGCTTGTTGCGAGAATCAAGTGAGCAGATCTTTGTAAAGTGCTTAGCGTAGTGCCCAGCATATAGTAGGTGCTATGTAAATGTCAGCTATCATCATCATTAATTAGAGGAAGTAAGTTTGAACCATAATGCCTTTTATCTTTGGGCTTTGTGGGTCTATCTTCAGGGGAAAGTAGTAGAGAAGTCCTTATCCTTCTTTTTCTTATCTTGTTTACCTCACAAGGACATGACAACTACCTCTAATTCAGTTAAGTATTAGTGTTTTTGAAGATCAATTCAACAAATATTAGGTGTCCACCATACAAGTCACTCCATGCGAGAAGTACAAAACCAAAAATAATCCTTGCTCTGTAGGAGTTTGCATTCTACTGGACTGGGGGGATACCATATGTAAACGAATAGGAAGGAAGCAAAGGATTCTAACAGGCCAAGAAAATGGAAAGAGGGTGTTCCAGAACTGGAGACCCAGCTATGTAAAAGTCCAGAAGTGGGCGGGGAGGAGGAATGTCTTCAGAAAAAAGCTAGCAGACCATTTTAACTGGACAGTAAGCACATTCAAGGGAGTACTGTAATATGAAATAATTTTGGAAAGGTATGTGAAATCTAGACTGTGGAATATTTTAAATGCTACCTTTCTAAGAAGCACCCCTTACATTTTAGATGCCTCAGGATATCATAGACAACGCTTTGAAACAATAAAACCAACAGATCATTTTGCAGTAACAAGAATGTATCATAGCCAAACTTCCTTTCTTGGTTGAGAGTTCTTGCTATAACATAAATAATCTAACAAACCTCCTGAGACCAGACCTATTTATCTTCTTGTCTAGTTCTTTGTACTTCACTCCTCAACCTCACTTGTATTTTGCTAGATCATCCTTTAGGAAGGTTATTCTGTGTGCTTTGAAATTGCAAGTAAGGAAAAACACACAATTCTGCAGGGAAAGGTATTATACAAGCTGGAGTCCTGAAGATAAGTAAAGAAAACTGAGTAAAGCTAATGAAACCAGAGATATTTGGTGGGATGATATGGTTGTTAAAAATCACAGAATTATTAAACACTTATAACTCACCAATAAGGTCAGTGCTAACATTAACCTGTATTCACAGCAAAGAAGGATCAAGTTAATTCATCTAGTTGCTTCTGGTACATGAAGGAAAATAATTATACTAATACCTGATGTTTATGTAACGCTTTACACATGTTCTATTTGATTCTCATAAATACTTTGAGGTAAGGAATGCAGCTGTTACTATCCTGTAAGCTCCCTGTGAGTGGGAAATTTAGTTTCTTGTACTTAATTGTCCAGTGCCTAGCACAGTACTTGGCTCCAAGATAATTGCTGATTGATCTCACTTTTATAGATAAGACTCTGAGACTGAGAGCGTTTCACTGATTTGCCTATGATAAAGTAGTTGTTAGAGGTGGGATTCAAACTTATGTCTTCTTCTGTTGCAGTGCTTTTTCTTTTATATGATTTTTGTTGTTGTTCAGTTGTTTCAGTATTGTCCAACTCATCGTAATCCTTTTTGGGCTTTTCTTGGCAAAGATACTGGAGTGGTTTGCCATTTCCTTTTCCAGCTCATTTACAGATGAGGAAACTGAGGTAAACAGAGTTAAGTGACTTGCCCAGGCTCATACAGCTGGTAAGTGTCTAAGGTCAGATTTGAATTCAGGAAGATAGCTGCCCATATGCACACTTTTTTATATGATGCTGCTGCTTGAAGAGAAAAGAAGAATAATAATATTGACCACCTTTAAGGTTTTAAAGAGCACACAGGTTCTTCTCGACCACCTGATTTAACAACTTCAAAGTCATTGTCTCCTTAGTTGCCCTTTTCTTCCAGTCTCTCAAAGAGGTGAGTAGGTGGAAGGGATTTTTTTTTCTTTAGCTAAAAGCCCACACGTCTTGATCAGTAGAGACAGAATATTTAGAGTCAGAAGAGACCTTAGAAATAATGTGGCTCAACCCCCTTATTTTGATAGGTGAAGAAATTAAGGTCTTGTACTTCCTGCAGCTGTGGTATAACTTTTAAGTTATTTGGCCATTTCATTTGAAGAAACGATAATCAAATGAACTTGAAAAAAAAAATCTTAGAGTATTCTTGAGGAAGAATGACACCCTACTTCTCTTCTACCTTTCTCTCTTCCCACCAAACATCTCTAGTTTCATTAACCTGCCTACTCAATCTCAGGAAATGTCTTCCCTAGCCCTAGGTATTGGTTATTGAGAGAGGTCTGTCTCTTGCTAAGTTTGCTATCCTAGAATGTGCTATCCCCTCATCATTCTCTTTACCCTGTCTCCCCAAACCATTTACTGGACAAATCTTGTAAGTTAACTATTTCTTTGATCTTGCTACTCCATCATTGTTTACTGTGCTGTCAAAATGAAATTGTCAGTTCTCTTCTGTTCTAGAGGCCAAAACTTTAGGGATACATTTCATGACATTTGGTATTTAAACATTTTCTGTCTCTTATGTCAACAGATAGATGGTGTAGATGCTCTTCAAGATGGTCTCTACATCCTCCTTAGCAATATAAACCAGAACCGGACATTACTCCAGATAATTCTGCATATGATTAGAGTATTGTCTCAATGTTTTATCATTTCTAAGTTAGGATCAGCTAGATGGTGCAGTGGATAGAGATCCAGACCTGGAGTCAGGAGTTCAGATCCAGCTTCTGACAATTACTTAGCTTTGTGACTCCAGGCAAGTCACTTAATCCTGTTTGTCTCAGTTTCCTCATCTGGAAAATGAGCTGGAGAAGGAAATGGCAAACCACTCCAATATCTTTGCCAAGAAAACCCCAAAATCTTGTCTCAAAGAATTGGACATGTCTGAAATGACTGAACAACAACAACATATTTCTAAGTATACATCCTATTTTTGAGGTGTGCTTTTAAACTAGTGTTGTTGTACCTAACACAGTGTCTGACACATAGTAGACACTTAGTAAATGCTAGTTGACTGACTGACTAACTCATTTCCAGGATTGTTCATATTCCTTTCTGAGCAGAAGTTGGCTATACCCAGCTTGTCAAGTGGATAAATAGTTATTTAGCTGTATTTTTCTTTATAGCTTACTTTTCACTTCTTTTTCTACTGGTTAACTTCACACACTTCCTTTTGGAAGCTAGCTTCCTCAAAAAGGTTGTGTATCCTAAAACCTCCTCTAGCTCAGCTGCTTGTTTAATAAGTGACAGTCAACAGTTACATTTGCTTGGTATATACGGTTGCTTGTTAAAGCCTACAATTCCAACGTCGAGCAATTTCATGCAATGCTTTTTAACAGTCTGGTACAGTAGAAAAGAGGCTGTGTTTATAGGGAGGAAAGACCCAAGTTCAAATCCCACTTCTGTAAATTTCCTGAGTGACCTTGGGCATATCCCTTTGCCTCTCTTGCTTCAGTTCCTTATCCATAAAATGAGGGGACTGGGCTAGATGGTTTCTCAGGTCTAGCTTTAAATCTGTAATCCTATGATCTAGACCAGGGGTGGGGAACTTGTGGTCTCGAGGCCACATGTGGCCCTCTAGGTCCTCCAGGGTAGCCCTTTGAATCCAAACTTCACAGAACAAATCCCCTTAAGAAAAGGATTTGTTCTATAAAACTTGGACTCAGTCAAGAGGCAGCACCCAAGGACCTAGAAGGCCACATGTGGCCACGAGGCCACAGGTTCCCCGCCCCAAATTCTAGACTGTTCTCTTTCTCACCTCCATGATTCATTTATGGACTGCAGCTCCTTGTCCATATGTAATGTCTATCCAAAATATATATACTGATGGACTAACCCAGTGGACTGCCCATTTTGCTGCCTGACATAGTTTAGGCAATAGAAATTTTTCATCCATTTGGTTTGCGTTGTTATTCTGGTCTCTCTTGAATGGTCATTAATTTTATGGAGGGGGTCCTATTTTATTCTGAAGCTTAATGTAATCAGTATAGTGTTAGATGCAGACAATAACATGTGAAGGACTTTATCAAACAGAGGAAATCCCTCTTTTTTTCTTTTATTCCCTAAGTCTTATTTAATATTTTATTTTTTCCCAATTGCATGTAAAAACAATTTTAATATTCCTCTTTATCTTTACAATTTTGAGTTCCAAATTCTCTCACTCCCTCCCCCCCTCCATTGAGGAGGCAAAGCAATTTGACATAGGTAATACATATGTAGTCATACAAAACACATTTACATGTAAGTCATTCTGTGAAAGAAAACACAGACTAAAAAAAGCCTCCAAAGTAAAGAAAAAATATTTTTGGTCAGCATTCAGGCTCTACTACCAGTTCTTTCTGGATATGGATAGCACCTTTTATTATAAATCCTATAGAGTTGTCTTAGATCATCATATTGGTAAAAATAGCTAAGCTGTTCGTAGTAGATTATCATACGTATTGCTGTTACTGTATACAGTGTTCTTCTGGTTCCGCTTATTTCAGTTTGCATCAATTAGAGCATCCTGCTCATCATTTCTTAAAGCATATCCATCACAATCATATACAACACCCTGCTCAGTCATTCACCAATTGTGGATATCCCCTCAATTTCCAGTTCTTCACCACCACTAAAAAAGATCCTATAAATATTTTTGTACTCATAGGTCCTTTTCCTTTTTTGTTTTTTATCTCTGGGATACACACCTAGTAGTGGTATTACTTGGTCAAAGGTTATGCATGGTTTTATAACCCTTTGGGCATAGTTCCAAAATGCTCTCCAGAACAGTTGAATATAACTTTACTAATAGTACATTAGTGTTTTAATTTTCCCACATCCCCTCCAACGTTTGTCATTTTCCTTTTCTGTCATATTAGCCAATCTAATTCTAAGCTCAGAGTTGTTGTTATTTGCATTTCTCTCATTAATAGTGATTTAGAGCATTTTTTTCTTATAACTGTAGATAGCTTTGATTACTTTGTCTAAAAACTGCCTGTTTATATCCTTTGACCATTTATCAGTTGAGGAATGGCTCTTATTTCTATAAATTTAACTCAGTTTTCTATATGTTGGAGAGATGTTGTCTTTATCAGAGAAAACCCCCTGTAAAAATTTTTTTCACAGTAATGATTATGAACTATGTAGTTCTCTATTTCCCTCCCTCCTATTTACCCTGTTTATGCCACTTTCTGTCTCTTTTTACCCTGTCCATTCTCAGAAGTGTTTTGCTTTTGGCTTTTATCTCCCATAAACTGCCCTCCCTTATATGAGCTACCTCTCTACCCCCTTCTCTTATCCCCTTCTTTCCTGTATGGCAAGATGGCAAGATAGTTTTCTACACCCAACTGAGTATGTATATTTTTCCATCTTTGAGCCAATTCCAGTGAGAGTAAGGTTCATACGTTCCCCTCCAGTATAAAATCTCTTCCAGGCCTCTTTTATGTCAGATAATTTATACCATTCTACCTCTCCCAGTGCATTCTTTCTCATCCCTTAATTTTCTTTTTTTTGATAATCATACTATCACATTCAACTTACACCTCTGCTTTCTGTCTATGTATACTCCTAATTACCCTAATAATGAGAAAGTTTTTAGGAGTTATAAATATTTTCCCATTTAGGAATATAGTTTAACCTTATTGAATCCCTTATGATTTCTCTTTCCTGTTTACCTTTTTATGCTTCTTTTGCATCTTGAATTTGAAAGTCAGATTTTCTATTCAGCTCTTGTCATTAGGAATGTTTGAAATCTTCTATTTCATTGAATGTCTAATTTTTTCCCCTGAAGGATTATATTCAGTTTTGCTGGTTAGGTGATTTCTTGGTTGTAATCCTAGTTCTTTCCCCTCTAGAATATCATATTCCAAGCCCTCTAATCCTTTAATGTAGAAGCTGCTAAATCTTGTTTTATTCTGACTATGGCTCTATGATATTTGAATTGTTTCTTTTTGGCTACTGGAAGTATTTTCTCCTTGATCCAGGAGGTCTGGAATATGGTTATAATATTCCTGGGAGTTTTCATTTTGAGAATGTCTTTCCAGAGGTAATCAGTGGATTCTTTCAATTTCTATTTTACTCTCTGGTTCTAGAATATGAGGGCAGTTTTCCTTGATAATTTCTTGAAAGATGATGTCTAGACTCTCTTTTTGGCCATGACTTTCAGGTAGTCCAATAATTCTTAAATTCTCTCTCCTGGACCTATTTTCTAGGTCAGTTGTTTTTCCAATGAAATATATCACATTTTCTTCTATTTTTTCATTCTTTTGATTTTGTTTGATTCTTTCTTGATGTCTCATAAAGTCATTAGCTTCCATTTGCGCAATTCTAAGTTTTAAGGAATTATTTTTTTTAGTGAGCTTTTGTGCTTTCTTTTCCATTTGGCCAATTCTACTTTTTAAGAGTTCTTTTCAGTAAATTTTTGTATATCTTTTTCCATTTGGACAATTCTGCTTTATTCTTCTCTTTATTGGATTTTTGTACCTCTTTTACCATTTGGCCTTTCTGTGACCAGGGTCCTGCTCCCCTGGGGTTGCAAGCTCTATTATGCTAGTGCTCCTCCTGTCACTGGGACTAAAACCCAGGACTGTGACCCTTATCCAAGTATAAGAAATGCAACAGAGTCCTGCCCCTGGTGCCAGAAAAGAGACCCCTGTAAATCTACGTCTGACCCTTTGTCTGATCCCGTTATTGTCTGTGGTCTGAGAGGTCTGGAAACCACCACTGCTGCCATTGATTCAGTTGCCCCAAAGCCTGCTCCTGCTGTGCTGGGGCCAGGTCTGTGCTGATGCAGCCTGCACTGGACTTCCTTCCTCTCCCACCCTGAAGTAATAGACCTTTCCTTCTGGTTTTGTAGATTGGCTTGGGCTGGAAAATTGTTTCACTCTGTCTTTTTGTGGGTTATACCACTCTAGAATTTATTTAGAATCATTATTTAAAGATATTTGGAGAGGTTTTGGGGAGAGCTCAGGCCAGTCCCTGCCATTACTCCGACGTCTTGGCTCTGCCTCCTGGAAATCGCTCTTCTAATTGCCTACGGTGTAGGACACTCTCCATGACAAAAGCAAACATACATACCTTTCATGAACATAACATACATCTCCTTTGTGTTTTATTCACTTGATAGAAATGCTGTAGAAGGAGTGCTAGATGTGAAGTAATAACCTGGGTTTGTGTCCCCATGTTGAGAAGCACAGTATTTGTCTGTGTACCATTTGATAATACCATTGATAGTACCATTTATAATAAAATAAAAATTCTGGCTCGTTTAATTTAGAGAATCTTTTGTTCTCCCTCATTTTTATCTGTAAATTTCCTTGGGATGAACTGGTTTGGTTGCATCTTGCCAAGCCTTGTGCAAATTTATTTTCACCTCTACCACTTTTCCTTCTTTTAAAAGGAGATACTGCTCATAGTTTTCTACCATCCTCTTCTGTAACGTTTTGCAGATGATTTCATATTCTAACCTTTTGTTGTCCTTGGCTGCTGTGTCTTTCAGCTTGAAAAGGAGATCACATTTTCTGGGTGAGGTAGTTTCAGAGCTCTTTTGGCCTAGACACTGTGGTGATTACATTAGCTAAGCTTCTTTAGGAAACGGTAATCAATCCTAGTGCTGCTTTTTTTTTTTTTTTTTGGCAGGGGGAAGGCAGGGCAATTGGGGTTAAGTGACTTGCCCAAGGTCACACAGCTAGTAAGTGTGTCACGTGTCTGAGGTCACATTTGAACTCAGGTCCTCCTGACTCCAGGGCAGGTGCTGTACTCACTGTGCCACCTAGCTGCCCCTAGTGTTGCTTTTTAAAAATATTTTCAGTTTTTTGTTTCTTTTTTTCCAGCTTTAGTGTATGGGGTTTTACTTTTTCAGCTCTAGTATCTGGTTTTTAATAGAGAGAGTTGGAGCTGTTCTAATTGCCTCTAGTGTTGTCTTATCATTCTTTGCCTTTTCTTCTTATTCGTTGACCTTGACTTTCCTACTATGGTCTGACTACCCAAGTACCCGCAGTTGATTTAGAAATGATAGCTATATCAGTAGTTGATTATTTCTTTTCTGAATTGCTATTGTCATTTTCGTGGGGGAAGGGGATAAGGTTATCTAGTACGTGTTATTCCCACATCTGCATGCTTTTGAAAACAAAATCAGGCATTCTAAGTAGACTATAGCCTTTGATACATTTTAATTCTTATTCTGAACTATATTATCGAATATTTTTGGCTTTCTTATGTTCACATTCATACTAAAGTCATTTATCATCAGTGAATTTGTGCGTGTGTGTGTGTGTGTGTGTGTGTGTGTCTAGTCACATGCTATTGGTTCATAAGGGGCACTTAATTCATGGAAGGTTTTTAGCTTAGGCTATTGAAAAGCATAATTATCAATTATCCAGTGAAATGATGTTTCTTCTTGTCCTTGGGATCAAGATGATATCTCTCCAGGAAGAACTTGTGAGCCATATTTCTGTTTAGTTGAAAATTCATCATGTCTTTTGGTTTCATTTGTAAGTGGGATTGTCAAAACTGATATAGTTTAGTTACTTTGTTAATATGTCAACATACTGGTTTTTGGATAAGGATTTCACATCATAATTAGATCTTCTTTTCCTTTTGCTCTGGTTCTGATTTCATTAGTGTGTATCAACACCTGGTGTGGAAACTTTCTACCAACCAGCAATTCATTTATAGCTTACAGATTCAGAGAGTTGCTTGGACCACTGAAAGGTAAACACATGAAATGCCCAATGTCACACAGGTACAGGGCTTAACAATGGTATTCTCAAATCCAAAGATGGCTTTTTGTCCTCTATATCACAAGGTCTCCCCTACATTTAGAGTACGATCAGTTGTCAGTGTTTATTGGTAGACTAAAATTTTTGTTATTCTCAACACCCTCTACCTTCTCTTTGGCCACTCAATGATGATTAGTGAGGAATAGAAGAGGACTGTTCAGGCCCAATGTCCCTTTCATATTTTTCCACTGGATGCATTGTCCAAAGGATTTGTTTTCTAGTGACCAGCCTACTGTTGATGAGCCTCTCCATACTTAGCTAGGCTAGACAATGGACATCCTGTGTGCTTTTCCCTTTCCGACACAGATGCTACTAAAACTTATACTTTACTGGAATAACCTTTGAGAACTTAGGGTCATCTTCATTCCACAATGAAGCATCAGGTGGAATTTTTGTGAAGGATCTGAGTTTTAAAATCCTCAAGTTCTGTTTCTGATTTCACTTCTTTGCCCTTTGCCTTTAAGACATATTACCTGCAAAACCTTTCATTTTCACCTCCACCTGTCCCTTGTTATACTTCTTTAGTTAATGAATTTGAGCAATATGTGCTTAGCAGCAAAAATTGGTCATCTGTGGTGGAGGAAGTGGTTTATTATTATTTAGTGAAAAGTACTTTTATAACTACCTCACATTCATAGAAGTATTTGGCAATGGTCAATTTGGCAATCCAGTTTGGCAGTTGGATTTTCAAACTAATTTATCTTGGAGTTTCTATAGCCATTGTGCTAATTATCTCATCTACATTCTCCCTTGTTTCTCAAATGTCCTACTTTTTCTACTTTTTCTACTTTCCCTCACCTAGACAGCTATCACTCATAACAAAGGTAAAAAAGAAAAAAAGTAGTTCAGGAAAACTAACCAACATATCAGCCAAATCCAACTTTGCATGTAGTATTCCATCCCTAAAGTCCTTGATGTCTGCAAAAAAAGGCAGGGAGATGCATTTCCTTTTTCTTCTTTGGAGCCAGGTTCATTATAATTGTATAACAATCAGTTTCAGAGGGTTTTTTTCATTTTTCTTTTCTTTTCTTTTCTTTTTTTGTTCTTCCCATTTTTTGTTGAAGTTCTTGTATATATTGTTTTCTTGGTTCTGTTTCACTTTGCTTTTGTGATCATATTCATAATTTCTTGCAGTGTAATAATATTTCATTACTTCCATGTGCCAAAATTTGTTTAGCCATTTTCAGTCAATGAGCATCTGCTTTCTTTCTTGTTCAGGACAAAAAGTGATGTTATTTGTGTGTATAGGATGTTTCTGCCTTTATAAAACCTCCTTGGGATATGTGCCTGTAAATGGGATATCAAAGGGCACAGATATTTTAGTCACTTAGTATAAATCTCAATGACTTTCCAGAATAGTTAGAGCCATTCATACCTCCAGCAACATTAACTAATCTAAGTTGTCATCTCTGTCAATTTACTGAGTATGAGGTGAACTTTGAGAGGTTTTCTCATTTTCATTTCTCTTATTTTTAGTGATTTGAAGCAGTCCTTTCTATAGTTCCTAATAATTTTCAGTTCTTCATTTGAGAACTGTTTGTTCATATCTTTTGTTCATCTATCCACTAGCAATCCACTGTCACTCTAAAATGTTAGCTTGTGTTTAGATCAATAGTGTGTTTTTGTTTCTTTGTTTTGTTTTGTTTTGTTTTTGGAGGGGGGAAGGCAGGGCAGTTGGAGTTAAATGACTTGCCCAAGGTTGCACAGCTAGTAAGTGTGTCAAGTGTCTGAGGTCAAATTTGAACTCGGGTCCTCCTGACTCCAGGGCTGGTGCTTTATTCACTGTGCCACCTACCTGCCCCTATAGTGTAGCTTTTAGTAGAAAATCATAAACTAATTAAAAATCAAATATATCAACAATCATATTATAATATATTCCATCAGGTCATTATAATTTTGAAAAAATATATTCTCCTAGGAGGAGAGAGAGAATTCTATAGAAATGCATTTCACTTTTCTTTGGAATAAAAACATAAGTGTTGTTTCCTTTTTTCCCCTTTTCATAAATTAAACTAGGATTATATTATAGAATCATAGCATTTTTATAGTTGCAAGGTGCCTTAGAGACCATCTAGAGCATTCTCCTCCTTTTACATGTGAGAATACTGAGACTCAAAGTGGTTAAATGATTTGTCCAAGGTTACATAAGTAGTAAGTAGTAGGAATAGGATTCAGATGCAGATTATCTGTACAAATCTATTGTTCTTTTTTTATTGAGCTTCCTTCTGTACAGTGGAAATGAAACCCAGCACATAAGCACCTCACTACTTTTCCAGTTTGTCATGAAATTTATAATACTTTGACTTAGGTTTTTTGGAGTAAGTCAGATTATATTCTTGTTGAAGTTTTAAGTAATATGAAGGCTTAAAGTCACCAAGGACCTGATATTTTAACAGTTTATTGATGATTATGCAGTCAACTTAATAGGGAATTAAAAGGAAGACCTGCAAAATCCCTGACTTTGGTAATATTGTCAAAATATATTTCAAGAGATATTTTATAATTTTTTTTCTTTAAAATTGCTTTAATTAGTAAAAATGTTTGCTTTTTCTTAAATAATTTTAAATATTTTACATATTTTTGTTTTTCTTTTTTGGAGGATTGGATAGCTTTAGTGAAAGCGGCTGCTGCTGCAGCAGCCAAGAACAAAACAGGGAGTAAGCCTCGAACCAGTGCAAACAGCAATAAAGATAAAGAAGAAAGAAAATGGTTTAAAATAT
The DNA here is from genome assembly GCF_011100635.1 of Trichosurus vulpecula. Lineage (NCBI taxonomy): Eukaryota > Metazoa > Chordata > Mammalia > Diprotodontia > Phalangeridae > Trichosurus > Trichosurus vulpecula. The sequence continues at coordinate 103,016,208 of NC_050573.1, read as the reverse complement.
CTTCAAAGAAGGAAGAAACATCAACCTCTACAGCCATACAAGAAGTTGAGAAAAAGGAAGAACTGCCAACATCAAGTGAAACTTTTGGTACAAAAGAATTCTCATGTTTACTCTTTCTTTGGTGGTAAATTCAAATTGTGTACTCTGTTCACCAAGAATTGTATACGACAAGGTGTTGCATTAGGCTATTTTTTCCCTAGACACCATGATTATCAACTCATATGGTTCTATTTGTCGATTTCCTGGTTGGGAGATATCTGCTGACCAAGTATATATCCTAAGTAACTTGTAGATCAGTGGTGTCAAACTCAAATAGAGGCTACTAAACTCTACATAAGAATCCCTGTGGCTGTATGTTGACATAGAACATCACATATTAACATGATCTGTATTATATTGTATTTTAACTTTGTTTGCTATTTCCTGATTACATTTTAATCAGGGATGTTGCTGGCCACATCGGGTACTGCAAACTTGACACCTCTATTATAGACTGTACTTTTCTTGGTAAATGCATAGCAATTCCTGTGGAAGGGGATATAAAAATTATTTTCTGGGAGGCCATCTGGTGTGGAGAGGCAGTTTTTCTCTGATTTTCTTGGCCAAGGAATCAATTTCTCAATAATATTTTATTAATAATATATAACATACTAATGATTATTTTTGCCATACTTTTGAAGCATATCAGTTTTGTGCTCTTTGTGCCAGCTTTTTTGGTTGCAAATTTTGGCTAGTCAAAGTAATTCATATAACCAAGATGATCTAAAATTAGGATTCTCTCTTTTCCTGCTTTTAGAATATGAGGAATGAATACTGGATTCAGGCATGTGCCATGTTCTGGTCAGTCTGGACAAGATTGGGTATACTATCAGAAAAGTCCAGATGCCTTTTGTTTTTACCTCCTCAAGAAATATGAAATTTATGTACAAAATGTTCTTTTTGTATTTTCATTAAAAATATGAGATGTTTGTGTGCTTTAATTTTAAATTTATTGATAAACTCATATATGTGTATTTCATTAATAGTAGGACTCCACGTAGAGACTGTTCCAAAGATGGTCTTTCCACAGCCAGAGAGCGCATTATCACACAAGAGAAAAAGTAATCAAGGCAACTCTTTTCAGGCAAAGAGAGCTCGTCTTAACAAGATTACTGGTAAACTGTGATGACTTTTTTTTTTTGGTTGGGTTTGGGAATGGAGGGAATTAAGGTTTTCTTGTATCTACCACTTATTTTTTCAGCAATAATTCATATATAATATTTTAAGCCATTTTTGTCTGGACAGGGCACTTATTTAATTGATGAAATCCAGTTCTACTGTGGCTCCTCCCCATCCCCCAAATATTTGTTAAACCCCTATGACTGCCATATTTTTCTTCTGTAAAATGAGAAAACTAGCACCTACCTCACAGGGATGTTGTGAGGGTCATAGAGGTTAAATTTTATAAAATGCGATATTCCCAATCAACTCAGAAGTAAGAATAATTTTCAGTGTAAGAAATGTATTACTTTTCCTGTAGACCTATGTGGACTTTTTTTTGTGATTTTTTTCTGAGAGATGTGAATTTTTTAATGAAATTATTCATTCTTCAGTCTAGTAGATTTTTAAGATGCTATCACATCTCATTGGAAAAATAAAATTTTGTTTCTAAATAATTATTTTGTCAGCTCTTTAGATAAGTCTGTTAATATTTATTCTTTACTTAATGAAATAATGTACAGTAATTCCCCCCGGTGTAGAAGTTTATTTCATTACCATTTCCAGTTAATAAATGGAATAACAACATTACTGTTTTGGAAAGGCTCTAAATCTGCTTTAGAACTCTTAAAAAATAATTTTGCTGAATATAAATATTTTATTTTTAATAATTGTAGGCCACTAATCTTATTTCAAAGATTAGAGAGGTTTTTGTTATCTAAAATTTAAATATTTTTTTTTGTTTTTAATTAAAACATTTGATTTCACTTAATAGAATTCTTGACTTGCTGTTGGAGGGTAAAACTGTTGTATATGGTCATAGCCTTCATGAGGTTACACTGATCCATATTTCTCATAAATGTCTTAATGCATCATTATAAACAGGCTCATATAAAGTTGTGAAATCCCATTGTGACACTGTTCAGCCATTTACCAATTCATAAAATATTTATGTGAAGCTAATTGTCCATAATAATGCTTTTTTTTTTACTAGAAATGATATTTTTCTGGAACCATTTAATAGATATTAGTAAGAGTAAGCTCCTGGAGATCAGGAATTATTTCATTCTTTTATTTGTATCAAATACTTAGCACAGTACCTGTCACAGAGTAGGTGCTTAATAAATGCTTTTAATTGATTTATGCTAAATGTCACACGATTCAAGTTGTTTAATCCAGTAATTAATATTGCCAGAGGTTTTTATGAAGGTGTAACTCTATTAGACAGTGTGCTATTTTGTAGTTGAAATTAGTCTTTAGAGTAGCATTTATACAGTGCTTTAATATTTAATAATAGCTTTACAAATATTATCTCCTATGCTCATTTTACAGATGTGGAATCTGAGGGAAATAGTGATTTTTTCCTTTTTTTTTTTTACTTGCCAGTGTCACACAGCTAGTAACTGTCTGAGGCAAGATTTGAACTCAGATCTTCCTGACTACAGGTCCAGTGCTCTATTCACTGAGCCACCAGGAGTAATTAAAGTGAAAAGTAGAATCTACTAGTAAACTTCTTTGTAACATTCATTTAGTAATTTTTCAATTGATTCATAAAAATGGAAATGTTGAAAACTTTAATTTTATGCTTTGTTTGTTCTCTCTTGTGCCCCTCCCCGCCGCGTTCCTTCTCCCCACCCCCCTTCTCCTTCTTTGGTACTCAGGGAGGAACTTTTTTCTTTCTCTTTTCTTAAAAGATAACTGTATCCTTTCCTTTTATTTCTTAACAGTAGAAACACTAGTGGCTTTGAAGAGAGCCACATCCTTACTCTATTAGGGAATATGGTGACACTTTAAGACCCCATCCTTTGTTAGAATTTATAACATTGTGTAACATTCTATGGCAAGAGTGGAACAGAATTGTTCTAACTTACGTGATTTAAAGAGAAACAGCTCTGCTGCAGGAGCAAGATTTGGAGAAGATGGAATTGCTGTACTCTTGAGATATATGCCCCAGTTATCTGACATCATATTTTTTTATCCTGATTACTTGGTTTTGATGATTCAGTATACCTTCTAGTACCTTACTGGGAATTCATGACAAATAGACTGAGATAATAGTGTAATGACAACTTATCTCATAAGGATATATTAACTGTAAATGACCTTGACATCACAGTAGTGAGGTAAAAGAGAGGCCTTTTGCAGCGTGCCTCCCAAGAGGACACATGGATGGTTCCTTAGTAACGGCCTCTGTTTATTGTAAGAGAGACGTGAAGCTATTGTGGTGCAACTTCTTCAGTGTCTCTTGGGAACTTTGAGTGGATCAGTAAACCCTTAGCAGCAGCAACAGCAGCAGCAGAGAAGCATGAGATATAATACACTATCAGAATAATATGAGCACTTGACCAGATTCCTCTCTTTCTTCAGAAGATTGATCTCTTTAACAGTTCTTCTCATGTAGATGCATATATTCATATCCTCATGTTAGAACAGTTCTGTGTATAAAAGAAACATATATTTAATGTCTATGGCCTTGGTTGGACTACTAAATTGCCTATACTCATATAAATTTTATTTATAATTGATGAGAAGCAGTGGCAAATACAAGTACCATGCAATAGTGTTTTCGTTTTTGAATATGATATGTTTGAAGTCTACCATGTGCACTGTTGGACATTGGGAATCTGACTGTGTTCATAGCAGCAGGTCTCTTCTCTGAATCATTTCCTTTCCCACTTCCTATTCATTCTTCTTTGAAACCAGAAGCAGCCAAGTGGATCATTCTCAGAGTGATATTAATTCACATGCTCCTTTCCACATATTCACCATAATTCTGACCCCCTTTTTACAGCAAAGGTTCTTAGTCTTTTTTGTATTATAGTCGCTTTTGATACTCTGGTGAATCCTGTGCACCCCTTTTCAGAATAATGTTTTTAAATGCATAATATAAAATATATGGATCATAAAAGAAACCAGTTATATTGAAAAACAGTTATCAAAGTATTTTAAAAAACAAATTCATGTACCTCAGGTTAAGAAGCTGCTATAAAGAGATTAGAGTATGAGTAGGGTTTAAAAATATCGTTCTGTATTTTAATTCAGCTAATAGGCATGAGCCTGTAACTACATTTTTTAACACCTTTTTGACACAGTTCACTACCATTGCATATAGATCACAACTTGTTATAAGTCATAGTATCTGTTATATGCATAATGTTTAAAAATTAATTTATAAAGTCACCTTAAAGATACAGTGGAAAGTCTGCAATCTGTTTTCTGGGGCCAAGTAATTCATAAATTGTATTTTTATAGATAAATATATGAATAGTTAAGGAAATAGGAAAACACATAGCAGCATTTGTCATGTACATCCTGTTCCTAAAACTTCATTTAGTAATAAGGCTGGATAATACTTTAAAAAATGCCCAAGGCTACTGCTAGTAATTTGTCATTAGCTTGTGACAGTTTTTCTCCTGCTTTAATGGGACTTATTTCACAAGTTCAGTTAAAGGACATAGAATCATAGCTTTAGGACTGGAAGAGACCTTAGACTTCAGTTAAATGAACTCAGCATTTTGCAGAAGAGGAAACTGAGGCCCAGAGAGGTTAATAGGCCACCTGCCCTGTTGCCTGACATAGGTAACAAGCAGCAGATCCAGGTCTTGAACCCAGGTACTAGACTCCATAACCACTAATATCGTGTTGAAAAGTTCTCCCCAGTCCTGAAAAAGGTGCAAAGGCTTAGGATTGTAGAAGAAATTAAGTGCTTTGAAATCTCAGGATGAAAAACAATGGAACAGTTTTAAAATTGTATCATTTTATTCTACCCCTTTCCTAATTCCATGCTCATAGTTACAGAGGGTAGCTAGAAATATTTTAGCTTGGAAAATTTGTAGATTGGTGGAGTAGGATTTTTGATATGTACACAGACATATACATACATGCATACATGTACACTTATGTGCGTGTGTGTGTATCTTTTTCCAACATAGGGTTATACATTTAGAGTTAGAAAAGGATTTTAGAGGCCACTGCATCCAACCTCCTAAATACAACAACATTACGTATATATTCAGGGACAGTATATATACACATATGCTAAGTACATAGAGTTTCCTGACAGATAAACAAATTTCAGGAAATGATTAATGCTAACCTCTGTATCTACCTTCTTCTTGGAGGAACAAACATTGACAAGATGTAACTGATATTCCAAAATTAATTTATTTCTTCCCAGTTAGTACTTACTAACCTGTTCTTCAAGAGGGATGTACCATTGTTACTGAAACAATTTTTTAAGAATCAAGAATTATCAGATGACATAAGAATTAGTTAACCACAGATAAACATTGGGCTACTTTTCAGTGTAATAGTAACTGTATTCTCTCTTCAGGTACCCATTTGTTTTCTTATTCTTCCTTTGTCTCCAGTTTACATGAACTTTGTCTTGGGTTATGTGGTGTTCATGTAGTCTTATGATCCTTTCATTGTTGTGTAGGAGTCTCTGGCCACAGCTAACTTCTAATATCAAAGGTTGATTTGTTGAATTTTTAAGTAACTTTTTAATAAATTGTCTACTTTTTCTTTGTATTAAGTGGTTTTATTTTTCCTTCACAAGTCCTTAAAATGAAATCCCTCTTTTAAATGACTGCAATATCTGAATGCTGTAATTTCATATTTTATGGTAGAGATTATGTAAATTTCCACTGAAAACTGTTGCAGTACCTTACTGGCTTTTCATTTTATAGTTTCTCAGGATTTACCCACATGGTTTTAATATTGTATTTATTTTTGCTGCATATTACAGTAGTCTCTTTTCCTTGGATACCTCTTAAAGATTGCTAAAGCCAAATTTATTTGCTATCTAGTCCTCCCAGCTAGACCTTCCAGCATGTTGTATAACAGATTGAGTGTTTAAAAAACAAAAACAAACAACGTGTTTATGTTCGGACTAGGTAGCCTCCAGTGTTTCTTCTAATTCTGAGATTGCGTGTGTCACTGTAATTCTATAAATTCAAAATAATTGTCCCATTAGAACTAGAGATGTAAGATATGTAACTAGGTGGCTTTTCCCCACAAGCAAGGAATTAGAGATTTCCTAATCATTTTACTTTTAATTTTCAATGATTCTTTGATTTTCAGTAATACCAGGTAGAGAAAAGTGAAATGAAAGTGATTGTTAGTGATATTCCATGTTGATTGTCTTAGTGTAGCATGCCAATAGATATCTAAAAGCTGTATTAATATATGACATTAGGACTGGATTTGAAATGAGAATTGTTTATTTCCCTGTGTGAAATGGAAATAAGAAAATTAGATATTTTGACATAATCTTAGGCATGGGAAAATTAAGTAGATTATTCTGTAGAATGTTTTCAGTATCAAATGCTAAACGACAGAATATTTTCATTACAGAGCCATTGCTCTATGAGAGTTCTGTTTCCTTGAGCCTTTTAAATTTGTTGTTGTTCCCGATTGCTAGACATTTAGCTAGTTAATAGTGCTGGCATTTTTAGTGCCAGTGAGAGAAGCTGAAGCTTTGATATTATTTGATTCTTGGGTGAGCTGATGAAATGTAATTTATATAGCAAAGTTATTGGAAATAAAAGTGACATTTATATAAAATGACTTAACATTGCCTTGTCCTAATCCATGTTTTATGTGTTTTGGGCATATTTTCTTACAACATATTATGAATATTTCTAACTATTTAATCCTGAAGGATGATGGCAGTAATTGTTGTGTAGCTGAACAGTGGTTTCTTCATACTGCTTAGGAAGAGTTATAATTGGCTCACTCTGAAATGGCACTCCAAACTTTGATGATCTTAGAGATACAGTGTGGTTTCAACTAGGGACTGGGATATTCTCTCTGAATTGGACAACACAAAAGTTGTCTGCTTTGGAAAGATACCCTGAACTATACTTTCAGTTGGTCATTTAAGACAGGATTTTGAAGTTTAGTAAACTTCGTCTTCTAGATGACACAGTCTAGATTCAGAGTTGAGAACTGGTGGCATACTTAGGGAAAAAAATAGATAGTTATATAGTTCATCTTTTGAATTGGAAATGAGAGTTATAGATCTTAGTTACCATTTTTAATTGGTAAGGACTGATAGCTCCTGGAAAGGATTTAGAGAGCTAGTGTGATGTTAGGGTTAAAGCACTGGACTTGGAGTCAGGAAGATCTGAAACTTGCAATCTGTGTGATCCTAGGCAAGTTACTCAGCCATTCTGTTATCTCAGTTTACTTATATGTAAAATAACAGGGTTAGATTCAGTGGCACATAAGGTCTTCTTCCAGCTGAAAATCTAAGATCCAATATTGAAAGAAGTATGATATATGTGGGAAGTTAGAATTAATCATTCTTAGGAGATGCATGCCAAAGGAGTCTAGGAAAAGGACTGTGGTGAGGTAAGCAAAGTGAATTAGAGAATCAAGGCCAGTTTTCAGCCAAATAGAAAGGTCGCTTCCTTTCTGTGGGCATTTCAAGGAATTTTTTTTTCCTTTTCATTAACTCAATAATGGAGGTGATCTCCAAAGCACCTTACCATTTCACAGTTTTGTGACTGAGCTTTTGATTCTAGTTCTGTCAATTCTCTTATTTTATTTTGTTTACAAACAGCCTATGATGATGTTACAAAACTAAAAATTGGCGAAAAAATTGTAAATTGTTTGTGAACATTGAGTATTAGAAAGTTTTCTTATGGGACATATTTTCTTCCAGAGGGTTTTATCAAGAAGAAAAAAAGAGAGAAAGAAAATAGTGCAAATAGTATGTAATCCTTCAAATTCTCTCTATTTCATTTCTCCTAACCAACAGTCAAAAGTGCCTGTGTTGGTGATAATTAAGCTTTTCAGGTTGTTCCTTCTTAAAATTTGTCAAAATCTACTGCTTCATACCTGGTATAAAGTATAGGGAAAGGAAAGGACTGTATCTGGACTTAAAATATAATAAATTGGGTGAAAGTTAACACTTTTCTAATGAACCATTTCTGTGCAATTTTTCTTAAGGTTTGTTGGCATCCAAAGCTGTTGGGGTGGATGGTGCTGAAAAAAAAGAAGACTGCTGCAGTGAAACGGCTCCAATGCTGGAGCAGGTATGAAATGGTAGCCTTTGATTTTTTGCCAGGTTCCTACTGGAGTGAGGCATGGAGATAATAGTGTCCACGTAATTGAAATTGCCCTTTCATTCAGAAACAGGAATAGGAAACATTGTTTGAAGACATTTCTTTCTCTGCCTTACCCAAGGTATAAAAGTAAACTACAAAAGTAATTTCAATTTTCATTAGACTGACATTAAAAATCACTGTCTCCAAAGAATTGAAAGCCCAGGAGTCAGGCATCCCAGGGTATAATTTTTTAGCTGGAACCATACCTCTCACTGGCTTAGAAAAGGACCCCTCCACAAATACTTTTAATTTGTGAATTAAACAGGGTTGTGGACAACTAATAAAACTTCTTTTGAAAGAAGTTTCTTTTCTATTGTAAGAATTGATGTTAGACTGTGTATGTTTTATGAACTGTTCAATGAGCCATACAATTTTGCTAGGATGTATATTTTAGTAAATACAAAAAAGTTAAGATAGTATTAAGGGTCTTGACTTAACGCTGACCAATTGAGAATTTTTAAATTAAGGTTGCTAGATTTTGCCTTGGTTCCCTTCAAACTCCCACAATTCCTGTACATAATGAACTGTGCATGCTTTTACATACTCTTAAGGGCTTAATTTCCTAGGCACAGTAAGATTACCAGGACACAGTAATAGCCATAACTCTGAATTTCCTTGGTTCTGCTGTTTTAAAATCTGAGCCTTAATGTAATTTTAATATAGCTTATTTGTATTCATTTAATTTTCTTTATTAGTAGCTTAATAAGGAATATTTTAAAAGGAGTAGCAATTTCCCTTAATAGATACACACTTTAAAAGACAGCCCAACTTTAATTGACATCTTACTGGGTTTTTCAGGGTTTTTAAACATAATTTGATGAGGTTGCATTGTTTTGGTGCCTCCGTTGATACTGTATTGAATCAGTGGTCTTTCAAACTGATTGTTATTTTATGGTCTCTTACTAATTTTCTATAGCTACCACAACGGTTAATTCTTTGCCGTTATGATGTCAGTATATCAACCAAATTTTGTGTGATATTTTTACTGTGTTATGATATTTAACATCCCAGATTTTAAATTACTGTGTATTTTTTATCACTGTTTATACTATTCTCAGTATGCAATAAATCAGGGACATGGTTAGTAAAAACATTTCTGGAGGATTCATTACAATGTCAATCTTTTATTATGCAGAACCCCATTGAGGTGAATGTGATTGTACAGATTACCTACACTGTTTATGTTTTAAGATTTAGTGCTGAAAGCAGTGCACATTCCATAGACAAGCTACATAAAGTAGCTTTTAGACTAACTCGGCTGTTTACATTTTTATTGTTTACAAAGTAATCTGGGAGGCCTTGCAAGTTTTGTAACAAGGATGCTCACTTAATTTAACAAAAATTTAAGTTAGATTAGCTTCTTTTAAAAGCATCTAAAAAAGTGGTCAGGCTGTTTTCCCCTTTTCTTTATCCAGAGTGATTTAAATGGGAAAATGTTTCATTTAAACTCATGTAACTTTTATCCCAAGTGCCACCCCTAGTGGAAATTAAAATAGCCGAGTTATAAAACCCTTAAAATATGAATTTTTATCAGAATAGCTGATAGGCCTAAAGTAAATAGGCATTATCAACTGCCTCACTTGTACAGGTGGCTAAGGTGTAATGAAGAGTTCTTCAAAATATGTGAATCAAGACACAGTAGAGATTCGTAGGCCAACAGCTGAAAAACTGTTTTAATGAATTCTATTTTATTTATATTAATTTTTTTTTACAATCCATTGTCTTGAACCCTAAACCTCAGATCATTAGTTACAGATATTATAGTTTATTTAACTGTACTAGGGATATGTCGTGTTATATTTACTTTTGAACAAAATCTGCATTAGATGAATAACAATTAAGTAAGGTTTTATAATGTTAATTTGTCCTTGTTAGAGCTTAAGCACCTTATCAAAATATTAATTTAAGTTTTCAAATCTTGTTTTAAATAACTTTGTAACTTGAGAGTACTGGATGCTGTAGTAATGTCTTTCACATATGTGAAGATGAACAATAAAATTGTTTATTTACAAGCTATGGCTCTAATTAATTTTCTGGCAATACCTTCTATAATCAGCATAGGGATTCTCTCCAATTTATGGACTATTTACTTAAATGACTAGCTTGCACTTATAATCCACATCTATAATGAGCTGATTCAATGATAAAGCTGGTGACAACTGAATGGGATACTTTGCAACGGACCTTTAATGTGTTATATCCAGCATGCCATTAGAACACTCAAAGATGCCCCTCTAAATACATAAAATACTTGCCTGCATATATTTACACTGAAACTTGGAGCTCTTGTGTTTCACTAGAAAAGGAAAATTATTCTATCCTCAAATCGTGACCTTCCAAAGTTCCGAGGTCTGCAGACCTGATGATCATCCCTCACAACTAGTCATGGGAATGAGAGACCGATTGGGAAGAAGCTGTGGTTCATAATCCTAATAGTTGGGCTGTTACAGAAGCCTGTGTTGGTAAAAATAAGTAAATGCATAGCACTATGATTATAAATCACAATAGGAATATAGGCACATCAGATTTGTAAAAATAATAATTACATTCCAATACTATAGAGTCTACCCAGATCCATTAGATTCCATCCTATTTTCAATATGGATGCAGATTATCCAGCATGGAGGACATACTGCAGACAAAAGTAATTAAATACTATATCTGAAAAATCAGAAAATATAAACCTCTTTTTATTTACCACAAACATACAATAGGATGAAGGGGAAAACAGTGTTCTACAAAATGTGATGTATTTTATTTTCAGATACGAAATTTTAAACTTACATTTTATATCTTTTTTGTGTGTTTGGGTTTTTTTTTTTTGTCTTTTTTAGTTAGTCCATTAACTCTACATTGCTGGTAGCTCTGATTTCATAATGCCTTTTGCTTGTGAAACTGGCTTCCAACACTAAAATGGGTTAAAGACAGTGTGCTCAGTCTATTAATTTGATCATCGTTTTCTGTGTTGAGATCTTTCCTTAAAGGGAACCTGTCAGACCCTCCAGATCCCAAAATTCAGCCTAGATTAAGTGATTTTTGAAATGACATCCTCTAATTAAAAATCAAAATTCACTACTCTTGCTGTGAAACAGAAAAATAAATCCTACTGTTTACTTATATGCCCAAGGGCATTGACAGTTGTACTTATCCAAGTGAATAAAAATATTGTATTAAATTTAAAAGAAAAATCTCATCAAACTATGAGGTGACAATATTTTAAAGCTTTGAGGGCATTATAAATAATAGTAATTTGATGGGAAAAAATGTAGATCCAAAATTGACAGTATCCCTTTAAAGATGGCCTTTTCAACTTTAAAAAAATGTGGGGTTCTTTTTGGTTTTTCATTTGTACTAGAGAGATGTTATGTGTTGCTTAACAATGTTTTTTTGGATACTAAAGTTGCTTAACAATCAAAGTAGAAAACAAGAACAACAGTGAAGAAACCGAAATAAAAATATCAATTTTTTATTATTTATTCAGGAGATTTCACCTAAACCTCAAAGTCAGAAAAAAAATGAAGCTGACATTAGCAGTTCTGCCAACACTCAGAAACCTGCACTGTTATCCTCAACTTTGTCTTCAGGGAAGGCTCGCAGCAAGAAATGCAAACATGAATCTGGAGATTCTTCTGGGTGTATTAAACCCCCTAAATCGCCACTTTCCCCAGAGTTAATACAAGTCGAGGATTTGACGATTGTATCTCAGCTTCCTTCTTCAGTGATTAATAAAACTAGTGAGCACAGATTTTTTAAAAATTAGTTACTTATCCTATAAGCAACATAATTTTGATTGTAGTTTTTAATATTGCTTTTTATGAGGTTGCTCTTTAAAAATTCAGTCTTAATGGGAATGCTAGAGAAGTTTAAATTTATTTTAGATGTAAAACTGCTTATGTTTCTGACTTATTTATGGTACAGAGACTATTATGGTGGTTGAGAAATCATGTCATTCAGTGACATAAATTTCATCCTAATTCGAATCTCCATAGCTAATAATGTAAACACTTTCAAATGCCTGATTTATTTAAATTCGAGAGAGAGAGAGGGAGACAGAAACAGACTCATCATTGAAGTCTATGGTGAATCTTTTTTTATATTACCCAGAAATTCTACCTTACACACACTAATGTACAACAGTCTTCACCCCCAAAACACATGCATGCACACACATATGCATGCACACACACGCACAAGCACACCTTCCTTTGGCCCTCCCATGCCCTCCAAAATAAAAAAAAAAAATCAAAAAACTGCTATTTTTTCCATATCCATGAACTTCCACTTACCTCACTGGTAGGAAAAGGAAGGAGCCTCCTTGATAAAACTGAAAAAATAAACATCTTAGTGGGCTATTGCTAATCTTTTAATGAGTTAGAACAGTATTTTTTTTTAAAAGGTTCCTTATAGCAGTGGTGTCAAATTCAAACAGAAATGGATCCCTGCAGGCCACAGAAAACCACAGGTTAACATTATCTATGTTGTATTTTTATTTATTTTGTTAAATCTTTCTCAATTATATTTTAATATAGTTGAGGTTGCACTTTGGAGTTTTGCAGGCCACATGTAGTTTGACACCTCTGCCTTACAGCATAGTTCACAGTCCACAGAAGTTGTGCCCCTCATGGGTTTCTTGTGTTTTCTTAATAGATCATAAAATCCATGTATATATCTAGATTAAAAGGGCTATAATACTACATGAGCAACACTATGAAAAAATTTTTGCCTTTTACTCACAGACCAATCAGTAACCATAATTACTAAATGAAAATGACATGTCTCTTTGAAATATCCCATGTCTTACATATAACTCTGAAATTTAGGCATTAAGAGGTCTACTGTGTTAAACAGATGTTTGTCTTTTCTTCAATTCACAGTTGCCAAATAGTTTTTAAGTGAGAGGGGTATTTAAAAATTTGATATTTGTGATTTTTAAAAAGAAAGACACATTTGGGTCAGTGACTATTTTTTTGGAGGGTGGATGGGTAGAAAGAGAGGGGGGTGGTGAGAGTGGGCCAAGAATTCAACTGTGTTCTACATACTCTTCATTTTGTGACATTTCTCATAAAAACAATATCATCAGTATCCACTACAATGTCACATAACATTGGTAAGTATTTTTCTTTTGAGGATTATTCATATCTTGGACTTAGAACTACATAATATTATAGCAATTTAATTTTATTCCTACATTTTGATTTATAAATTGATTATCATGATGCACTATGCCTTGTACATATATAGTAGGTACTTAATAAATGGTGTTTGTTGAATTTGAATTTGTGATGGGGCATTGTTGGAGTGAGAGAGGGCAGGGAGTGGCTCTTAAGTAGCAATAGCTCCAATATTTTAGACACGTTTTACTTCTGCCATATAACTTACACTATTAATATTATGGGTTTTGTGACCCTATCTTCTAAACAGACAAACTTTTTTATATGCCCAAAAAAACCCATGTAAGACAAAGCAAATAAATTAATGTTCATAAAAAATGTATCACACTTTGGTAGGAAATTGTAGGGATTACTAGGTCACATTTACAAAACGTATGTAAATGTAAGATTGTGTATTTTTGTATGCCTTGTACCTTGAATAGATATTTAATCAATTGTCCTTTGTTATTTTTAAATAAATCAGGCCCAAAATGTTCACAAAAATCCGTGTAAAAAAGTAGAAAAGTAGTTCTCTAAAGCTGATTTGCATTAGCTTTACTTTGGTAACTAAAGTAAAGCACATAATATTTTCATGTATTTTATAGTTACCCTTAACATTTTTCCTAACCAGAAATTGCTAATGTCATTCCTTTTGTCATAGTGCATATTTACAAAAAATTCTTCTAATACAATGGAATTATTTTTCCCTAAGTGAAGAATTGCAGATATTCCCTCAGCAACCCCTGATAGTTAAGTATATTAATCCCCTTTGTGTAGGAGTAAAGAAGATTCCCTGCCCCCCAAGTCAGTATATTCATATTACTCAAAATAGACAACCCCAAATATTTAAACTCTTAATAGTGCATTTTAGAGTTGAGTGCTTTGCTCATTAACTTTTTTACCAATGAGAGACCAAATTTTGTCCTTGAATAATTCCCATTTGGAGGATTCTAATTCCTGTGACTTTTGGAACATCAGATGGAATTTAAGCATATTTTTTTAAAGCATTTCCCTTTTTAGTCACTAAAATATTATAAGATGAGCCTGGCATATCTCTGCTTCATGAACATTGAAAGATCTTTTTCTAGGTCCATCACAACCCGTGAATCCCCCTAGACCTTCCAAACATAGTGAGCGAAGAAGAAGATCACAGCGTTTAGCCACTTTGCCGTTGCCTGATGATTCTGTAGAAAAGGTTTCTTCTCCCTCTCCAATCACTGATGGAAAAGTGTTCTCCATCAGTTCTCAAAATCAACAAGAGCCATCAGTGCCTGAGGGTAATGTATTCTAATTTAATATAGAACACAGAAAACAAAGGGAAAAAAATCTAAGTCATAAAAATGAGTTGAAAACTAAGACATTTCTGCTTTTTTCTACTGACATCTTTTGGACTGATAAACACTTGTATAACACTTTAATCCAAATTGATATTCATTGGATCAGTTTCTCTCTATTAATATTTTATTACATTCTTTCTTTTATGTAGTACCTGATGTTGCTCATGTGTCACTTGAGAAGCTTGGACCCTCTCTCCCTCTTGACTTAAGCCGTAGTTCGGAGGTTACAGCACCCGTAACCACAGAATCCTCTTTTAATGAGTACCCCAGTACAGAAAAGGAAGATATACAGATGATTTCATATCATTCTTCCAAAGCAGTAACTGATGGAAGAGTAGCTTCAACAGTGTCAGGTAAAAAGATTCAGTTTATAAATAGTTAGGTTTATAGTTACAGGGTATAGAAAATTGTTATCAGTTTAGATTTGTTAACTTTAAAATAGCATCAGGTTTGTATTTGTGCAATAACACAAATGTTATTAAGGTATAGGACCTCTCCCATTCCCTCTCTTCCCTCAGTTCCCTGAGGTCCTTATGGATTCTTATTTATCCTTCAATGGCCAAATTCCAAATGCTATAACTTCGGATCATAGTAAGCTATATTGGAAGATGTAGCAACTGTGATTCTTAAAAATTAGTTTATGCAGCTTCCATTATTACAGTTCTTGCTGTCAGAAGAATGATGGATGCATTATCTAGTTTTTGTCAATTTTGAGACAAGTATACATTTTATTTTTAAAATTTTTATCAGTGTTCCTCATTAGAGTGAAGTATATCCTGAGTTACAGGGGCAAGTTGTTTTGTTTTGGGATTTTTTTTTTCCAAAACAAGCTCAGCTTAAAAAACAATTCATATATAATTCTATGTATCTAAAACCCATAAATTTTTTTTTGAGGGGAGATAGGGTCCCTTTGTCTCTTTAAAATTGTTTTTTTTTTTTTTTGTAAGGCTTCTTTATTGTTTGAGCTTGACATTCCTGAGCATGAGTCTTATTTCTACTTACAGTCTACTTCTTCCTGTCTGCTTTGCATTCCTATTAAATAGAACTAATACTTGTTTGCAAAGGGATTGAAACATTAATAAGAATGTAAATAGATAATTCAGAATTTAAAATTCTACTAAAATGTTAAGGTCCTAATTCAAGTTTAAGTGAAATTTCAGTAACTCAGGTTATGCAGCCCAGTGAGACTTCCGTTCCCTACCTTGTATCCCAGGATGACTAGGTAGTTTTTTAATAAAAATTTTTTCGAAGTTTATTCTATAATATTTGTTAGGTAATTGGGCTCAAAGACAGTCATAAACCTGAAGAAAATTTAAATTTTATTTTTAAATCAGGAGAACAATGAATACTTGAATGCTTAAGATTACTTTTTTTTAAAATCATGGAAAAAATTTTTAACATAGACTTTTAAGGAGCATTGGTTCAAATAAGCATATATGGACTTAGAATGATCAACTACCTTTTTAATTAATATTTTTTCACATTTTATCAAGGTCATGAAACCTTGAAAAATTCTTTTAAAATATAAATTTATTGTAAAATAATATGGGTATTTGTAAAAACAAGCAAAATTGATTTAGCTTTTTCTGAATCATCATGCAATAATACTTAGTATATTTTAAAAGTATGTGATGTATATTAAAATTCTTTTAAAAATATTTTCAAAGTCTGCAGAATACTTC
This sequence comes from Trichosurus vulpecula, assembly GCF_011100635.1. Taxonomy (NCBI): domain Eukaryota; kingdom Metazoa; phylum Chordata; class Mammalia; order Diprotodontia; family Phalangeridae; genus Trichosurus; species Trichosurus vulpecula. The sequence continues at coordinate 102,999,730 of NC_050573.1, read as the reverse complement.
TAACTACCTCTTTTTACAATAGTATTAACTGTGGTTAAAAATTTTATGGAACTATTATTACCCCAAGTAACTATATCTGGTAGGAATAAATCAGTTATGTCAATTTCAAGTAACATAATGCCAATAAATGGTAAGTGTAGAATTGGACAACTAACCTCTGTCTATATTCAGTCATTTCTAGAACAAGCAAAAAAAAAAGTGGTTTCTTGGTTTGTAGACTGGAATATTTGGGGAAAATTTAATATAATAATATCTCTAAAACTATTCACTTTATTATTTGTTTTAGAGAAAGCATATATCTGAACTTTTCCCTTAACCATTGGCTGTAAACACTGGAAAGAAATATCCTAAAGCATTTTCCAGCTTTAATTATAATAGACCTTACAATGCTCATCTTTATTCAGTTCCTTCAGTATCTCTTTTGTTCACATGAAATTACCAGTATAATGTATCATTGTTAACCCTCAGTTTGCCAAAATTTTACCTTCCTCTACGAAAGTTAAAGTTAATTTGTACATTTAATTACTAGTGCATCTTTTGTTACTTGGAATTAGATAATACTCCCCTTCTTCCCCCCAAACCACCCCCCAAAAAAACCCCAAAACTGTTAGGAAGCTGCTTAAATTAGGAAAATATATTAAAACTTTAAAGACATCCTACTTGGAGGGAGTATGTATGATGGAAAGAGTGCTGGCTCTAAGCCAGAGGAGTTATGATTAGATCCCACCCAGATACTTTCTACCTGAGTGACCTTGAATAAATCACTTAACATCCCTCAACTTTAGTTTTCTCATGTGTAAAATATGGCAGGTGAACTAAATGGACTCTGATGCCTCTTCCAGCACTAAATTTATGATCATATTGGCATTTAATATTCTAAATGCATCAGAATTATAATTTGCCTTTGGGTATAAATGTTAACATAAACACTTACAGGATATACTTTCCCTAAATAACTTTTTTCGTTTTTGATTCAGACCTATCAGTTCACAAGAACTTAGGATGATGTGGAAATTTACTGCAATAGAGCAGCCTAAAAAGTTGCCGTGTGCACTAAGAGCTTAAATGACTTGCTCATGATGTCAGAGCCAAGACTTGATCCTTGGTCGGCCTGACCCTAGGGCTGGTCTTTTAGCCAGCCATCATTTCATACCTTTTTCTCAAAGATCCCTATATTGTAATAAAATAAGCTGTAAAGCCACAAATAAATAGATAATGTAATTGCATCTATTATTTTTGCTCAGTTAGCTTATTCATATTATGAATCTTAAGTTTGTGACCTAAGATTCACAGTTCTCCTCCTCTCCTTTTTTAATATGAATTGTTTTGGCATTGCTTGTTATCTGGGTATCAGCCTAGCTACCGTCTCAAAATTCCTAATATAGTCCTACAAAAATGTTGTACTATGACATGTCTTAACAATTAACGCTTCAATATGCTTGCCTTCTTTTATTTGCTCGGAGAACATATTGTTTCTAGAAATGCCAGAATGTGTTAACACTTGTTAAGATAACAAATTCACTTGATAGTCCTTTATAATTTACCAAATGGGAGAGACTTGGAAGAAAATATCTCTAAGACATTGTAACTGTTTAAATTTAAATTTTATGTTGTTTCTAAACTTGCTGTCACCAGAAATTTTATTCAACACTTCAGAGACTATTTTGCTAGCGATGAAAGACAATTTGGGTACAATTAAGAGAAACACAAAGACTTTAAACTTCTTTCATTATTTTCAAATTACGCCCTTACAAATACCAGTAATAGGACTTGAATACATAAAAATTGAAGCGAGTTTGGACTTCATCTTGAAATTCTAGGATAATGCTCAAGATCACATATACATTTTTTGTAATTTTGGAATCCTATTCTCAATTGATTTAAAAAAAAAACCTTTAGAACAAAGGTCCATCTGATTTAAAGATCTATTTCTTTTGGAAATGAGATTCTTCTCCTAAAAGGAAGATATTTATTCTCTTACATATCATCTTTTAACTTCTACCTCAAGTGGTTATTCAGCATGGCTTTGTTGCTTACTCATCACAAGTCTTCAATTTAGGGTGTCATATGTCTTTTCATAGTAATTGAGATAGAAAAAAATCCTTTTATAGATACTTATTTGGACGTTTTTTTTAGTAGTATTGATGCATATGTACTGATTGATCTAGCCACTTTTCTCACCTAGTTCCCCTTTGTGACAAAATGGCTAGGCTTAGTTTGGGTCTCTATATTCTTTTGGCTCATCAGACTTGGAAAAGTCAGACACCTATATGAAAAGCTAATCCATGGTTTTCTCTGAAATGGGGATAACAAGGTTGTTGTGAGGATCAAAGTGAGATATTGCATGTAAAGCACTTTCTTAGTCCTACTACTATGTAAAGGTCAGTTTTTATATGTTTTGTTATTCTATAACCAGGTTTCAGAAGTTTCTAATTCACAGTGTGAGTTCTTAGTAAATACAATCCTGAAGTAGTAGGAAGGTCACCTAATTACTAGTCTTAACTCCTTTATTAATTGTGTGACCTTACACATCAATTAACTTATTTCCTTTGCTGCCTACAAAATGGATACAATAATATATGCCTCTTTCTCTATTGGGTATTTAGAAAGTGGGTAGTTGATTATTACCTATACTTCTGTTCAAACCTGAAAGTTTCTTCCTGAGAAAAACTTGTGTAGTTACAGTAGTGAAATTAATATAATTTTAAATTTTCAGATAATCATGGGGGGATAACCATCTATTCTTAGTAACTGTTGTAAAGATAATATTAATATATTATTTGGAAAGTTTTTGTATCATCATAGAATTTTTCTTTCTAGGAATAATTCCCTTCCAAGTTTTAGTCATCTATTTGAAATAGAAATTGTTACTGAAATGTCAGAAACTGATTACCTTTGTGCAGTTGCAGAATATGATAGTTAATAAGGACATGGAGACTTCTTTTACTTTCATATTAGGAGTACTTTCTTTGATTAGGAAATTTCTGAACCCATAGGATATTGATAGATTAAAAAAATTCAGCTACTAATGAGTTGTTTATTTTTAATAAATTGATGACCCCTCCAAATGTTTGGTGACCCAAATCATAAAGTCATCATTTTAATTACTTAATACCTTGGGAATTTTCTCAGTGAAACTCTGAAAAAAGAGACCAAGAATTCTTACAATGGCATGGTATGTGAATTTAGTCCTTCGGTCTGAACCAAAATGGTACAACACTGAAGAGTTTTTTTGGGAAAAGTTATTCTTGGGTCCTAGATATACTGCTGTGTATCTGATGTTAAACATTCTGTGGCTTTAAGGCTCAGCTGAAACAGCTGAAGAAGCTAGGTGGCATAGTGGATAGAATCTTGGGCCTGAAATCAGCAAGACCTAAGTTCAAATTTAGCCTCAAACACATACTAGCTGTGTGACTTTGGGCAAGTCACTCAAATTCTATCTGCCTCAGTTTACACAATTGTAAAATGGGGATAATAATAGTACTTGCCTTCCAGGTTTATTGTGAGGATCAAATGAGATAATAGTTGTAAAGTTCTTGGCTCAGAGTTGGGAAGTGCACATTTCTTACCTTCTGTTCTTTAAAGTTATGTTTCTTTTTACTAAAACAAAAACCTCCACAAAACTTCATTTATGGTATTGATGTATAGCAAAGGAAAAAATTCAGCATCCATCGTTTTATCCTATAAGAACCTCTAATTGATTTGGACTTAAGTAATCTAATCCTCTTCTATTCAAAGCACTTTCAGTTGTTTCTCATATTGTTCTCTTAGGCCAGATAAAGAAATTTTATCCTGTACTGTCTTATCTAAAAGTGTAACGTTAACTTAAAACCTTCTGTTGTGCCAACTTTAACATTAGATTTACAATAGCACAATTCCTGGGATATAATAGGTGATTAATAAATGCTTGTTATTCACTATGACTAGGAAACCAAGAAACAACAAATTATATTAAATTCTACTTGTGAATATATGGTTGTGCTAAAAAATAAGGAATCTTATAGTCTTCACTTTTCAAAAGATAGATTAAAGTTGAGAGAATTGGTAAAGCCATGTTTTCATCTTTATCTTTTCTATTGTCATTCTCCACAGACTATAGAATAGGTTCTGAATACTCATAGTATAATCATTAGGGGTTGAAGACTAGGCCAACTAAGTTCAGTGTTCAGTCACCAGGGTATCCACATCTACTGAAATTTTTGACTATTTTGACTACAGCAATTTTTGTAGTTAGCATAAGCTACAGAAGTACTGCTGTCAGTGGAGTGAGTATCCACGTGGAGGAAATCCCAGATCCTTGAGGTACTGAAATAAACTTTAGAGAAAGGAGGAAAGAGGCAGTGACTATAGCATTTTGGTTTTATTACCTTCTTATCTTAGTAGGGAATCTTGACTCATATTTATCTTTGCTTTTATTTCTCACATACAAATCCTTCCCAAAGAATAGAGTAGGTTACCTGAACTCGTTTTCCTTTAAATTATTAACCATTTTTGGACGATTAATTTAGTGGTATTGTTTTTTTTTTAACCTGTGGATTTCTATTTAATTTAGATTAGCTAATGAGGTTTGAGGTAAGATGAAAGAAAGATCTATCACCTTTTATGCTATCTGAGTATATGAAAATGTGTGTATCCATTGCTTTTAAATTATGAGTTTTTAAAAGTGATAAATCTTTACAGAGCACCTGTCTTATATACAAAAAGTTCTGGGTTCAGATCCCAGCAGGATTTTTAATGAAATAAGCATTAGTAAATGAGAAATCTTGGCAGTCAGAGGAGAACTAAATTCAAATTCTGTCTCTGATGCTTTCTGCTTGTATGATTCTGGGCAAATAATTCTTTCTGTGCTCTAGTTTCTTCATCTTTAAAGTGTGTCTGATTAGAAGATCTTTAAATTCTCTTCCAGGGCTCAAAATCCTTTTATTTTTTTCTTTGCAGCTCTGGATGCATATTAATAAAGTTGTATATCTCTCAACATACAGTGATTTTTAAAAAAATACGTTTTACATTTGGGTAGTATGTTGCTACCAAAAAATCGTTTAGTGTAAGTTCGGACATTTAGTTAAATGTGTGTTTTAGGTTATTGAGGTTCATTTTCTTTCGAGTGGCTACTGGGGAAGCAGGCGTCAGTCTTCCAGTTTCGGTGGTAAAGGGACTGCCTAGTGAAAAAGCTCCCCCTGCCAGTGCAAATCAGCACCTGCTCAAACTCATGCTACGAAAGAGTTGCGGGGTGGGGAGGGGGAATGGGACTAAGGAGCTACCTGATGACTTGGCCTTAAACCCAGGTCTCCCTGGTTCCAAGGTGTGTTCTTTATCCACTATGCCACAGCTTACTCTAGTTATTGAGTTTCAATATTTACCCTTAAATGTGACCAAAATATATTTGGAGTTAATAAAAACTTCAGTATCCAAGAATAGTAGTAACTTTAGTGCTTGACAGTGAATAAATGTTTTTTTTTTTAATTTATATTTTTTAAAAGAGACAGTGAGTGTCCAGGTAAAATCATTGAGCTGGGGCTTAAAATAACTCTTCTCTCTGCTACTGCCTTACTGTGTGACATTGGGTAAATCACTTTACTTTTCCTGGCCTCAGTTATAGTTTTAACATCTCAGAATGGATAAAGAAATAGTTTATTTGTGGAATAGTGCCATCTTGACTTGAGAAAAGTTGGCACATAGCGACACATTTGTAATGGGGATTAAAAGTTCAGATTTGTTTTAGGTGTTTATAGGCTAAATTTCAATTTAGTTTTGAAATGGATTTTTAAAAATACATATGTTTATTCATTAATATATTAAATTTAATACTTAGTTTGGATGGTCTGAGCATCCATACTGACTTAATTTTTATTATGAAAAGGCAATATGCATTTACGCAGTCTTATCCAGCTATTTGGGGGAAAAATAAACAAAAATAAATTAAATATCTTATATTTCCCTAACCAAATTCTGAAGGACAATGTATGTCCAGCTGTCTGTCTCTTTCTTTTTCTCTATCCCATCTCTCTTCCCTGCTCCTTTGCTGTCTCTTTTTTGCTCTTGGTCTCTCCCCTGCCTTGTCTGTTTGTCTCTCCCCTCTTCTCTCTCTTTTTCTCTCCCTTCCTTCCTCTTTTTCCCTCTCTCTCTTCTCTTTCTCTCCCATCTCCCTACCCTCTTCTCCTCCTCTCATTACTTCCTCCATTCCTTCTCTTCCTCTCTCTGTCCTTTCTTTTCTCCCTCTTTTTCTTTCTGCTTTTTTCTCCTTCTTCCTCCTTACGCACTCAGGTTTTCATACTGATGTCCAGAAGGTTTTTGAAAAAAACATAAAGCATCTCTGTATGCAGTGCCAATAAATGGAATAATTTTCCATTCAGTAGGGGAAATTTGTATTTAAAGGAATTCTGTGATAAATCCTTTTGATAAAGCTTAATAATTATATAATTTTTTCTAAAGCACACCCATATTAATTTTTGAGTAAATTAAAAATATATTTGTTGTTAGTGCTTGTGCCAGTAAAATAAGGTAGCACTTTTAAAAAAGTTCTCTGTTGTTAGTACTGTGAAATATTGCAAAAAAAGAATTCTACATATTCTATCCCACTAAACTTATATGTTGTTTTTCCCCTCCCCACCCCAAACCCACAGGAGTATTGAAAACAGAAAAAAAAGTGAAATTGGAAGAGAAAAGTTCAACGACATTTGGTATGAACAGAAAATAATATTTAAGCAAAAGGCTAAAGCTTGAGAGAAAGGGAGAGCATAGCCTGCCCCTTACTTTTTACCTGTTATGCTCTTTTAGGTGTAAGTTCTCATCTGTTTTAGTATTTTTTAAAGAGAAAAAAAAGTTTAAACAATGGGGATGGGGAATTTTATCTATCTAGCTGTGGGCCTCTGTCACTGAAATTGAGTGGATATCTTAAAACAATTTAGAAAAGGTGGTATCTCAGCTAATCATGCAGTATGCCAGTATGAATCTGCTCCATATCCTACTTCAAACAGTTAACTGACGTGTGCATTGCTCCTTAACAAGGACTTAGAAAATTAAATCAAGTACATTCGGGGTTATAAAATGGCATTTTGAGATTCATCAGAAATAGTGAAGATGATTGAGTTGGGAGCCAAGAAAAATGTAAGATGCCCTTTAGGTTTTATTTCTAGTGATGTGCATAGAGATGAAAAATGTTGAGATTAGAGGGAAGGACAAATAGCTCAATGATTTAGAGGAAAAGGATAACATACTCCAAATAGAATGTTGATTTTTAAGTAAATATTGCACACATATTATAACAAATCTAAAGCTTTTGTTTTTTCCACAGTGACAGACATGATTATATGAAGTTTAAATATGACTATCAGCTATGAAAGATACTGGCTGTATTCATAGTATTGGGATTTCAGGTGCCTGGAAAAGTATAGATAATGAAATCCACAGATATTTCCAAAACCTCATTTTAACCATTTTCCCCAGCTGCCTTTTACATTAAACTTTTCAGACAAGAGTTGGCTACTTTGATCTATCAGCTTTTTCTACCTTTTTTTTTTTGGCCCTGTAATTGAAATACTACAATAAATCAAAGGCAGGGAATCAAACATAAATTGAGAAAGGACCTAGATAAAATGCTAATTAGGTAATCTCTGAATAACTGAAAGTTGGTAGTTGTGTGAACTTAAGTAGAAGCTAAAAACCAGTGAATACTCAGTTGCAACTTAAAATAATTCATTTAGAAAAACGGAACAAAATTGTATTAGAACTTTTTCTTTCTTTTTCAGCATTCTCATGAAATTACATATTAGTATATTGCATTAGAAGACTCCTGTTAATTTCAAGAAAGCCCTTCGAGAGGGATGTAATTTTCCCCCCCATTCTATTTAATGCAGATACAAGTATTCAAAGATTATCTAGAAAGCGATCTAGTTTAGTTTTTCTGTTTCTTAAAAAGAGAAATGTTAACTTTTTGTGTTTACATCGTATTGGGTTTTCAAAGATTATCTTTTTATGGTTTTTCTTTTTAAAAATTACATTTAGAAATGCTGGGCCCACTCAATATGTTCCCTTGAATTGTGAGATTTAATTTGAGACACCAAGCAATTATTATCCTCTTTAAAAAGATTTACATTAATGTCTGTGTTAATTTCAAGGTTTTAGGAGTTGGTAATTCTCAGTGTTGCTTTTATATTTCGATAAATTAATTAGGAGATCTAGAATTATGGCACCAATGGATTAATTTAATTCTTCTTCTCTGGGCAGGTGACTGGAATAGCTGATTTAAAACTTAAATGCCATACTTAGGTTAATCATAAAGGAAAAATTCTAGGACTGATAATGACTGTTAAAAATGTTCTGTTGTGTCATTTAGGTAAGAAGAAAGAAAAGGATAAAGAGAGAAAGGAGAAAAGAGATAAAGATCATTTCAGACCAAAACAAAAGAAGAAGAAGAAGAAGAAAAAGAAATCCAAACAGCATGGTAAGTTATATAAAATGGGCATTTTTTTAAAAAAATCTGGTTATTTCCTCATGTATCATATTTTAGAATTCCTATGTTGTTGAAAAGACAAACTTTTTTTTCTCTTTAAAAAATACTTTTTATTTATTTAACTCATTTAAAAATATCAGTCATCTCACTTACAGCCTTGTTAATGTCATTTGTAAATTTTTCTTGGGTCCTTGCTCTCTCAGAGGGCTCCCAAACATCCAAAGAAGATTTCTTTCAAGGAGACTGACCTGGAGAGGAGCCTTCTGAGGTAGCTGAATTCTTTCTATGTTGCTTCTTTTCTCTAACCCTTTCATTAACTTCTGTAGGTTCTAAATCAGTGACACACTGGAGATACTCTTAGAATCATCAGTAATCAAAATTCACATGACTACCTTACACTTTTTAGACTACAGTGTAATACTGTAATACAAAAACAAGAAATCTTTGAAGTTCTTCATGTTGTCCAAGTTGCAAAAGCAAAAGTAATTGGGACTTATGTGCTGTGGTCTCAGTATCCCTGCTGTGATTATTCTTAAATTGACCTAGAGTTATGGGGCTATCAACAGAAGGGAATCCATTTTGGACATAGTTAGAAAGTTGCCAAATGATTTATTTTCCAGTATTCCCATAAGAGTGTGAAGTATCTACTAACATTTTAAAATATACATTCTGTGGAAGCCTGATGGGATGTACAGTGTAAGTAGCGGTTCCATGAGAAGCTTTCATTGCTAATGATTTTTCCTTTTTAGAATATTAAATATGAAATAATGCAAGTATTGTATTAAACATCAGTTTTTTCATTGTGAACATAGGCTTAATATTTTTTCTGTTTTTCTTCAAAATTTCCATGGCTCTTTATCCACGGACATTCTTACCAGATAGCCTGCAACATCTGTTATTGGCTTTGTCAATATATTTTGAGCCCCAAAACATTCTGAAGCCAAATTAGTTTGGAAAAATTTGCTTTCTTAAATGATAATACCTTAAAGGGGAAGAAAATGATAGAGATTGCTCAAGAACAGAGTACTAAACACCATTTGGAAACAAAATGAGAATGGTAATGTTTTCTGGAATCCTCAACATGCTCCAAGGCCTGCTCAAATGCTCTAGGAAGACTTCCCGATCTCTCACCATTTCAGAAGTGATCTGTTCTTTCTCAGACTCCTTACAGACCTCTGTGTTTTGCATTTTTTTTTGTTTTGTAATTATGGTAATTTTGTAATTTCTTTGAGGATAAGGATTATTTCATTAACTTTTGAATCTCCTCCACTGTTTTATTCATACAATTGCTTATATTTGTTTAGTTTGTTGCAGAGGACAGGGTGTCTCTAAGAGAGACTGGTGATGGCAAAGAAGAAAGGAGATCAGTATTGATATTATTGACCTGCTTATATATAGGAACTTATACTAAAGACTTGTGAACAATTCTGGGTCACCCTCTTCTGTTGAGTGGCAAAGGATAACACCTTTTTAATAAAAAATTTCACTGTATACATTTTAAAAGAAGAACTATAAATGAAAATTCTAAGTTCTTTAACTAGATACTAACAAATATGGAAGATACTGAGATGCATTGCTTTTCATAAATACTCTATCAAGTGTTAAAATTGTAGTCTGTGGTTATCACTAAGAATCTTTATAATTAATAACTAAGCTTGAGATAATTCTGGTCCATTGACATTTTATTCATCTGTCACCTGAGAAGCGATAATGACCCCCAAATGACAAATGTATAAGTGATCTTGAGATGAAAACGTAGGGTTTCAAAAAAATATTAAAATTTCAAAATAAATAATAATTTTAAAAATTCTGTTAATACATGGAATTCCTATTAATTCAGAAGTTTCGGCAAACATTTACAAAGCACCTACTTATTATGAGACACCTGTGCTGGATACTGAAGTTTCAAGATGAAAAGATATAGTCTGTTCCTCAAGGAAAAGCCAGTTAAGTAAAGATAAGGAAAGGATCCAAGTAGTTTAATAGATAATAGAATATAAATAGTGCATTGGAGAAGAATTGAATTCTGTGAGACATCCAAGGAAGATGACATTATTTTCAACTTGGGGGAAGTAATCTTTTACGATCACTTCTTTGCTGCATGGAGTAGTGTGGTAGTACTATTAGTACTGATATGGCAAGCTCTTAATAAGTATTGTTGACTGAGCTCAACTTGAATTGGAGATTTCAGCAGGCAGACATGAACCAGGGAAGGGAGGAAATAGGAATTTCAGATATGAAGGCTGGTAGGAGTAAGAACACGGGCAGGAAAAGGTGCTTGATTTTAGGAATGATTAATAATTCATTTTGGTCGCTCTATCAGGTGCTTCCAGAAGAAGAGAATGTTGATAGAAAAATAGAGTGGACCCAACTGTGAGTGACTTATGTGCTATAGTCTATCACAGAGGTGAAGACCTTGTGGCCTTGAGGCCACAAGTGGCCCTCTAGGTCCTCAGGTGTGGCCCTTTGACTGAATTCAAGCTTCACAGAACAGATCCCCTTAATAAAAGGATTTGTTCTCAAGGATCTAGAAGGCCATATGTGGCCTCAAGGCCACAGGTTCTCCACCCATGGCATATAAATCACTCACAGTTAGATCAAGAGGTTTGAACTTTATTTAATAGGCATTAAATGGCATTCACCTTTTTTTAGATGGGAAAGTAAGGTCATCAGAACTGTAAATTAGGAAGATTACTCTGGGAATGGTAGCTAAAATGTTTTGGAGAGTGAAGGGAAGCAAGTTTCAAGACCATTGTGATAGTCCATAGTGAATGGTAGTGAGAGCCTGAATGAGTCTGGAAGTAGAACTTAGATCCAAAAAGTACTTACGAAGTACAATCCAAAGGACTTTGTACCTAATCAAATGTGGGGTGAAGTTAAAACAATGTAGTCTGAAGTTTCAAGCTTAGAATGAGAGAATAATGTTGTAATTAATAAAAATTGGGAAATCAGATTTGAGAGAAGATGAGTTTGGCTTCGGATATTTTAAATTTGAGGTGCTAATAGAAATCTAAGTAATTGGTCTGTAGCTTGAGACATGTGGATTTGGGAATTATTAACATAAAGCTCATAATTGAAATTAGTTGTGGATCAGATTGTCAAAAGAAAAGGTTTAGAGAGTCATGAGAAAAGAGAACAGAATCTTTGGAGGTACTCACACTTTAGGTTATGGGAGGAAGATTGAAACATGTAAAGAAAAGTTTAAAATTTGTTTTTTTCCTCTTAATCTTGCTGTAATATCATTCCCACCTCTCTTCACAGAATTTCTGACATTTCTGTATTAGTCTCTGGTCCCTTTTTTGGTAAAAGAAAAAATACACAGAAAAGTAATGTATAGATTGAAAAATAAGCCGTATTTATTTAGCTTATGCTCTTTCCTGGGAAGAATTTGGCACTCTCTGCTTTCTCTTTGTTTTACTAATTCTAATTTAATATTTTCAATGAAGTAATAATTTACTTGAAATAAATATTACCACCATATAAAAGTGGAAAACTACTTTAATTCCTAAAATATAGCACACTACAAGAGACAAATATTTACTTATTTCTACTTCACTATTTCAAAAGATTTGTGACTTTATTGCTTTGCATACTTGATTCATCAATCCAGATTATAATCCTTCTATATCTTAATGATTTGCTGTGGCCAAAAAAAAAAAATAACACCTCTTAACCAAATTCCTGGTGAAGAGCCTTTGTGAAGTTAGCTGATTGTTGTTCAGTCAGTTACTCATGTTCAACTCTTTGTGACCCTGTGGACCATAGCATGCCAATACTTTCCATGGGTTGGTTTGCTATTTCCTTCTCTAGTGAATTTAGGCAAACAGAGACTAAGTGAATTGCCCAAGGTCCCACAGTTGTTAAGTGTCTGAGGCCACATTGAAGTCAGGTCTTCCTGACTTTAGGCCCAGTGCTCTATCCACTGAACCAGCTAGCTGTCTGTAGCATTTGGCTAGACAGGTCCTCAAAATAGGTTGAGACCTACAGTTTTTAGCCTAATAAGACCTTTTAGAGCTTGTATTCCATTGCTGTCACTTAAGAGAGTTCTTGTAGGCTTTTCTAAAATAAAATAAGGATTTGGAGTAGAACTTTAGTGAAAATATCTAATATATAAGTATATTTATAGTCACTTTTTTTCTATTTTGTGAGACCTTAATATGTGACCACTTATGATGGCTTTTCAAAAGACATGAGATATCGAAGAATTGATCTCTAGATTCTAGGTTTCTAGATTTTTCCAAAAAAGAATATTATGTAAATTGATCAGATATTGATATAAATTGATTTGTCTTTATTTTGGCTTTGTGTTATAGCTATGATTTTCATTAACATATAATTTTCAAATGTACTCTTTAAAATCAGTGAAATTAAGAAGATAATTTCCTGATTATTTTTTTGCTCTATACCTCATACTCAGCCTTCTTTTTTTATTAACATCACATATTGATGAGTAGAGACATATCTTCTAGGATACTGTTTTCACGTTTTCTCAATTCCTTATATTAAATTGACTCCTTTTATATTGCTTTGTGGGACATTATAGTCATAGATAGAATGGTAGACTTGGAGTCATAAAGACTTGGCTCCTCTAATATTTATATAATAATAGCTAGTGTTTGTATAGCAATGTAAGGTTTGCAAAGTGCTTTGCTTGTTATCTCATTTGATTCTTACTACAACCCTGTGAGGTAGTATCTACATTTGGAAGATGAGGAAACTGAGTCAAAGAAAAGTTTAGTAACTTGCCCAAGGGCACCCAGCTAGTAAGTGTTTGAGGATGAATTTGAACTCTAGTCTTCCTGACACAAAGTCCCACACTATCCACTGTGCCTACCTATCTGCCTTCAAAATAGCTATCATTTATATATAGAATTTTAAGGTTTCCAGAGTGCTTTACATGTTACCTCATTTGATCCTTTTGACAACCTTGTGGGGCAGATGCTATTTTTTTCTTCACTTTACAGATAAAGAAACTGTGGCAGAGAGTTCAAGTGACTTAAACAGGATCATACAGCTAGTAAATATCTGAGGCAGGATTAGAACTCAGATCTTCCAAACTCCAAATTCTACATTATATCCATTGAGTGTCAGGCAATTTTCTAAGACTTAACTGCAGTTTTCATTGCAGTCTTCATTGGCTGAAAGAGGTCCCACACTGCGAGATCACAGATAACTTGACAAATCATGGATCTTTGATGTATTGATGTGTTTTTAGTTGTTTCATATACTAATATTTTCTTAATTGAGTACTTTATTGGATCTGTGATCTTATTGATGAAAGTACTTCCTCAGAAGTGTATATTGAAATCCATTGATATCCTTACATTCAGTAATACCACTAGTAGGACTTGCCTCAAAAAAAGAGGACTCATGTACAAAAATATTTATGCTAGTTCTTTTTGTGGTGACAAAGAATTGGAAACTGAGGAGAAGAAATGGCCAAACAGGTTGTCATATATGAATATGATAGTATATTATTGTGCTGTAAGAAATGATGATGATGGTTTACAGAAACCTGTGAAGACTTGTATGAACTGAGGCAAAGTGAAGTCAGCAGAATCAGGAGAACAATTTATACAACAACATATCATAAGGACAGACAACTGAAAGACTTAGGAACTCTGATCAATCCAATGACCTACCACAATTCCAGAGAACTCGTGATGAAGCAGGAAGCATGCTACCCCCTTCCAGATAGAGAGGTGATAGACTCAAGAGTGTAGATTGAGGCTTTTGTTTTACCTTTTGGATATGGCCAGTGTAGGAGTTTGTTTTGCTTGACTATACATGATTCTAATGGGCTTGTTTTTCTTCCTTTCTCATTTGGGGTTGAAGTAGGAGGGTGAAAAGTTGGATCTTGGCTGAAGAAATGATGAAGAGAATGTGAGAGGAAGAAAATATAGACCTGAAAATAAGATAAATTATTTTTAAAACAAAATAAATACTAAAAAGTAATTTTAAATGAATGTAGGAAGAAAGGAAAAAAAAGAAACCCATTTATACGTTCTTGTCATATGTAACTCTTGCACATGTTCTCGCATAATTCCTCTATAGAGTATCCATTTAAAATGTGGAGGTAAAGCTCTGGAACTCTTGACATAACAAAAACCAAAGGAGTACACAAGCTAGCCATATTTTTATTTTTCACTTTTGCTTTAGAACTAACTTCCTTTTCTGGTCCTGCTTCTCTTTCATGACATTTCATGCCATATGTTCTACACAGTTATTTCTTGGTAATATGCTCCAACTTATTTGCACTTATCATATATCCCTTCCTTTGCCTTTTGGGTGATCCACACCCAGTTTCAGAGATTGTGTTATTTCGTGATTCATATATATATATGTTTTATATATATATAATATATATATATATATAAATAATAGCACCAAAAGAGTACTCAAATAGATGAATATAACATGAATAAATATAAATGTTTCATCCACTAATGCAGATCACTGTCTGTCCATTTATGCTTATGCATCCTCCCCACTCACCTCCCCCCAAAAAAAGACTATTACTCTTGCTACTTTTGCCCATGTATTCCAGTATCTTCGACAGAGTGAGGTCCATCTAATATACGTGAGGCTTTCTTGCTTTCTCTTGATTTTGTAAGAGTACCAGTAGAGCACATAGACCATCCATTGCTGACTCTTGTGACCCAACTCTGGAAAGAATATTGGTGTTAAAAATGTGAACGTTTGTTTCAAGGAGAAGGTTGAGGGTCATTAAAAGTCCTTCACTACTCAAATTTAATACATTTTGCTCTTTTCTTCTTATTAAATTTTGGTCCTAGTTAATTGTTATTCTACTGTTTCTCTCTGAGATGTAAGTACTTATATACATATATATATGTGTGTGTGTGTGTGTGTGTGTGTGTGTGTGTGTGTATGTAATATATGACAACTTGTTGAACTATCTATCCATACCAAATATCATTTTCTAAACAATACAGAACTAGAAAAATAAAAGTGAGTGAATATAGTATGAAATTAAAAGTCCTTAACTGACCTATTTAAACAAGCTGTGGGTTCTGAAAATTTTGAAATAAATAAAAGAATAGTTCTTTACACAGACTATCACTGTTTCCTAAGGGAGATTAAAACAATATAAATCAGTCACCACAAGGAACCCAAAGGAACCTAGAAACTCCTTAGCCAGCAAAACACTGGATTTTGTCAGGTAGAGAGACAGAGCAGCCAATGCCATCATAAGTTTTTAAAATAAACTTAGTTTTTAGTTTCATTATATAAAGTTGGTTAAAGATTACAAGCAGTACTTCCTTTTAAAACAACGAAAAGTAGTAGAAGCAAATATAGTTTATAGTAGTACTGTCACACTCAAATAGAAACAGATTCCTGTGGGCTGTAGATTGACTTAGAAAACCACAAATTAACATCTCTTTCATATCGTATCTTTTTTTTTGTGGGCTGCAAGTTTGACACCCCTGCTTTATAGAATACTTGGCAAGAGACGCATTTGAACCATATCATCCAGAGAGCATTCAGGATGAAGATACAAGGGTAATAAGTAGGTAAAAAATGTAAAGATCCATTAAAATTTTTAAAATAGTTTTCCCCATCACTGACAGTTGGCCACTGCTTTTAGACTTTAACAGTACAGCCCTCCGTGTGCTCTATGTGCAAATAGATATGTTCCTAAAGGAAACAAATAGAAAGGAAAGTTGGAATAAGCCACCTATATACAAAGGAGGTTTGTGATGTAGAAGACAGTTTTAAGGATATTCCAGGACTGATTTTCTACAATTAAATTATAAACTTCCAATGGTCAGGGATCTTGTTTTCTACTTCTTTTGAATTTCTCTCTGATATCTTCCTAACTGTTCCTGTTAGTTTGTTTTTCAAATAGTAATAGCCCAGTAAATGTTTATCGTCTGGCTTATAACATCCCCTTCACTGAAAAATATCAAATGAGTTGTCTTTCTGCTTAATAAATTTGCAACTTCTTTTAGTACACCAAAGATATATCACATCTCTCTCCATTAATTTAGGGTAAAGCAGGGGCATAGGCCTGTGATTATCCATGTGCTAGGTGGTTTGAGAGCAGCAAAAACAGAGACTTCTGCACTTGAACCCCCCATATTATCTCCAAAACCCTCTTAGCAGATGACTTTTACTCTCACTTGGCTGACATGATCAAGAATGTCCTTATGAGTTCATTAATCTCCCTTACTGCACATCTCAAATCTGTATTTTATCTTTGCCCATTAATCAGTCTATATTCCAATCAGTGAGGAAGAGTTGGTCCTTTTCCGTATCAAAGTCACTCTATGCCCTCCATCCCATTCTCCCTTCTTCCAATAGCTTGGCCCACTGATATCTTCAGTCTCTTACTATATATTGGCTTCTTTTCTACTCTAGGTTCATAGCTAGGAATTCTCTGTCGATAAAATTATTTCATTTAATACTGTAGTCTCCTCAAGGTATCACCCTATTTTTCTTATTTTTTCATAGCCATAATACTAGAAAGACTCACTATCTTGAGTTCCTCATAATCCACTTATTTATTTAAAACTATTGTACTAGGTCTGGTCTCCCTTTCTTAGTCAAACTCCGTGAAAAAGTTATTTACATTCACTCCATACCCTTCTTGACCCTATTCAGTAGACTTTTGATGTCATAACTCAGCTAAAACTGCTCTCTAATCTGCTCTCCAGTAAACTTATATTTATTTTTCTGATTTTAAACATACAAAAATGAGAATTTTCGTACACAGAGAACACAGAGGATTATATATTAAACTATGAATCTCTATTTCATACTGATTGATTTTTTTAAGTATATGATAAAACTGCCCTGATTGTGCTTCCTTCTGACCCTCCTTCTATTCTCTTCTGTGCATTTTAAAAAATATTAGCATGACCTTTTTATTTTGGCATTACTATTTTTAATCTGCTTTTCTCTACCCTCAGCAAAAAATGGGGAAAGAGAGGGAGAAAAATCCTTGTAACAAGCATAGCCAAGTAAAATAAATCCATATATTGTCCATGTATAAAAATGTCTGTCTGCATAGATAGGTCCTCAGGAGACATGATTGATTATAATTAATAATTATAAAGTGCTTAGCATAATGCCTGGCATAGTAAGTTCTGTATACATGTTAGGTGGTAGTAGTAGTAGTAGTAGTAGTAGTAGTAGTAGTAGTAGTAGTAGTTTTCTTAAGTTTGTCAGAATTGTTGTTGACAATGTTTCTGCTTTTGTATAAACTGTTTTCCTGCGTCTGTTGTGGTGGTGGTGGTGGTGTTGGTGATGGTAGTGGTGATGTTCCTAAGTTTGCAAGAGTTGTTGTTGACAGTGTTGCTGCCCTTGCATAAACTGTTTTCCTGATTTTGCTCGCTTGCTTTTGTATCAGTCCATACTACCCAAGATTCTCTGAAAGAATCTCTTTCATTATTTCTTGTTATATAATAGTATTCCATTTCATCTGCATACCACAATTTATTAAGCCATTGTCCAGTTGTCTAAGGGGCAGTAAGGATCAGGAAGTTTGTTCTGCTTGCTGTACAGTGCCTGGCACATAGAAGGTGCTTAAAAAATGCTTATTCACTGAGTACTGACTGACTATGCTCTCCCTGCTATTACTCTCCCTTTTAAGCGTGCTCTTCTAGTTTCTTGTTGAATGTGACACATTTCTACATCAAATTCTGAATGTGTTCAACTCTCCTTTGTCCCATTTCAGATGGACAAAGATAAAAATGAGGCTTATCTGGTGCTTACTTTCCCCTACTTTTTAGTCTATATTTCTGTACACTTCTTATACATGCATACAATTATCAAGTTCTGCCTCCTCCTTCCTCCTTTCTATATTAGTATATTACTTGAATTCCTCCCTTCCCTTTTCCCTTTCAGCAGTTTACCCTCTTAGAAATTCTCAGAACAAAACCACTCCACCCTCAGGACCTCTGTTTTTCTTATTTAAATTCCTCAATACCCTTTGAAGACATTAAAATGTTGAAGGAATATGTGTTAGTTTTTTCTCCCTATTCTAGAATGCTAATACTACGTCATCATACACCTCCTTTCAATTAAAACAAATTTACCTTTCTGGGTTCCTCTTGCCTTTCTAGGCTTCCTTGGATCTTTGCGGTTCAGAGTGCTAGATCTTAAGAACTTAATGTTAGGGACCCTCAGAGTCCATGAACCTCAACTTTCCAGGTCTGAGAACTGTAGCACTATATACTCGTTATCACCTCCATAGTTGATGGTCACTTCCAGTGTTCCCAGCCTTGTGCTTTCTGACCACCCTTGGGCTTTCTCAAGGGAGCGAGCCCTCCACCGTTATACCTTTGGACATAGCTTTGGAGGCTACACCTGTCTCATCTCCAATTGTTCTGGACTTACTAAGCAGTATTAGAGTATATAATATAATACTTTTTGTACAGTACTGGGTTGGAAGAAGTTACTTTTTTTAGCTTCTTATTAGATTTTTGATCATTCAATCTGATACAGATTTCATAGTGTTGCTTGAGTAGGTGGGCTGGCTAGCCTGCCTCCCATTCAGGAGCCTTCTTTGTTGAAAGGTCAACCAGTAAACTCCTAATTGTCAAAACTGATTGTCTTTTCTCAGTTCTAATGTTTCTCAAGCTCTCTGCTTCATTTGCCACTTTTGATTGCCTTCTCATGGATATTCTCTCTTCTGGGTTTTCTTAATGCTACTCTTCGTGACCACTCCTCATTGCTGGTTCATCATAAACATGATGCCGCCAAACCGTAGGTGTTCCCTGAGGTTTTGTACTCGGAACTGTTCTCTTTTACATCTCTATTGTCTCACTTGGCAACTTCGTCAGCTTCCATGGTTTTAATTATCATCTGTATGCAGCTAACTCCCTGGTCGAGACCCATTCTTTCCCCTCTTCACCAGTTACCTACTGGACATTTCAAACTGGATAACCTAAAGACACTGGAAACTCAAACTGATCTATTGTAACTCCCAAAACTTTCAGATTTCCCTGTTTTTGTCAAAGGCACCACCATCTTTTCAGTGTCTCAGGTATGTAATCTCATCATTAGCTTGGATTCCTCACTCTCTCACCCCATTAGCTGGCCAGTCTTGCCATTTCTGCCTTCACAACATCTCTCTCAACAGAGTCCTCTCTACATTCATAGAGCGGGCATCTTTTCTTCATTATCATTACTTCTTCCCTAGATTTTTATAAGACTCCTAATTGTTGACAAAGTGCCAGAGTAATTTTCCTCAAGATAAGTGCTGACCATATGACTTCTACTCAGCCCCTTCCAGTAGCTTCCCATTGCTTCTAGGATAAAATATAAACTTCTTTTTAGCTTTCCAAGTACCACACAGCTCTTTCCAGTCTCAAGGACATTATTCCTCCCTCTCATACTCTTCACTCTACTCAAACTGTCCTTTTCTCTATTCTTCAGACAACATTTCAGCTCTTATAACTTCTCCTTAATGCTATCTGTTCCCTCCAGAAAGCAGTCTTTCCTTACCTCATTCCCATCTTCCTTTCATATGTATCTTAGGCAGTATCTCATGTCTTTCCTGACCTACCCCCAACTTCTTATGCCACCCCTCCCATAATACTTTGCATTTCACTGCTTTGTGCATACATGTATTTTTTAACTTTACATTTCAGGTATTTATACATTTTTATATGTAATTGACTCTCCCATTAAAATCTAATCTCAGTGCTAATAGGAATTGTTTTATTCTTGTATCCCCAACACCTAGCAGACGTGCTTGGTATATGGTAGGAACTTAATAAATATTTCTGTATTGATTTATCAACTGCTTGATTTGTCTTTTGAAATTTCTCTTTTTACTCTTCCATTCTATAGAAATTGTTAAAGGTTACTATTGAATTCTTAAATGCTGAATTCGATGAGATTTTCTCAGTCTTCATTATCTTCAATTTCCCTACAGCATTTGACACCACAAGTCTCTTTCTCAAACACATTGGAGGATGGACTGGAGTGGGAGAGAGACTTATGGCTGGCAAACCCACCAGTGGATATTACAATAGTCTAGTGTGGGATGGCAGTATCAAAGAAGAGGGTCATATGTGAGGGATGTTACAAAATAACAGCACTCAACAAAAGATTGGGTGCTGGGATTAAGAGACATAAGTTGAGGATGCACCTAGGTTGCAAGCCTGGGGACTGGGAAGATGGTAGTATTCTTGATAGTAGTATGGAAGTATGGAAGGGAAGGAAGGTTTGGGGAGAAAGATAATGAGTTAAATTTTAGAAATTGAATTTAAGATTTCTACAGGACATCTAAGTTGAGATGTCTAAAAGGCAGTTGGAGATTCAAGACTAGAGGTCAGCAAAGAGATTAGGACTGGATAAGTAGATTTAGAAACATCAGCATAGAGATGACACTTGAATCTATTGGGAGCTGATGAGATCACAGAGTGAAATAGAAGAGAGTGAGAAGAGAAGAGGACCCAAAACAGTGTCCTTTGGGATACTCACAGTTGTTGGTTATGGTCTGGATGAAGATGCAGCAAGGGACACTGAGAAGTAGTGGGAAGATAGAATAGGGGGAGAACCAGGAAAGAGAGTAGTGTACTGAAAACCTAAGAAAAAAAAAAGTATCAGAAAGAAGGAGACCAGCCATGTCAGAGGCTACAGAGAGGTCAAGAAGGATGGGAATTGAGAAAAAAGCTGTTAGATTTGACAATTAAGAGAACATTGATAACTTTGCAAGGAGAGGTTTTGGTTGAATGTTGGAGTCATAAGCCAAATTGTAGAGAATTAAGAAGAAAATTAAAAGAAGAAAGTGAGGCACCATCTGTAGACACCTTTCTCAAGTTTAGCCGCAAAAGGCAGGAGAGATATGAAATGAGATGAATTGAGTGATGAGGAGGAGGGGAGAAGAGAGAGCCCTATGTGAATCACCTCAATTTCTTCAGTGAAATAAAAGGCAAGGTTCTCAGTTGAGATTATGGAGGGAGATGAGGCATTGCGATGGAACGTTTGAAGAGCGATGAAAAGATTTGAAAGTGTCAGTGTGGTCAGTGGGATAGTGAGTTAATTAGGGAGTCAATTGTGTAGCAGCAGTTGAGGGCCTAGTTGATATTTTGTAACATAAATTTGTGGTGGACATAGTCAAAATGATTGCATGATCATCTCTTTGTTCAGCAAAATGTGAGTAGGATTGGAGGCAATGGATGGTGAGAGAGATCCCAAATGTTACCACTTTCTTTATCATCCCTGATAGTCCTCTTTCTTGATTGTCCTCCTCCTTGTCTGATTGCATGCCAATCTTTGCTGAATCTGTCTCCCATTCCCTGCTATGGAGATCCTCCAAGGATTTGTCATAGGACTGTGTGATTATAGACTAAAAGCTGTAATGGATTTTAGAGACCATCAAGTCCACCCCCCATTTATTTTGCAGTAGAGGAAATTCAGGCACAAAGAAGTTAGATGACTTGCCTAGGGTCAGACAGCATGTCTCTGAGCTGGAATTTGAACCCAGATCTTCCTGACTCCCAAGTCCAGTACTCTTTATACTACACTTCTTCCTGGAACATCTTGTTTCATTTCATTTTCTCCCTTCGTAATCTCATTAGCTCCCATATTAATTTCTGTAGATGATTCTGAAATTTGTATATTTAACTGTCATTTCTCATGAATTTCATTCCAGCATTGCCAGCTGCTTCCTGAATATCTCCAACTGGTGCTCCTCATGGTGCCCCACGAGCATCTCAGATTCAATATAAACACTCCTCCCTTCCCCATTTTGACCCCTTGTTGAATCAGTTCAACTCTATACTATTTTCTATGCTTAAGTTCCTTGCCCTGTTATCATATCACCAATCGTGCCTTGCCAAGCCACAAACTTGTATTATTCCTACCATAAGCTTTTACTTCTACTTGGGTACTGCTAATTGGAGCTCAAAAATATCATGAAACCATGTTGACTATGTTCATTTCAAATTTATGTTACATAATCTCAGCTGGCTCCTCACTACAGCTTTGTTGTTGTTTTTAGTTCTGTCTGACTCTTCATGACCTCATTTGGAGTTTTCTTGGTGAAGATACAAGAGTGGTTTGCCATTTTCCTCTCCAGCTCATTTTACAAATGAGGATCTCAGGCAAACAGGAATAAGTGACTTGTCCAGGGTCATGCAGCTAATATGTGTCTGAGGCAAGATTTGAACTCAGGAAGATGACTCTTCCTGACTCCAGACCTGGTACTCTATGCACTATGGTGCCATCTAGCTGCCCCCTCACTACAGCAAGGTGGTCCTTTTATTCCTCCTTTATCAATTCTCTATCCCACTCACCATAGCAGCGTTTCCAAACTTTTTCATGCCTTCTCAAGTCTCCCATGGCACACACTGGCCACTTCCCTTCACTCTTTTAGCTGTGGAACTTGCCTTGTACTTCACCAAAAATATTGCAGCTATTTGTTGGGAGTTCCCTCTTCTTCCTGCTCCTCGTTTCAGATTATCCAGATTTCTTCTCACAGTTTTTCATCCTTCTCACATGGAGTAGTGACCCTTGTAGAGGAAAGCTTCACTGTATGCACCTTTCATCTCATTCTATTCCATCTTCTGAAGTAGATTGTCCTCTGTATCATTCCACTCTTGCTAACCTTCAGTCTCTCCTGTCTACTGGCTGTTTCCCTGTTGTCTATAAACTCTCGTGTTTCCTTCATTCTTAAAAATCCTTCACTTGGTCTGACTAACCCCACTTGCTATCATCCTGTATCTTTTCTCCATTTTTTTGTTGAAACTCATTGAGGAGACTGTCTACAATCTATGCTTCCACTTCTTTTTCTTTCACTTGTAAATGCTCTGCAGTCTTACTTCCAGCCTCATCCTTTAACTGAAACTACCTTCTCCAAAGTTACCAGTAGTCTCTTAACTGTTACATCTAATGAACTTCTCAGTCCTCATCCTTTCTGATCTCTCCGTAGTCTTTGACACTGTTGATCACCCTTTTCATCTGGATTCTCTTTCCTTTCTAGGTTTTCTTGATACTGCTCATTCCTGGTTCTTCTATCTAACTGTTCCTTCTCAGTCTTCTTTGCTGGATCTTCATCCAGGTCATACCCACTAAAACTCTCCTGGATCCTCTTCTCTTTCCATTCTACATTCTCTTAATTGGTGATCCCATTAGTTCCCCTGAATTTATTTAGCCTCTCTATAAAAATGATTCTCATATCTAGTTATCTAGTTATAGCCTCCTCTGTTTACTTTTAGACTTTCATCTCTAACTACCTATTGGACATCTTGAGCTGGATGTCCTGTAAACATCTTAAATGTAGCCTATCCAAAACCATATTCATTGTCTTTTTCCTGAAACCCTCCCCTGTTTGCAACTTCCCTATTGCTGCTGAGGATACCACCATCATACTAATCACTCAGACTTGCAGTTGTAAGTGTCATCTTTGCCTCAATTTATGACTCTCACCTCATATCCCATCAGTTGCCAAGTGTTCTTCCTTTACAACATCTCTTGTATACATTACCTCTTCGCTCAAGTAGCTACCACCCTATTGTATTACCTTATGCCTTGGCATTTTTTAAGTCTTCTAAGTCTTTCTTCATTCCATTTTGTCCTTCCCTCAGCTATAAAAATAATCTTCCTAAAGTTCAGACTGTATTACTCCCTTACTCAATAAATTCCAGTGGCTCCCCATTACTTCCAAGATCAAATATAATATCTCTCTTTGTCTTTTAAAGCTCTTCCCTCTATTTTTAGTCTTATACTTTACTCCCTTCCATACGCCATACAATCTGGCAACACTGGTCTTCTTAGCATACAATACTTCATCTCTTGACTCCATGACCTTTCACTGATTGTCCCTTACATTTGAAATATTTTCCCTCCTCATTTCCAACTCCTGGATTCCTTGATTTCCTTCAAGACAACTCAAACACCACATACGGCAAAAAGAATTTTCTCTGCTTATGCCTTCCCATTGATATCAACCCCGCCCTACACACACACTCATACCCTATATATATCTTGTATGCATATTATTCCCCCAATTAAAATGTGAGTTCCTTTAGGACAGGTACCTCTCTTAGCTCAGGTAAATTTTTTTTAAGAAACTTTGTTCCTAGCCAACATATCAGTTACCCTAATAACATTTCCCCTGATCACCAAAAATTTCAAAAGAAATATAGAACTTTTTTCATGAGTACTAAACAGTTAATGGGGGCCATTTTCTTCATCTTATTGGGGTACTCTCTGATCTGACCCAAAATTATGGATAAATTAATGGTAGCATTCTATAGAGTAAATATTTAGGTGGTCCAGGGCTACATGTCCTCTTTGTCTGCTTTGCTCAAAGGCAGTTGCTAATGACAGGAAATTTGAATCCCTATTAAAGTTTGTTATCTATGGACAGAATGCTTCAGAAGCCCTTTTTCCATTTCAGATCATCTGGTAAGTGATGATCTAATTGCTCAACAATGACAAAGGAAAGTTACAAAATGATTAAATTTCTGTTTTATGTGACAATAATTTGAGCACCTACTTCATAACATCATTATGATGACTCTTCTCGGTTGCCTGAGAGTTTATTAAATTATTTTTTGATGTCTTATGTTGCAGACTATTCAGACTATGAAGACAGTTCTCTAGAATTTTTGGAAAGGTGCTCCTCTCCACTCACTCGGTCCTCCGGGAGTTCTCTGGCTCTGCGAAGCATGTTCATGGAGAAAAATACGTCATATCAATATCCAAGAGCTATTTTATCTGTTGATCTTAGTGGAGAAAGTATGTTCATTTAATTGTAGGATGCTTTTTATTTTAAAGCTTAAAATTCTATATGTAGAATTGGGACTAAAATACGTAATAGTTTA
Organism: Trichosurus vulpecula; assembly: GCF_011100635.1. Taxonomy (NCBI): domain Eukaryota; kingdom Metazoa; phylum Chordata; class Mammalia; order Diprotodontia; family Phalangeridae; genus Trichosurus; species Trichosurus vulpecula. The sequence continues at coordinate 102,974,476 of NC_050573.1, read as the reverse complement.
TTTAATGAATTAAAAATATTTGCTGAGTTCCTATTGTGTAAAGCACATAATTTAAGAAGTGAGGATCTGATTGTATGTCACTGTAGGTCACGTTTATATAAGCACTTTAAGGTTTGCAAAGGAATCTTTGCATAATTTAATTTGTACTAATTGGAATGAAATTTGTTTTCAAATTTTACAGTGCATATAATAATCTCCACTAAGTCTTATTCCAGGACCTCATCCTGGCATGGCTATGATTCTGGATTCCAAAATAGATTAAAGTCTAGCAGATCCTTTGATGCTATAAATCCCTCAGATCTGACCTGGAAATGGGCTGTTGTCTGAGGACAAGCCTAGCTAAGTTCAGAGAAGGCCCATCAATAGAAGATTGTCCACAAGGTGATAATTCTTTTTGGCCAGAGCATTTGATTGTGATTCTAATATAAAGTATGAAGGAGTTTTAATCCATGTCAGTAGAAAGGTGTACCCACACTGATAAAACCATAGATTTTTTTGGATGTTATGAGTTATATAGAAGCCTGACCATGGATTCTAAAACTGTTGATGCTGATATTGTGACGTACTATGCACATGTAATGAAATCAGACAAAATAAAAGTTAGGAAAACCTAAAATAAACACCAGAATTTCAAATTGAGAGGAGAAGAGTTAGCAGGGACTCTAAAGTTGGACTTATAGTAATCTAGCCTAACCTATATCTAAATCTTGCATTGCCTCTATGACAGCTTCAAAAAAGACCTCCTAACTTCTCTTGAATGCCTGCATTGCTAGGGAGTTTCCTACTTACTGAGGCAGTCCATTCTACTTTAGGACAGTGTCAAATATTTGGAAGTTTTAACTTTCCCTGAAGTGAAGTCAGCCTCACTTCAACTGCCTACCATTGGTTCTTGTTTTGGTGTCACATAGAATAAAACTATCTCTTTCATGTGGATCTCTTCGTATATTTGAAGGTAGCTTTTCGTTTTACTCCTATATAGTCTCTTCTCCAGACCAAGCATTCCATGTTACTTCAGTTCTTTGATATAACATAGTTTCAATACCCTTTGCCATTCTGATCACCCTCTTCTAGGTTTGCTCCAGCTTGTTGATATATGTCTGGCAGCTAGGTGGTACGGTGTAGAGAGTGCTGGGTTTTAAGTCCTGCCTCAGTATTTGCTATCTGAGTGACCCTGGACAAGTCATTTAACTGCTCTCACCCTCAATTTCCTCATCTATAAAATGGGGATTATAATAGCACCTAACTGGAGAATCAAATGGTATAGGTAAAGCACTTTGCAAACATTAAAGTGCCGTATGGATGTAGTTATTATTACACTATGGTACTTTCATATGCCATATATCATTCTAAGATTTGTGTTTTGTACATAGTAGGTGCTCAATAAATATTTGTTGAATGAATAAAAGAAAGGAATCAGAAAACATAGAAGTAGTCATTTTAACTTGTCCAAATCATATAAATTAATGTAGTTAATTCAGATTATCAAATGTTTTCATAATCTCACATGGGGCATATTCTATGGCACGAGTAAACTCTTTCCTGGGTACTGAATTTTTGGAGATTTAAAAAATTAATTTAATTCCTATAGGCTATTAGGATGTGATGTAGAACACCTGGACAGTCAGGCCTAAGGGCCTGAAAAAGTCTGGAAGACTATTTGTTTGTTATTAAATGAACCCCCCAAAAGCATATTATTATTACAGCTAAGATAAAATGCAGGAAACTCAATTAATGCTTCTTTGAAGAGCTCACCATCATTATATCTCATAGGCAAGTAAATTGCTACCTTGAATAAGGTTAGGTGTGTTAACAATTTCCAGGCTACTTAGTGTCATTTAGAATACAAGCAGTCTTGAACCTATATACAAATGTATTACAACACATAATTTCATGTTTAATTTGTTAGGAACTCATCACATTTCTCAATGGAAATGGAATTAGATGTACTGATTAGGTTCACTGGCCAACAAAATCCATTTTAATCATTATAGTTGAAGGATAACATTGTATTAATGATACCTAACAACCCAACCATTATACATAACGGTGTTTCTGTGAGGAAAGGAATTACAGCACTGGCCAGAAGTCAAGTCATTAAGTATTTTTTTTAAGTGCCTACTGTGTATATGCCAGGCTCTATGCTAATCACTGAGGAGGCAAAATGCAAAACAGTCCCTGCTTTCAAGGAACTCACAGTCTGATAATGGGGGACAAAGCATGTAACTGTGTATAAATAAGATATATGCAGGATAAATTATAGATGATCTCAGAGGGAAGGCACTAACATGAAAAGGACTGGGAAAGACTTCTTGTAGAAGGTGGATTTTAGACATGAGACTTGAAGGAAGCCAGGAAGCAAAGATAGGGAGGAAGACATCTATGTGAAAATGCACAAAGTCTGTAGATGCAGTGTCTTATTCAAGGAATAACAAGGAAGCCAGTGTCATTGGATCGTAGAGTATGTGGAAGGGAGTAACATGTAAAAAGACTACAAAGATAGAAGGATCTAAGTTACAAAGGGCTTTAAAAGTCAAACAGAATATTTTATATTTGATCCTGGAGGCAATAGGAGCTGCTGGAAATTTATTGAATAAGGGAGTATGATGTGGTCAGAACCACATTCTGCTTCTCTAGGAGTGCCTTGGAGAGGTAAAGGTAGGGTTGGAACTTCCAGAGGTTAGTTGATGGTGAACTAAGGGGGGTCCAAGGCATCCTCCCTGTGTACATCTTCAGGTATGTTCCATAGTGCATGTTGACGTACTGCCACAGTTTTTCTTCTTAACCACCCCCCCACAAAAAAAAAACAAAAAAAAAAACCAAAACTTATTAGGGGAAGCTAGGTGGCACAGTGAATAGAGCACCAGCCTTGGAGTCAGGAGGAGCTGAGTTCACATCCAGCCTCAGACACCTGACACACGTACTAGCTGTGTGACCTTGGACAAGTCACTTAACCCCAATTGACCTGCCCAAAAAAACCCCATAAAACCACAGGGGTTGACCTGCTTTCTTCCTGTTCCTCTGCCTCTACTTGTTTCTGATCAGTTCAGCTTAACAACATTTATTGAACACTTAATATATTCAAGGCATTTTCCTACATTTCTTTCCTTCCATAGCTCAATTTGGCACAGAACGTTCTTACAGCCACTCTCTCTTATGTTCCTGAAGCAAGTATATGGGCCTTCTGAGGTCTTATAAAATGTTTTTAATTTTAACAGTAATGGCAAAATAGACTGATTAAAAGGTTGTTCTTTTTCTCTTTTTTCACTGAGACTTTGAAGGTAAAGACAAGACTTACTTAGATGATAATAGTGCACAAAAGTATTGTCTGTAGTCGATGCATCTCCTGAGCATATTGTCCACAAGTAATGAAGTGGATACTCTTGGTAGGAAGGAGAATGATGGGAAATCCACTGAGCCTGGGGATTCTGCTTTTAATATCCTTGAGGTGTCTTACCCTTTGCTACCATAAATCTTGCCATAGAAGCATCTTGGACAGACATTGGAGTAAAGTGGGACCAAATTTCAGAGTTGGGGTTCCTAGTAACAGGGATCTGTAATGTCAAGGAAGTAGTGAATAGAAAGGAAAGGAAGATGGAAGAGAAATTCCAAGCAGTAGGAGATAGGAAGGAAGAGTTCCCATGATAACCCTTGAAAGTTGGGGCTTTCAGGGAAACTATAGAGTGTGTATATGTAATCTGTAGTGAGGGTTAAGTACAGACATATTAGCTAAGTCGGGACTTAATTCTTGCCTAGTTTACACCTAAGGAGTAGTTTACTTAATATAGCAGAATTCACAGTATTATCTAGTTTCATAGCATCAAAGATTTTACAGCTGGAAGAGATGTTAGAGATCACATGATCCAACTGATTTTGGTGAAAAAAGTTAGACCCAGAGAGGTTGTGACTCACCTAAGGTCACAAGGCTTATTATTGATAGCAAAGAATTGACTCCGAATTCAGTACTCTTCGCTGTGCCACATTACTTCAAAGAAATTTAGTTAGAAGGTCTCAATTGATATTCCTGGCACTGATTTTTAATTCACAGGTAAATGTTAAGATTGCTGATCCTTTCAACCTTTTATGAGAAATATGTTGCCCCAAATGTTTTCGGGGGGGGTGAGAAACAAACTTAATTCAGTATTAATTCTATTTTAATAACCCTCTATAAAATGTTTTTAATGGATATTTGTTGTGTACAGTGACGATTCATAGCCTAACCATGGTCTGTTTTAGCCTGCATGTTTGGTCAGTGGAGCTAATGAGGGCACGTAAACTAGAGGAAGCTTCTGACTTAGGTCTAGCAAATTTATTTCAATCCCTTACCTAGAATGGTAGATAGTAATACCGAGCTGGGAGGCTCAGTGGCTCAAGCAGTTGAGTGACCACTTTCCTTTGTTGTCTCTATGTTTTCATTTCTTTCCCTTCTTTTCCTTCTCTGCCTATAGTTGTTCTGGCAGTTCCCTGGCCTCTCCTGTCACTCCCCACTGAGGGGATAAGACTGGTAAATACACTCTCCTTTATTTACCCCTTTTACTGACACTTTTGTATAAGTGTTGGTCCATGTCTGTCCCGTTTTCCCTGCCCCTTACCCTCCTGAGGGCTGAGGGCTTCTTCTCCTACCCTCACAGTTTCTCTTGAAAAACACTTGGTTTTCTTGTTTTTCCTATGATTCTTCAGTCCTCTGTGTTACCAGAGTTAAAAGCATCTATATGCAACTGTGCCATCTTTTGTACAAATGAGCAGGGGAAAAATGTAGTGGGGTATAGGAGGACACTTTTTCTTCCCAGCTATTTGACAGTATTCATGAATTGCTTCATATTTATGTAGGGGGAAAATGATGAGTCTTATTCTAGTCACGAACCAGAGTGTAAAGAAACAGATTTTGCTAAAGAAAAAATGGTTCCCAGCTAATTCCCAGCATATTGGCAGTGCTGGTATAAACCTTACATTTCTGAATTTCTATTTATCATCACCAGTCCCTTTCTGCTCACCCTAGAGCCCCCAGAAGCCAGAAGTTTATCCCTTTCCCTCGGTCTTCTCCTTGTAGCAAGCCATGGGAGCTGCAGTCATTGACAGGGAGCGGAGAGCATCCCTTTTCCAGCAATTGAAGGGAAAGAAGTATGAGAAGATCTGTTCTAGGGTGGAACAAATAGTTCTGTAGTACAGTATGGTACTTACATACTTAGTATGGTAGTTTTGTGGGTTAGCTTTGGAAACTTGTCAGCATGTATAATATAGTTTTTATAGAAACGTGCATTCTTAATTCTAAACAACCATAGTTGTTTGCATACAGAGTTTTATAAATGGCAGTTACTTCTGTTGATTCCAAGTTTATCCGGACCAAGTAGGGATTTATTGGAATTGTCAGAAACTTAGACTAATCATGCTGTTATCACATTTCAGTGTTGTTTTAAAAATTGCCTTTACTTTATTGAATATATAATTTTACAATGTATTTGCCATTAGTTCAGTATTCTTGGTGAGTTATCATCAGTTTTGTTTTCTTCAGGTGTCTCAGTATGCTTCTTTTTTTAAAAGGATCAACAAAGGCCTAAAATAAAGCATGTTTCAATGTGGTTTTTTAAAATATATAACACCATTCAGCTTCCTGAAAATGAAGTATGAAATGTTTTAAAAAATTGAGAGAGCAAGGAAAAAAATTATCACCTTTTGAGAATATTTTAGATTAAGAAAAACTGAGACATGATATTTTAAATGATAGCAGCATGACTGGGTGATTAGTTTGACCTGCTAGGAGACTTCAGATTAATTTCCATTTTATAGTCTTGATAATGGTATGTGAATATCCTTTCTACCTTGGATAAATCCTAATTTGTCAAACTATATCATAGAAAGGAAGTGAGTAAAACTCTGCAGAAAGAGAAAAGGAGAGAGTAATTGCTGAGATCCAGTCTTCCCTCTGACACATGCTAGCTCTGTGACCCCTAAGCAAGTCAGTTAACTCTTGGTATCCTAGATAACTCTTGCCCGGAGAAAATACCAGCAATCTGATATAGGTCTTTTTTAATGACTTTTTTTAGAAACCTAGCATATAAGGGCCTTATACTAATGTCCTGTTCCATCTAGGAATCCTCTCTTTTATATGCTTCTAGTGACAGGGAAATCAGTGCTGTATGAAATCAGTGCTATATTTATTCATTTTCCTTTATAGATAACTCAAAGAGTTCTTATTTGTTTTTGATTCAGAGTCAGGAAGACTTGGATTTGTACCCCATTTCAACCACTAGCTGTATGACCCCTGAGTAAGTCACTTAACCACTCTTGACTTTTTATTCATCTGCAAAATGAGGAGGTTGGACTCAGTGGCCTCTTAGTTCCCTTCCAGCTCTATGCCTATAATCCTTTGAAATTTGCCTCTCTGTAACATCCATCCATTGCTCTCTGCAAAGACACAGAAGTATAATTCCAGTTTTACCTAACAGTCCTACAAGAATCAAAAGTCCATTCTTATGTAGAGAAAATTAATGCTTTAGTTAAGGATTAGACGAGATAATATAGTAAATTAGAAGTAAAAGGCATAAAGCAATGTTGTGCATTGGTATGCGTATGTGTATGTTCCTGTCCCTCAGTTATTTTCTTCTTTAGGGTAAACAGTCCCATTTCTTTGATCCTCTTGTGTGACGAGGTTTTGAGTTTCATTACCATCCTCTTGATATGCTTCCGTTTGTTAATTTCTGCTTTAAAATTGTGAAATTCAGAAGTGAACATGAAAAATCAGATATGATATGATGACACAATATGCTATGGGACATTTGTACTGGACACTGAACATTTGTGAATATAGCCTGATTGTATTGGCCTTTTTGTTAGCTGACTCATTTATCATGTAGTCAATTCATTAATGAACAGGTATTTATTAAACACCTACTGTCTGCCAGATACTGTGATTCACAAGCTGAAGCAATGGAAGGAAACTAACTTGAAATTTATAAGGATAACTGGAAGGTCTATATGCTTCATTAAGTCAACTGCACAAGAATAGAGACCTAGCTTAATAGAAGTCCATTTGAAAAAAGACCTGGGGATCTTTGTTGACTGAGCAATCTTTTTGAATCTTTAGTCTTTTATCCAGTTTGTTAGTTATCTCTTTTAGCCTTATGGCATACTAAAATTAATGTTTTCTAGGTCTCTTAGGCTGTAAATAAAAGTGTTGAACAGGTGTGGGCTTACCAAAGGGTCCTGTAGAACAACACTAGGGAGTCCCTTCTCCTCCATGTTTCTGTTAGTGTATTACTCAATATTCTTTAAGTTGTTGTTCATCTAGAGGCTGATATCCAACTTACATTTTTCTGTTTTTTTTTTTTTCACAAAAATATCATGAGATTTTTTTTTTCAAAATCCTTGCTGAATTCTGGATGCTTTATATTTACAACATTCCCTAATTTGACAGTTTAGCAACTTTAAGGTCCTGTGTTTACTTCAGTGTGATTATCCCCTCCAACTACCCCTCTGTGACTTGGTACATGATTTTCGAGAACTGCTGAAACCAAAAAGTTGATAAGTTTGTGGCTAAGTTGGTGATGAAACCCTCATCATAGGTAGACTGGTCCGCCAGCAGTCTTGTCATCAGGCTCATTCTCAAATCCTTTATCATTAGGTTTAATAAGAGCTTTTGGTCTGCTAGCCTAGTTTTTGAAAACCCTAGATCACCTCCACACTGAGACATCAGAGCAAGACTACCAGACTAATAACCCTAACAAAAAAGAAATAATAGTTTTATTGAACCTATGCTGGCTTCTGGCATATATGCCACTTCCCTCTCTAAGGGCTGAAACTATCATAAATCCTTTCTTAAAATGTACAGGGAATTTTGAAAATCAGTCATGACAACATTTGCTCACTTCCTGTTATGACACCTCTCATGTTCATAAGAAATTATTTTTAGGTTCTTTGATTACCTCTGTAAATTATGTCAGCATTCTGACATAATACTTGACTAAATACTTCCGGCTAAATACTTGAATAGATTTAAGGCAGTTTAGTGCTCCTTATCATTTCAGCTATCTCACATTTCACTTTTTTCTTTTACTAATCTACAGTTTGAAAATCATTGTTGTTGCTAGAAAAAGATAGAATTAAAAAAATAAGTTCTGCTTTCTCTCTGTCATCTTTCATACCATCAACCTCAGGCAGTGGACCTTTTCCTTTTACATTATTGTTTTGAACATAATTAGTCCTTTTTAGAGATATATTGTCATTTTGTAGCAGTTCTATCACTCTGGTATCTGAAGCTATGGTAAAGAAAGCCAAATCTTATTCATAATCTGTGTGATTAGATACTTCTCTTTCTCTTTCATTATTGACTTTATATACTTGGATATTTATTAGTTTATTGTATTCTTCCTAGTCTTCTATATTCCCTCAAAAACATTATTCTGTGAAATATTTAGGGGTTGCTGGGGAAAAAAGTACATTGATTAAAATGGAAAACGTACTCATAGAACTTTTCTATATTTTTTAGACTTGTCAGATGTAGAGTTCTTGGATGACTCTTCAACTGAAAGTTTGCTTCTGAGTGGGGATGAGTACAATCAGGACTTTGATTCAACCAATTTTGAAGAGTCTCAAGATGAAGATGATGCCATTAATGAAATTGTCAGGTGTATTTGTGAAATGGATGAGGAGAATGGCTTTATGATTCAGGTAATCAGTTGCTTATATTTCTCACAATCCTGAATATCACTTTAGATGTTTGCTTACAAGTATATTGCTACTGTCTTTCCTTTGCTAATTACTATTGTGTATGTATGTATGTGTGTATCTCCAATCCATTATTGTACAAAAGAAAAGCAATAGAAATCAGAGAAATTTATTCCATCAGGTAAGTAGAAACATCCCTTATTTTATGACCATAGCCCCACAGCATGGGCTAATGAATATAGCCCAAACTTGAAGACAGGAAGACCCAAGTTCACATCCTGCCTCTAAAATTTACTAGCTATGTGACTATGGGCAAGTAATTCATTAACTTCTTTAAACATACTTCATCTGTAAAATGAGCTTCTTAATACCCACTTACTGTGAGGTTCAACTGAAATAATGTACATGCAGCATCTTGCTAATTTTGAACTTCTATGTAGAGGTCAGTTTTTATTAATCAACATTTTAAATCCAAATCTTCAGAAAAGATGACCTATTCCTGTAAAAGTACTTTGAAGTGCTAAAGCACAGAATGAGCTGAAGCTTATTAGCACAGCCAAGGACATCATAAAAGCCTTTTTAAAAATATAATTTGGGGAAAAGAGGAGGATCAGGGAAAGGATATGATGACTGCTCAGGGTGGATGGAATGATAATAAATAACATGGAACAGAGGCTAGGTAGAAATATTAAGTGCTTATTTTGCTTCTGTTTTCTCTGCAAAGGAGAATGATCTTTGTGACCAGAAAGAGTAGAACAAAAATGACTATTTGAGAATTCACAACTAAGACAAGAACACAATCATAAGAAAACATCTTGCTGCTTTTGATGAGGTCGGGTTACCATACCCAAAGGAATTGTATTTCAGGTGTTCAATAGACTTGACAGATGTGACTGCTGTGTTATTATCAGTGATCTTTGAAATATTATGGAGAATTAGAGAGTATGATGGATCGGAAGAGAACAATGACCTGGAGTTAAAAAATGGGAAAAGAATGAAATCTACAAATTCTAGACTGGTAACTTTGACCTCCTGGCAAAATTCTGTGATACTGTTATTAAAGGGATAGTTAAAGGAACATCAAGGAAGTAGTGATCACAGAGAGCCAGCATGGCTTCATCAAAATCATATTATGCCTGATAGACCTCATTTCCTTTTTAGATCAGGGACATTTTATAAGATATATTTTATCTTGTTGATTGGTTTTAGTAAAATATTTGACAAAACTTGCTTTTCTTATGGATAAGATAAAGAGATGTGGGCTAGGTGATAGTATAGTTAGATAGACTGAGAACTGGTTGAATGGTCAAATGAAAAGAAAAGTCATTTATGGTTCTGTGTAATGTGGAGAAAAGCATCTTGTGAAATGTTGCAGAGATCTATACTTGGGCGAGTGCTATTGAACATATCTTTGACTTGGAAACAGACATAGATGGCATATAGATTAAGGTTTTTGGTGACATAAAGTAGGAGGGAGATCCAGTTGGATGATAGAGGCAGGACCTAGAAAGATCTTGGTAGAATAGAATATAGATTGAGTTTTAATATGATGAATTTAAAAGAGATAAGTATAAAATCTTACACACAAATCAAGACAAGTAAGGCAAGGCTAAAGAGTAGTTGCAAAAGATCTGGATGTTTTACTGAACTGCAAAGTCAAAATGAGTCAACAGTATCATATGGCAGCCGAGCAATCTAATGTAGTCTTGGGCTGCATTAAGAGAAGCCTAGTTGCCAGGACTAGACAATAGTCCTTCTGTATTTTGTTCAGATCTTGAGTATTGTATAGGACTCTGGAGGCCACATTTTAGGAAGCACATTGATAAACTAGAAAGTATAAAAAGGAGTGAAGACAGAAAAATGGAAGGCATTTAGATCATGCCATATGAAAATTAAATAAGGAGTTGGTAGGAACATGATAGCTATATTTTAAGGACTGTGATGTGGATGAAAGATTAGATTTGTTATTCTTGAATTCAAAGAACAGAACTATATGCAGTGGGTGGAAGTAGAAAAAGAAAACAAATTCTGGCTTGTTACAAAGGGAAAAAATCTTACCAATGAGTTATCCAAAAGAGGAATGGGCTGCTTTGGAGGATAGTGTGTTTGCCCTTGCTGAAGGTTTTCAAGTGAAGGCCTAATATTCACTTGTTACGTTTGTGGCAGAGGACATTTTTTTATTAAAGTATTGGTTAAACTGAACGGCCTTTGAAATCCCTTCCAGCTCTGATTTCTTCTGTGAGTCTGGTACTAAAATTGATTCCAGACTTTTCAAAGTTTGGTAAAGCAGATAAGTTTCTATGTAGTACCTTTCTCTTGATTACTTGCTCATATTACTATTATGTGGTGAATGGAATAGTTTTATCCTTTATTGGGCAGAGCTCAATGAAAGATCCTCCCAACATACTTAGTAAAGAAAGGAAAGACACACCCTTGGTTCAGACAATCATTATTTTGGCCACCTCCTTTGGGAGCACAGGAGACTTAAGCTATAGTTTCAGTCACTGTGCAATGGCATGGAAATAGCAGGAAATAGCAGCAAAGTATGGAGAGACCAGCTGTGATGATGGAGAACAGCCCAACTTGCTCACCCCTCTTCCCCACCATGATTACTCTCAACAGTGATCTAAAAAGAACACCAAGGGAAATACGGAGAAAATACAGTGAGTCATCTTTCCAGCCTGATATCACAAATTTGACCTACAAACAAGTAGCCAGGGCAGAAGCTGTGGAACAGGGGTGGTCTGAGATCATGGTATCAAGTGCTCAGAACTCTAAGAACAGGATCGCCCAGAGTTGATTGAAGGCTCAGCCTCAGGCTCAAGACAACATCAAAGAGTCAACCAAAGGTGTGTCTAGGCCAGCCCAGAGTAGATCTCAGACTCAGCCCCATTCAGTAGCTCAGTAGTAAGGGCCCTGCCTAGAGCTCTTCACCAGTCCAGCAGTAAAGGGATGAATTCATTGGCCATCGTGGCCCATAAAATAAGCTAAAATAGAAAATGGCCATAAGGCCATTGAAGCCTCCTTCTGTCTCAAGTGATAGCAGTGGAACCCCAGAAAAGTTAGAAGAAGGTACTAAGAATGACAGTTTTCAGATCATATGGAAACACTAAATATTTGAACTTCTAAATATGTCTTTGATAAGTGACAAATGAGTTTATACATCACAGAAGAAACTGAACCACCTCCATGTTTTTACATTTTCACTATTTTGCTATAAATATCAAAAACCAGGAAACATAAAGAACTGATTGCCTTAAGGGAGGGGTGCCTCACAGATTTTTTTCATTTCATCAGTTGAATATGGGAGTCTGTAGAATTTCAGAGGTGCAAAGGATATCAGTGGGTCATCTGATTCATTTTATACCTCAAAAGAATCCTTTCTACATAATGCCTACATAAAAGAAATCACAAATTAATCTAAGCAACTGCACTCTTGGTACTTCAGTGTGCAACTGAGTATTTGCTTTTTGTTTTTCATATGTATGTTTAATACTTAAAAAAGCTTTAGTTAAGAATCTAATTCCAAAGAATCAATGTGATCTAGTTGGAAAAAAAAAGATTTGCTTTTTAATTGAGCTAATGGATCATAAACCACTTAAGTAATTTTCACAAAGAAAAGAACTGTTTCAGAACTGAAATTAATCTTAAACATGTTTAGTTTTTGCTATATGAAGAATAAATTTAACTCTTATAGTGGTAGAAACCAAACTGGCTATTTGGAAGGGGATAATTTTTTGTTTTTTTCAAAAAAGCAGAGACTGTAGCTGCACATACCTTTTGTTTTCTAACAGTGTGAAGAGTGCCTGTGTTGGCAGCACAGTGTCTGCATGGGCCTGCTGGAAGACAGCATCCCAGAGCAGTACATCTGTTATATTTGCAGGGATCCACCAGGTAGGAATTTTATTATTTGGTTTGTTCCTTAATACATACTGCAAAATTCCATTAACTGATTTTGTGAAAATATAATGTTGAAACCAAGTTCAGCAGGAACTATGTTATAAATAGGGAATACCTTTCCTAATTTAAGTCAAAATTCTTACTTGTAAAAGATAAAATTAGATCTTTCCAGGGAACTGAGACTATATTATCTTTATCATGGTAATGCCAAATTCTCCTCTTCCAGCTCTTCCCCAGAGCTTCTGCTGTAGACTTGAAGCTTCTCTGTTAGGCAGGGCAAGGGCAAAGGAGAAGTTGCTTCCCTACATTCCCCCTGGTCCACAGCTTGGGAGGGGCTTTGGGAAACTGATGTTGAAGTGTTGGGCAGGTAGTGAAGTCTGGTCTTTACTGTGCTGTTCCTCCCCTGCATCATCACAGTTTTGTATCTACCCTCTCACTACCTCTCATCCCCTCCTAGCTCTCCACAGTTCTGCCACTCACATGCAGTTCCAAGCCCTATTGCCCTCGCCCAGCCCCTACAAGAAGACAATAACTTTTAATGCCTGTTCTGTCTTCCTATTCATCCCCTAAGTGCCAGTGGAATATGCCTACCTAAAAACTACAGGAAAGAGGTATCCCATCGTGAGGGTGAGATGCTGCCCTATAAAATATACTTCTAATTTGCTGTCATTGTCCCTGATTTGTTCAACAATCATTTTCTGATTGCTATTACCGTTCTCCACCATTAAGTAGGTGGATAGGATTTTCTTAGCTGCACAAGTGGGGAAAAGGTACTATCCAGAAAGATGCTGCAATGGGGTGGCCTAAGGTGAGTCTTATGGATAAGATATTAATGTTATTTTGAAATTACCGTGGCTGAATAAATAGTATTTGAATAAATGTATATATTCATTATCTATAACTACATGTACAATGTGCAATTATTCCTTGCTGTAAACATTAATACAGAATTCTCTGACCTATAAGTTCTCATAAAGATATTTTAGCATTTCTTTTGGCATGATATTTTATGCTAAATAAAATTGATACCTTACCTCAAAGTTCTTTCAAAATTGTTATCTCATTAAACTGTTATCTGTCTTATTAAAAGCATAATAAGACAAATGCAAATATAACAATATCATTATCAATATATTGGAAAGATAGATTTCTACCTGATTACAGAAGGAAAATGGTCCTCTCTGTTTCCTTTTCTGTGTATTCCATTCTTGCCTGTTACACGGTTGAATATTTTGTACCCATGTTCTTAGTCACAGCAACCAGGAAAATGCCCAGAATGCTCCATACACTTGAACTAAACTTAAAGAGGCATTATTCAAGCCTGTTTACTTGGAGCTTATTGTCACAGGGGCTGTTCGAAGACAAACCACACCAGTTTCTAGACAACTACAAGTAATAGGTAGATGTAGAAAAGTGACATTAAAAATTTTCAGAGTTGGAAGGGACTTTAGCTCTGTAATCCACCCCCTTCATTTTTCAGATGACCAAACTGAGGCCAGTAGAGATAAGCAGTGCCACATAACAGACCTAGGATAGAATCCAAATTTATTACTGTCCTATGCTTTTTCCATTACAAAACATGCTGCCACCCTTTCCTGGTTAGAGGTAATTCTACATGCTAAGATACAGAGTACTGTCCTTTTTGTCTTTTGAAAAGAAAAACTAACCAACAAAAACAATGCACACAGCTGGATCTCAGAAATACCACTCAGAAATGCAAGATTTCAGATATTTAGCTAGAACTAAGTGATAGTTTTCAAAGCAAAAAGACTTGAGGAAAATATAAATCAGTGTGACTTTCCTCTCAGCTAAAGGTTTGTTAGCAGACAGATAATTTGGCATTTAGAAGTAGAGACTAGCTCCAAATTTTTCAGCTGTTGATATCTATATCCTTTGTAATATTTGTTCTTATGTAGCCTACTGTAATTTCCTTGAAAATGGAAATTGCTTTCAGATGTCAGTACTATACCCTTTGAAGCTACTGTTAGAAACAGAGCCTGTCCTGTCTATCCACAAACACTATTGGCAGTGGAAGATTTTAAAGGAAACACAAATTGGGTCATTCGTAACTTTGATGATTTCATTATTCACAGGTCAGAGATGGAGTGCAAAATATCTTTATGATAAGGAATGGTTGAACAATGGGCGAATGTGTGGGTTATCATTTTTAAAGGAAAATTACTCTCATCTCAATTCCAAAAAGATTGTTTCAACACATCATCTGCTTGCTGATGTATATGGTGTAACAGAAGTACTACATGGGTTACAACTGAAGATTGGAATTCTAAAGTAAGTGGAAATTCATAGAAAAGAATCAAATTTTAATACTGATGTGAAAAAAAATGAAAAATGTATGAAGTTCAAGACTTGCATTTTTTGTTTTGTTTTCATTTACTCTGAAGTTGTTTATTTTAAGTGCATAGAAGAGTTTGGATGACATGAAATAACTTTATGCAGCGTAGGTTAACAATACTTTGCAAATAACTTAGAATAACTAAACCCTGGGGAAGCTAACTAGTTTTCTCTGGGTCTCCAGTTGTTCCTTTTATCTCTCACATGCCATTAAACATTGTAGAAGTTGCAAATTTAACCACAGTGTGGTCCTGCCTATATCCAACTGTAGTCCTGTATTTTTGATCATTTTTTCTCTTTCAGAAATTCTGTGAAAGTGGTAAATTGATCAGATGCTAGGCTAAGAAACTTCACCCCCTCATTCCTCTCTTCTCTCTCCCTAAGTTAACATTTTGAGTAATCTACGTATTCCATGAGGAAAAAAGACAAGGTAAACAGTGTTTCGCTGTTTATCCATACAGTGAACTCCTACCATAGAAAGTCCCTCCACCAATGCAGATCACAAACCATTTATTAAGTTCTAGACAAAGGTGCTTGGGGTATATAGAAATTATGTGACTTTCCCAGGGTCAGAGGAGGAATTAAATCCTAGGCCTTCCTGACACAGTGTTCTGTCCACTAAGCCATGC
Source organism: Trichosurus vulpecula (assembly GCF_011100635.1). Taxonomy (NCBI): domain Eukaryota; kingdom Metazoa; phylum Chordata; class Mammalia; order Diprotodontia; family Phalangeridae; genus Trichosurus; species Trichosurus vulpecula. Next base: position 102,958,934 of record NC_050573.1, on the reverse strand, counting down.
TGCCTTTGATTGTCAAAAGAAATTAGGAGGGAAAATGAAATGGCACAAGATAGTGAATATGTAAATAAATTTACCTTGATATCTAATTTGGGTAATAGCTCACACATTTATATAGTGCTTTTTTCACCTCATGTAAGCAACTCCTTCACCCCACCTCAACCACATATAAAGATAGTCACACTTTTGTTCTCGACATCATTCACAGATGTACTACCTACATGTTCACAAATTTCAAAATTCCCTTATTTGACTGTAATCTGTTGGTTTTCAATCTCTCCCTTTGCTTTCCCCTACCAAACCCCCCTCTTTGTCCACACTGTGACCTCCAGTTCCTTGACCCCTCAGTTCTCACCCAGGCTATCTCCCTGTACTAGTCATTCTTTTTTCCTCATCCTGATCCCTTAGTGAAAAAGTCTAACTCTACACCATCCTATTTCTTTGAGTCCCTAACCGTGTTTGCATATTGCCAAAGCTTCAGCCTTGATTCTCTCGCAATATCCAGTGTCTTCACTACAATGTACATGCTGCTTAATGAAGGTGGAGAAAATCATGCACCTGTTCTGATTGTGTCCACTGCAAATTAATACTACCAGCCTCAACTGGGACCTCATTGATGCTGGGCATTCCTATTTTACCTTCCTCATCAACTCAGTATCCCATTCTCCACAACCTTTTCATCCCTCTTCAAACCTCCCACGACTCCTCCATTCAGCCATCAAAATGAAAATTGCAGGTCTGACCATGTCACCTACTCCCCCAGGTCCTCACTCAATAAACTTCAGTGGCTCCCTGTCACCTCTAGGATCAAATACAGAATTCTCTGTTTGGTGTTCAAAGCCCTTAATAACCTAGCCCTCTCTCACGTTTATCTTCTTATACCTTACTCCTAACCATGTACTATTTGATGCAGTGACCCTGGCCTCCTGGCTATTCCATGAACAAGACACTCCATTTCTTGACTCTGGGCATTTCTCTGACTGTCTCCCATACCTGGAATGCTTTCCCTCTTCATCTGTCCCTCCTGACCTCCCTGGCTTCCTTTTAATCCCAGCTAAAAGCCCATCTTCTATAGAAACCCTTTCCCAGCCCCTCTTAATTCTAGTGTCTTCCCTCTTTTAATTATTTCCTGTGTAGCTTGTAAATATTAGATTGTAAGCTCTTTGTGGCCAAAGATTGTCTTTTACCTCTGTTTGAATCCCCAGCACTTAGTATAGTGCCTTATACATAGTAGGTGCTTGATAAATGTTTATTGATTTGATAGATGTTTATTGACAACAATCCTATTAGGTAAAGCTGATTTTATTATCCCCTTTTTATAGGTGTTAAAACTGATTTAGAAATTAGAGATTTAGAGATATTCCATGCTTGGAGAGCTTTAATTATTAGGTGGTTTTCCTTTATGGCTAGCCTGAAATCTGACATGTTACAAACTTACTACAACCTTTTAACTTCCAGATGTTGGTCATGGGTTTGCTCTCTTTTTTTTGCCTTTGTTTCCCCAGCACTTAGCTTAGTAACCCATGGTAGACATTTAGTAGTCACATACAAATGTAATATTCTAGATGTCACCTAAGGAACCAGCAGATTATCAGCTGACTCATTCTCAGAACCATTCCTTCATTATCGTAGCTGAGGATTTCATGCCCTTTTTTTGACTGTCATATCACAGTTTTGACTTATATTGAACTTTGCTTTTTGGACCAGACCTTTAATTTCATTGTTATAGGAAACTCCCAATGAGGAAACTATCCATCAATGCAGGCCTTTCCTATGATTTTTTGTCCTAGAGAATTGCCTTGAACACTGAGAGCTTAAAAGACCTGTCCATGGTCACACAGCCAGTAGGTGTTACAGGTAGGACTTGAACTCATGGAGGCTGATTTTCTGTCCACTTCCATTCTCTCAGTGAGTTTACAATCCACTGAAACGTTTGCCTCTTTTTAACACAGAAACAGCTATTCATCTCCCATCCTGTCCATAAATAATTGATATTTTTTTTTAATCTCAAGTGTAGGACTTTATATATCTTCCTATTAAACTCTATACTATTCTAGAGGCACAGCCTTTAAAAAAATCTAGGACTTCTTTTAAACAACACATTCTAATGTCTTGAAACTCGTGCCAATCAAACAGTTCTTACTAATGCCTAACTTAAATTCCTTTTTCTTTTTTTTTAATTTTATCATTTTTATTTAATATTTTACTTTTCATCACTGATTTTCACAAGATTTTGAGTTACAAATTTTCTTCCCATTTCTACCCTCCCCCGTTCCAAGATGGCATATATTCTGATTGCCTTGTTCCCCAGTCAGCCTTCCCTTCTGTCACCCCATTTTCTGCCCCCCCATCCTCTTTCCCCTTACTTTCTTGTAGGGCAGGATAGATTTCTATGCCCCATTCCTTATATAGCTTGTTTCCCAGTTGCATGCAAAAACAACTCTTTTTTTGAGCATCTGCTTTTAAAAATTTGAGTTCCAAATTCTCTCCCCTCTTCCCTTCCCACTCACCCTCCCTAGGAAGGCAAGCAATTCAATATAGGTCACACATGTATCATTATGTAAAACACTTCCACAATAGTCATGTTTTGAAAGGCTAACTATATTTCCTTCCATCCTATCCCATCTCCCTTTATTCAGTTTTCTCCCTTGACCCTGTCCCTTTTCAAAAGTGTTTGCTTTTGATTACCTTCTCCCCCTATCTGTCCTCCCTTCTATCATCCCCCCTTTTTATCCCTTTCCCCTTACTTTCCTGTGGAGTAAGATACCCAGTTGAGTGTGTATGTTATTCCCTCCTCAAGTTAAATCCGATGAGAGCAAGATTCACTCATTCCCCCTCACCTGCCCCCTTTTCCCTTCCAACAGAACTGCTTTTTCTTGACACTTTTATGTGAGATAATTTATCCCATTCTATCTCTCCCTTTCTCCCTCTCTCAATATATTCCTCTCTCACCCCTTAATTTTATTTTATTTTTTAGATCTCATCCCTTCATATTCAACTCACCCTGTTTCCTCTGTCTATATATATGTATATTACCTTCAACTATCCTAATACTGAGAAAGGTCTCATAAATTACACACATCATCTTTCCATGTAGGAATGTAAACAAAACAGTTCAACTTTGTATGTCCCATATGAATTCTCTTTCTTGTTCACCTTTTCATGCTTCTCTTGATTCTTGTATTTGAAAGTCAAATTTTCTATTCAGCTCTGGTCTTTTCATTGAGAAAGCTTGAAAGTCCTCTATTGTATTGAAAATGCATATTTTGCCTTGGATCATTATACTCAGTTTTGCTGGACAGATCATTCTTGGTTTTAATCCTAGCTGCATTGACCTCCGGAATATCATATTCCATGCCCTTTGATCCCTTGATGTAGAAGCTGCTAGATCTTCTGTTATTCTGATTGTGTTTCCACAATATTCAAATTGTTTCTTTTTGGCTGCTTGCAGTATTTTCTCCTTGACCTAGAAACTCTGGAATTTGGCGACAATATTCCTAGGAGTTTTCTTTTTGGGATCTTTTTCAAGAGGTGATCAGTGGGTTCTTTCAATTTCTGTTTTACCCTCTGGTTCTGGAATATCAGAGCAGTTTTCCTTCATAATTTCTTGAAAGATGATGTCTAGGCTCTTATTTTCATCATGGCTTTCAGGTAGTCCAGTAATTTTTAAATTATCTCTCCTGGATCTATTCTCCAGGTCAGTGGTTTTTCCAATGAGATATTTCACATTGTCTTCCATTTTTTCATTCCTTTTGTTCTGTTTTATAATATCTTGATTTCTCATAAAGTCACTAGCTTCCTCTTGCTCCAATCCAATGAGATATTTCACATTGTCTTCCATTTTTTCATTCCTTTTGTTCTGTTTTATAATATCTTGATTTCTCATAAAGTCACTAGCTTCCTCTTGCTCCAATCTAAATTTTAAGGTGGTATTTTCTTCAGTGGTCTTTTGGACCTCCTTTTCCATTTGACTGATTCTGCCTTTCAATGCATTCTTCTCCTCATTGGCTTTTTGGAGCTCTTTTGACATTTGGGTTAGTCTATTCTTTAAGGTGTTACTTTCTTCAGTATTTTTTGGGTCTCCTTTAGCAAGTCATTGACTTGTTTTTCATGGTTTTCTTCCATCACTCTCATTTCTCTTCCTAATTTTTCCTTTACTTCTCTAACTTGCTTTTCCAAATCCTTTTTGAGCTCTTCCATAGCCTGAGCCCAATTCATATTTTTCTTGGAGGCTTTGGATATAGGCTCTTTGACTTTGTTGACTTCTTCTGGCTGTATGTTTTGCTCTTCTTTGTCACCAGAAAAGGAATCTAGAGTTTGAGTTTGAGTCTGAGTTCGTTTTCACTGCCTGTTCATGTACCCAGCCAACTACTTGACCCTTGAGATTTTTGTCAGGGTATGACTGCTTGTAGAGTAGAGAGTATTTGGTCCCAAGCTTTAGGGTCCAAGTGCTGCTCTTTTCAGAGCTTCTTCTACTCCACTATCACCGCAGGCTCTGTCACAGCAGCTCTCCTCCTCCCCCACGAACTGCCAACCAGGACTGCAGTCCAGATCCAAATAGGGCACAGCAAGAGACTCTGCCTCTGTGCCCACAGTGCACTCCTTTTACTCCTGCTCTGATCCACTGCTAGATTCCAGGGACTCAGGAAGCAGGTGATGCTGGAGCTCTGGAAGCAGCCTCAGGAGCTCCACTGTTGTACCACCTCTGCCATCCCCAGGGCTGGTGGCTGAACCACTCTCACCTCTGTCCCGCAATTTCCCACTAACCTGCTCTTTGGTGTTTGTGGGTTGAGAAGTCTGGTAACTGCCACAGCTCACTGATTCAGGCCTGTTCTGGCTGGTCTGTCCTGGTGCGGCCCACACTGGGCTGCGCTTTGCTCCCAGCACCATGCAATAGACCCTTCCCAGCAACCATCCAGGCTCTCCTGGGCTGGAGCCCTATTTCCCTCTGCTATTTCATGGGTTCCACGGCTCCAGAATTTGGTCAGAGTCATTTTTTACAGGTGTTTGGAGGGATTTGGGGAAGAGCTTAAGCAAGTCCCTGCTTTCTAGCCACCATCTTGGCTCAGCCCCCTATTAAATTCCTTTTTCTTTTTGTTAAAACTGTCTCCTTTTATTCTGTTTCATGCTAAATTCCTTACTGCTACCTTCATCTCAAATGGTTTCCCTTTGAATCTATCATCTATTATTTAATTTCAGCTCAACTCTTTCTTTCTCAGGATAAATACATTCAGTTCCCTTACCCTTTCCTGTTGTCTCTTTCACTTAAGTTTATGATTGTTTTATTTGCTCCCTAAATCCTTTATCTTTTTACTATTTTATGGCCTGACCTGAACAAAAAACCTATTACAAGGGTCTTAATAGTATTAAATAGAAAAGAAGGAATTACCTGGCTTTTCCCATCATCTTTAGTCTAGTTTCTTTTTCAGTATTATTTCTTCTATATTCATATTTTTACTAATGTCATTAATGGTCCTTTCCATCTCAGAAATTTTTGTAGACTATTCCCACATTAAAGAATGTCTATAAACAGATAATACCTTTTAAATAATATTTTCAGTGTTGTTCAAAACTATGATAAAATTCAATAGAGATTAAAAAGAGGTTGTTAATGGAATAACTTCAGAAGTTATTTATCATTAAAGAAAAGTTCTTTTAATTAATTATAATTAAATCGGAAAATAAATAAAATTTCTTTCACTGAAAAGCCCAGCTGTGATGAATTGGCTTCTACCTCCCTTAGGACATTAAGGAAATCTACTGATCCTGTGAGTTCTGATGATGAAGATATTAATAGTTTTGAAGAGGAACAAGAATTTCATAGAGAAGATACACACTTTACAATTTTCTCAAAACCTTTCATGAAATAACTTTGGAATTAGTCTTGATTCTTCTGTCTCCCTTGACCATTATATCCAATCAGTTGATAAATCTTATTTATCTTATTTCCATAGAATCTTCTATATCTGTCTTCTTCTCTAGACTCAAAATTTCTACACTAGCTTAGGCATACATCAGCTTACACTTAGAATATTTCAATAGCATTATAATTGGTCCCCTTGCCTGCACTCTCTTCTCAATCCATTCTATCCTCATGTAACTGTCAAATTATATTTTCCTTAAGCAGATATAACAGTGTCACCCCACCCCCATCCACTCAAAATCTGCAGGAGCTCCCTATTGCCTCTTGAATAAAATATAAACTCCTCCTCGTCCTTTTATTGAAAGCTTTCTATAGTCTGATTCCAGCCTAATTTTGCAGTCTTCTTTCATATTACTTACATTCATATATTCTGAATTCTAGCCATATTGACATGAGAGATACAAGAAATTCTGCCTCCTGCCTCTCCCTTTGTCTAAGTCAGACCTGTTCAACTTGAAAGTAGGTAGGGGCCAGAATTAAAATAGGCTGACCTTCTTCTGGCTGCAGATAGGATTTTTGCTACTCACTTTCCAAGTAAAGATATAATTAATGACTAAACTATTTTGCGAATAAACCACATTTTAAAAAGAGAAATGTCAGTTATGCCAATTAATTATACTTATTATTTAAGATTTTTATTTGTCATGAAATTACATTAATGTTAAAAAAAATTTACTTTGCTAAGTAGTACAAGTTTCAATACATTTTTCAGGTTTTCTTACTACTTACATTTAGTAATGACTGAAAACACAGTGAAAAGATGTGACTCTCCTTCCTCTCAGACTAGAGACAGACTGATGAGGATTGGTTGCTGTGGGTCACATGACAAATAAGAGAGCATATGCAGTGGCACCCAGCCACCAAGTTACATGACAGACATAATAGTGACTAGTGGAAGGCTGGTTAAGTGGGCACGGACAAAGCACTTGTTACATCTTTACTTCCTTTTACATCCTCTACATTTTTCCTGGACCACCCAAAATCCTTTAGCTGGCCACAAGTGCCCCACGGGCTGCATGTTGTGCAGACCTGGTCTAAGTGGTTCGTGGAACCTATTCTCTCTTCACTGCCACTTCATAGAATCCTGAACTTCCTTCAAGGCATAGCTCAGGTGCCACCTCCTTATAAAAATCCTTTCTTGATTCTCTCAACTCCATTGCCTCCCTATTACTTTCAGGATCAAATATAAAATCCACTATTTGGCTTTTAAAAGACCTTCAAGACATAACCCTTTCCAGTCTTCTTACACCTTACTTGCCCTCCACACACTCTGTGATCCAGTGACGCTGGCACCTTGCACAAGACATTCTGTCTCCCAGCTCTGAGATTTTCTCTGTGACTGTCCCCCCATGCCTGGAACTCTTCTTCCTCCTGTCTGCCTCCTGGCTTCCTTCAAATCTCAGCCAAAGAGATTTACCTTCTGCAAGAAGCCTTGCTTAGTCCTCCTTAGCCTTTGAATCTTCCCTCTGAAACTATACTCAGTTTATCCCATATATACCTTTTCTGTACATAGTTATTTATATGCTGTCTCCCCCATTAGACCATGAGCTCCTTGAGATACTGTTTTTGCTTTTTGGCCTTTTTTGGTATGTACAGTACTTAGCACAGTGCTTAGTATATGCTAAGAACTTAATAAATGTTAATTGAATGACTGACTTTCCTGCTTGAAATGACTTTTTGTATTATTTTGTATATAATTATTATTTTCTTGTGTATGTATTGTATTCCTGCAGTAAAATGTCCATTCTTTTATAGTAGGTATTCTTTTTTGTCTTTGTTCACTGCCTTGCATAGTGCCCAGCAAGTAGTAGGAGCTTCATGAATGTTAGATAAATTAAATTGAAAATCTTATGCTCAAAGGAATATTTTCTATACTCTGCTGTTATAATAAATCCTCCCTTATCTACAAGAGACAGAGTAGAATAGCAAAGTGCTGATACTACTGAACAAATGATAAAAAGGCAAACTTGTATTCATTTTGGCACTTAGGACATGCACACATTTAATTGTGAAATTTCAAACTTCAGAGAAAATAGCATTTTGCAGTTTAATAATCTCACATAGATGTTTCCCTTATTATAGTTATACATTCTCCCCTCTTTCATTTCTTGAGGCCTATCCCCCTCCTAATCATGGAAGCCCTACAGTGGCCAAGTTTGTGATCAGGCAACGTGAGAATGTGGTAGGTACATAAAAAAGGTCCCAGGCCCATTTGGATAATCAGCTCATCAATAACAAATAGAGATGTGTTGCAGTTATAAATTTCATTATAATATTTTAATTGAAGGTCAATGGAGAAAATTATCAATGAAATGAATCGAGATTCCTCAAATTTCTTTAAGAGCTTTTGCTTATGTGGGTTACATCTATCAATATTTACCATATTAGAAATTAAAACATCTTAGTATTATTATGAAAATAGCTTTGGCTTTCTGAACCCCTTGAAAAGGTGTCAGGGATCACCGGACCTCACTTTTAAGAATCACTACTGTAATATCACAATTTCTTTTCCCACCTTCTTTCAAGGAACAAGCATCATCCTGACCTTCATCTCTGGGCCTGTTCAGGGAAGCGGAAAGACCAAGATCAAATAGGTGTTGGGGTAGAGAAAAAAATGACAGTGCAAGACACTCATAATCTAGAAGAACGGACTTGTTCTGCTCAGAATCATAAAGAGACTCCTAGCTTGCCCAGGAAAATGGAAGGAACATATATTACCAGTGAGCACAGCTACCAGAAACCACAAAATTTTGGTCAGGATTGTAAATCTGCTGATCCTGTGAGCTCTGATGATGATGTTAGTAGTTTTGAAGAGGAACAAGAATTTCATACAGAAGATACACACTGTTTACAATTTTCCATAAAAGAAGATGGTATGAGTGAACAGGTAATTCTTTTTCATTTGACTATGGCTTTGAAAAAAATCAATATAGAAAAATTCTGTGAGAATTCAAACTTAATTAAATGGAAAGTTTTGGATTATCTCTACAAAGCTTTCTTATACACATAGAGAAAATACAGAATGAAATTCACAGGAGGGAGCTAGACCTACCAAAAATAAGTTGATGATAATTTGATAAAAATCCTAAATGGAAAAAGTTGGTTCTGATAATGGAAATTTGAAAGAACCACATCATATTTTTTACATGAAGTTTCATTTGTTTCTTTTTCAAGCAATACTGCACATTAATTTTTTATTAGAATAACAGTTCTTTAACACCTTACCAGGGGGAGAATACCAATTGTATTGTTTTTAAGAGAGAATTAGGAGTTAATTCTGTTCATTCATATACTGAGGCACTTACTGTAAAAATGCCCTACCTAACAAACTTAATTGGTTTTTCTGGAAATGGTACAGGGATAAATTAGTTATGTAGGAGCAAAGTTAGCAGTGGACATTGGCCAGACAGCTATAAAGCAAGGGCTCTGAGATGCTAGGTGACATTTGGTTATACTGTATTAATGCTGTTACTGCAAAATGACTTTAGCCATTATTATACTGTCAACAGAGTAGACCTTTCATTCATATGCTGCCAGTTGGATTTGTAGAAATTCAGACATTATTGGATCTAACCATCAGTCAGACAAGGATAACGGATTAGTCATAGGATCATAGATCTACAGCTGGAAGAGACCTTAGAAGCCATACAGTCTAACCCCCTCATTTTATAGAAAAAGAAACTTGAGACTTATAGAACTTAAATGACTTGCCCAAGGTCACACAGGTAGTAAGTGGTAAACTGGGATTTGAACTCATATCATCTGACTTCATCAGGTACTCTTTCCATTATACAACAGTGACTTCTGATGTCTGTAGATAAATGAAATGTATGGTCCACGGGGTTAGAGACATTTTTATTTTTGTCTTTTTATCCTCAGAGAAATAATTTGTCAGGTAAAATAGTTCTGCAGAAACTTTTGGTGAAATAGCAAATGGCCAAACATTACAGTAGTGGCAATTCATAACTTTAAAATGGTATTTAGTTATAATGATGCATTAAGATATTGGGAAGTGATGGATAGTATAACCTTGTGAAGGATATACCTTTCCCCCTCCCATGGCACATGTGGAATATTTAGTCCGCAATTCTTACCTATAAATGTCAGTTTAATATTAAAATATTTTTATAAGTGAAATCAGAGTCATAGTTTATAGGCCCAAAGGTTAATAGTTTATGGTTTTACTTAGAAAAAAAGTTCACCTTGCCCTTAAAATAAGATCAGTGGCCTCTTATGATTAGAAATAAAAGTGTTTATATACTGTGAAATAATAGGCCTTTTGTTATTCTTTCAGACTATGCAACATTGACCAAAACGTGATTTGGTTCCTTTCCAAAACCTTAATTCCATAAATCAGTGGAAGTGGCAAAAGACAATTATGGATAGAAAGCTATCAGTAGAGACATAGACTTAAATAAATGTGTTGATGGAGAGAGGGTTGCCAATAGATGTTTGTTAGTTAGATGGTAATAGATAAGTAGGTGGATGTTGATAAAACAAATTGGTTGATGCCAACTGGTAGGTAGATGTTAATAGGTAGAAAAGCAAAGTGGTTAGACTGGGTACCTTACCCCAGAGGAGAAGAAACACATTGGTAAAAATACTTAGAATAATTCATGAGTCTGTGAGTGTAGGCCCTGATACCAAAGAAATAGTACCAACCTCTATTATTATCTTTATTATACCTCCTTATGATTAGTCTATTCAAAGGTATTTAATGTCTGCTTACCCTGGAATGGAATAGTTATGAAAGACTCTAGCTGTCTTTGGCAAACTCCGTATAAAATTACACAGATTCTACCACCTCAGGTCACTCCAAATTGTTTCATAGGTTGGACAGGGACAGTTCCTAGGTTGTAGTTTGTATGTATAGTTTATTTCCCTTGAATCAGACCAAACCTGGCACCCATGGGTAGAACTGGGCAGAATTGCATGTCTTAATTTCTTTCTGCATCATAAATATTTTGTCTAGTAAAACAGATTTACAGGATTTGCACCCATGATTTGGAAGTTATTACTAATCCCTGTTGTTATATTAGAGGTAGATGGGGCTGCATTTCTCTTCCTGGAGATCTTGAACTGAGTTAATGCATGGTAGTAGGTAGATGTTGCTAAGGTAGAGAATGGTTGACAGATAATGAGAAGCGAAGACATAGATTTTGGTGTACACTAATAGAAGAGATCTTGGAGACTGTCTAACCTAGTCTCTGTATGAACAAGAATATATTCCATATTGTCCTGGATTAGTGGTTATTTAGTCTTAAAGATGTCAAGTGATGTAGTACCTACTATGGGATCCGCTTTTGGATAGCAACAATTGTAAGGAAGTTTTTCCTCTTCTCAAGCTTAGATTGGGTTCTTTGCAATTTCTGACCATTATTTCTTGTTCTTTATTGGGCCAAGCAGAATAAATCTAATCCCATTTCTACACGATAGTCATTTAAAAATGTGAGGACAACTATCATATCTACACGCCCTTCTTTAATCGAGACCATCATCTCTGAGTCTTTCAACTGATCCTCATCTAGTGTGACACTGAAGCCCTTCACTATCCTAGTATAAAGGAGCATCAATCATAGTATAGTAGAAAGGGCACCAGCTCTGCAGCCAGAAGACCTCGTTTCACATCCTACCTCTCACGTTCACTACTGGTGTGACCTTGTGTGATTAACTTCCCTGGGCCTCAGATTTCTAATACGTAAAGTGAAAAGGTTGGACTAGATAGCTTCTGAAGTCCCTTGTAGATCTAGATTTGTAATTCTGTGACTTCCATTTTATCAATGTCCTTCCTAAAATGTGGTGTTCAAAAATTAACATAAGGCAGTCCTACCACTGTGGTTTGACTAGGGCTAATTATAGCATGACAATCACTTTCTTGGACTTCAGTGATGTACCTTTCTTGATGTGGCCTAAGATCAAAATAACTTTTTGGCTGCCATACTGCTCTCTTGAATCACATTAACCTTATAGTCTACTATAAACTGCCTGATAACATCCTCTCTAGCCACACCTCTCTTATCTAGTATGTGCAGTTGATTTTTTGAACCTATGTGTAAGACTTTACAGTAATTCCTATTAAATTTTTATTTTATTAGATTCAGTCCAACATTCTAACTTGTCAAGATCTTTTGGGATGCTTTTTCATCAAATATTTTATTTATCCCTCTTAGTTCTGCAAATTTGATAAGCCTTTCATCCATAACTTTTTCCACGTCATTGATAAAATTATTAAATTGCACAGGGCAAGAGTAGGTCTCTGGGGCTGTCTGCTAGATACTACCTTTCCAGCTGACAACCACACTATTAATTTCTCTTTTGTATCAGGCCACTCAACTATTTCAAAATCCACATAAAAATACTACTGTCTTTCGGTATTTTCCACAAGAATAGCAAGAGATGGTCTAGACCTCCTGGTCTCCTATAAGTGAATCATTGTCTTTTAAGGGAAGGAGTAACAGTGGGTTGCACAGTGGGAGAGGGGAACAGATGATGTAACATTACCAGTTCAATGGGTAAATAGCAAAGGGATGGTGATTTCCATAACTTATTGACTATTTGAGAATGGATTGGAGATAGTGAAGAGGAAGGAAGGATTTGTTAAGCTCCTAATGTTTGCTAGGCACTGTGCAAAGCACTTTACAGATATCTCATTTGATTCTCATGACCCTGGGACATAGGTGCCATTATTATCCCCATTTTGTAGTTGAGGAAACTGAGACAACCAAAAGTTAACTGACTTACCCAGGGTCACATTGCTAGTAAGTAACTGAGGCTGGATTCAAACTAAGTCTTTCTGACTGCAGGCCTAGCACTCTATCTACTGAACCACCTAGCACAAAGAGTGGAGTAGGCCTGCCCTCACTGTGGACTTATCATTAAAAAATGATAAAATGCAATATAAAAATAAATAAAGGATAAAATTAATTAACATAACAGACCTTAAAGTGATCCCATTTGGGATTTTTCTTGGCAAATATAATGAGAGCAGTTTCCCATTTCCTTCTGCTCATTTTACAGATGAGGAAACTGAGGCAAACAAGGTTAAGTGACTTGCCCAGGGTCCCACAGCTAGCAAGTGTCTGAGATCATATTTGAGCTCAGGTCTTCCTGACTCCAGCTCTGACACTCTCTCCACTGTGCCACCTAGCTGCCTAAGCAACCACAAAGCTGTTTTTGTTGAAGAACCTTGGGTTCTTCACGGAAGGAGGTTTGTCTATTGTGGGAGATGGGAACCTTCTAATATATTTAGGTGATAGGAAGGAGTTCACAAATTAGAAGGCCTTGTAGTGGATTAAGTCTGGGGAGAAATTAGCACATTGGTCTCCATGGGCAGAATGCTATACCAAGAGGAGGATGTATATGATAGTTCTTAAGAGAAGCTGCAAGGGTCAAGGATAGAAAGCTTAAAGTAGAAAAACAAATACTTAACAGCTGTTGGGGGGCAGCTAGGTGGCGCAGCCCTGGAGTCAGGAGGACCTGAGTTCAAATCCGGCCTCAGACACTTGACATACTTACTAGCTGTGTGACCTTGGACAAATCACTTAACCCCAATTGCCTTGTCTTCCCCCTCAAAAAAAAAAAGGAAAGCTTAAAGTGGGGCTCAGAGAACTAGAGTGGAGATTTCGTGGGATTAGGGCTGATCATGATAAGGACTGGAGATAGGGCCAGGCTCATGATTTGGGGCACAGAGTGACAAATACTGTAGAAAACTATTTCTATCTGATATTACTTTACTCATGCATTAATATTTTTAAGAGCAAGATACAACAGAAAAGAAGACAAGGAAGATTAGTAAGGTTTACAAAGACAATAATGTAGAAGTCAGGTAGAAAAGAAAACTCAAACCTGGTACCTGCTCCTCATGAGGGGACACAAAGAGGATATAAGAGAAGGAACATGTAAGGGTAGAGCCCATGAATCAGGAAATAGAATTCAGAATGGACTGGAAGAGAAGATAAATAATGAGGAAGACAAAGTAAAGAATAATTATTGAAAGTGGAACAATACTAGAAAGCTACTATAAATAAGAGGTTGCAGGGGAAATTTTGCCTTACTCACTTAACTGAATGAGAAAAGGAACAAAAGAGAAGGAGAAATAGATGACTAAAAAGACCATATTGTTTGATCATAACTTTAAATGTAACTTTTAAATATAAATGGATTAAATGATCCAGTATGGTGTAAACCAGGGACAGAATGGTTGCTGTATTTGTTGTATTCTAGAAACACATCTAAAAACAAACACACGCAAAATGAAAATGAGAGTCTGGAATAAAATTTACAATGTGTCAGGGGAATTTGAAAAAAAAACGAATAGCATAAGAGTAGAAACTTGGTAAACTTTTATTCATAATATTTTTGTGATCTACCATTGTAATTACCCAGTCAAGAAAGAAAATAAAGTTGGTCCCTCATGCCTTATTCTTAATGAAATCATATTGACTTTTTGTGAACTTTTCTTTTCTCTTAGTGTTCACTAACTAGTCCTTTGATATTGTTTTCCAGAATTTTGTCAGGAATCCAAGTTAAGCTCATTGGACTATAGTTTACAAACTCCTCTTTTTTCTTTTTTAAGAATTGGGACATATGCCCTTTTTGAATCCTGCTGTCATAATAATAATAACAATAGTAATAGCAGCAATGATTTATATAGCATTTACTGTGTGCTAAGCATTGTACTAAAGCACTTTGTAAATATTTGATCCTCACAACAACCCTGGCAGGTAAGTACTATTATTATCCCTATTTTACAGTTGGAGGAAACTGAAGCAAGTAAAGGTTAAGTGATTTACCCAAAGTCAGACAGCTAAGAAGTGTCTGAGATCATAGTTGAACTCAGAACTTTCTGACTCCAACCCCAGCACTGTACCCACTGTGCCATGTAGCAGTGGGGAGATACAATGTCTAAATAACTATGGACATACAAGTTATACATAATGTAAACATGAAGTAATCTTAGACCTATAGGATTAGATGATATAACAAAGGCTAGCATATAGAGAAAAGAGAAAAAGAAGCAGATTTGGAGCAGAGCCTGCCATCTGAGAGAAGAGGAAGATAGAGCTAGAAGCAGCATCAAGACAGGGAGGAGTGTTAGGCATGCCAAATGATCAACTATGTAGAAAATCAATTTGGATAAGAATTGAGAAAACATCAATGGACTTACCACAGTTGAGGTCATTGATTACCTTTTAGAAAGCAGTTTTAGTTGAGTAACAGATACAGAATCTAAGATGCAAGAGCTTGAAGAGTAGAGTAGTAAAAAGTAGAAAATGGAGGTGACAAGTTTTGACAATGGAAAGGATGAGAGATGCATGTTAGGATGGCAATTTCCAGGGAAGGTTTTTTAAAGGATAAGAATCTAAGCATGCTTTTAAGCAGCGGGGAAGGAGTCAGTGGGAAATACAAAAAAATGAATAAAAGAAGGAAATATAGCTTGTATCATATCCTGACTACCTAATTAGGGCGTGGCATGTCTGTCCAGAGTACTACACGTTCTGAATTTTATTGTTTGAATCAGTAGAGACTTCAAGATACAAATGAACAAGGTTCACTTGAAGAGATGCACATATGCACACTACTACCTGTCCTTGCCAACCCTTCTCTTCATAAAGCTGTAGTGAGTTGCATTTTACTCCAAGTTGAACACTGTGCACATGAAGATTACAAAGGATTGCCATGCATATGTAGGTATCTTGCTAATATGAGCATGATATTCTAGTTGACTAGTCAGAAGGTGGTGCTCAAATTTTCCTTTTTTTTAACTCTAATAGTACTTAAAATTACAGGTGTACCTGTTATATTTTATGCAATAGATATTTAGAGAGATTCAATTCATAAGAATCATTTGAGTGTCCTACTCTGCAAGGCTACTATTCTGGGCAAGTGGTATTTAAATTAGATTTAAATAAAGTGATGCATTTTTCCATTGGCTTTCAAAAAAAATAAGAAAAGTGTTTCATTTTTGATTAGGATTTAATAGGCAATATCTCCTTATACTTTGATTTTCTAAACCTTCTAGCCTCCGTGTATTCCATGTAAATATTCCAATAAGCAAGTGAAGGGAGTCACCATTTCATGGAATGCTATAGTGAATTGTTTCATAAAGTGCCTTTGAGCAACATTTAGCATAGACAAATTTCAATAGTAATACTGGACTTTTATACAGCAAACGTTGCTTCCTTTCATTCTCACAACAACCTTGTGAAATAGATGCAGTCATTGTCTCCATCTTACAGATGAAGAAACTGAGACTGAGAGAAGTTAAATAACTTGCCCAGTGTCGCACAGTACTGTAATTGCCTTAAGACAGGATTCAAAATCAGGTCTTCTTGATTCCAGTTCTAAACTCAAACCATTATGCTGCCTTAACTGTCTTGGGATCTTACAAGATACCATATTATATTACAACTTAGAATTTTCACAAATTCAAAAAGGATTTCATACTTCTGGTTTTTTTTAAGATATTTAACAATAAAATCCAATACAATATTAACAACCATCTGTTTATCATGTCAATACATTATGTAAATTGATGTGTTTCTCCCCTTCCACTGAGGGGATACAGCAGGTAAACAGAGAAGTAAACACATGTTGGTTGGCGGAGGGAGACAGTACTAACAACTAGGAAGGAAAAGGAAAGGGTTCCCTTGTAGTATGAGCCTGGACCTTGAATGAAGCTAGGGATTCTAGGAAGTAAAGATAAGGAGTAAGCATATTCTAGGCATGGGAGATAGATTGTGCAAAGGTATGGGAGCAGGAGATAAAATGCCTGGCACATAGTAGGCACTTAATGAATGCTTATTGACTTGACTTGGAGATCATCTGCAGAGATGATAATTGATAGTATTTTTAATTGATAAATGGTAGTTGATGTGATTACTAAGAATGACATGGATTTAGAGAAAAAGGAAGGTCCCGGGACAAAGCTTTGGAGGATCCACAGACAGGAGTGGAACATGAATGATGATCCTACAAAGATGGCACAGAAGGAATGGTCATGAAAACCCAAGGAGGAGGCAGTATCCAAAAGAGATGCAGTTAACAGTATCAGAGACTATAGAGGTCAAGAAAGATGAGGACAAAAAAAAGTTTATATAATTTAGCAATTAAAAAGCTCACTGGTAACCCTGAAGAGAGGGATATTTCAGTTAATGGGTGAAATGTGAAGCTAGATTGCAAAAGGTTGAGAACTAAGTGGAAGGAAAGGAAATACAAATAGATTTTTTTTTCTAGAAGTTTGAATGTAAAAGGAAATAGAAATGTAGAAAGATGATTTGAGATGCTGCGGTCAAGTGAGTATTTTTTTTAAAGGAGGAAGGAGATCTAGGCATGTTTGTAGAGAGCAGGGAAAGAGACAATAAATAGAGAAAGATAAAAAAGCGAGGCAGAGATGATTGAAGAGGCAGTAGGGGATATATCAGGGGTGAAGGCAGAGAAGTTAGCTTTAGCAAAGAGAAAGCCGTTCCAAACTGGTGAAAGGAAAAAGATTGGCAGGTAACGTCCCAGGACTTTGAGAAAAGGGAGAATCTTAGGCCCATAGCCCAATCATGGATTTAGAGCTAGAAAGGACCTTAGAGATTATCAATTCTAAGCCCCATATTTTAAAAATGAAGAAAGATTCTCTGAGAAGTTGATTTTCTCAGGTCCATATAGCTTGTAAGTGAAGCAGGATTCAAACCCAGATCTTCTTAGCTCCAAGTCCAACGCTCTAGTCACCTCTCCTCTGTGGGGAATTTGATAAAGTTAATTACAGAAGAATAAAAAGATTGTTGCAAATTAGTGAGGCATTGTAACTATTCCTATCCCTATTTTTTTACATGGGGAAACTGAAGTGATTGATTACACGATTTGCTTTGGTCAAGCCAAAGCTAGAAGCCAAGTCTTAGAACTCGTAGTTCAGTGCTTTCAGTACTCTACTATACCATACTTCCTCTCCAGGCATTTCAACATCATATGTCTGGTGCTGCATATATCATATTGGTCCAAATATGGGACCTTTCTGCAAATGTAGCTTGTATAAAACTATGCTTCAGATGATCTATGATTTCATTGGTGTGGATGCCACCTCCACTGCAGATTCTAACTCTTGTACTTAGTAGGTTTTACAAACTGGAAGCTGTACTTTGGTGATGAGTGTGAACCTAGTTTGTCTGGTCTCCTGATAATAGATAGAAGACATTGTTGGGTCTCAACTCAGAGCTGTTTCAGCTCTGTAGAACAGACCAAAGTTTATACTTTACATAGTCTTTTAGATCATCATTTCACCCTCATACCATAATAAGGCATTGGGTGTTAGAACATTAGTGGTGGGAGTACAATCTTTGAATTGTTTTTTTTCAACATATGTCTATCCCAATAGAGTTCTCTATTCAACAGAGAAATCTCAGGTCTAATGTCTTGTCTGTCTGTCTCTCTATGTCTCTCTGTTTCTCTTTTCCTTTGAAAGAAATCTTTTTTGGTAGGGGTTGGGTAGTCTATATTTAGACTATTATGATAGTCATGCTGCATAGCCTAAAGGAAAGAAAAAAATTGATGAAACCTTTGAGGATTAATTAGTAAGTGTGATTTAAGTGTTACTTCAAATACAAAGCAAAAAACAGAAAAGAAAAAACAACTTACTAACTTTAGGCAGATAAAAATCTATCTTTTATTTTTTTTATTTTCTTGATAAATTCTTAAGTCTTATATTCAGCCATTGGAACATAGTGATTGCTTATACTAAATGAATAGGGAAGACTTAGTTTTCCTTTCAGCTCCTAAAATGAAATGTTTTTAAAGGAGTCATTTTTGTTTCCTCTCAATGATCTTATGGAGAAGAACTCAGCAGAAGGGAATACATTATTCATCTATAATGAAAAAAGAAATACAGAAGAAAAAGGAGACTCTCATCTTCAGTGGCAACTCAACCTTCTCACACATATAGAGAATGTCCAAAATGAAGTCACTAGCAGGATGGACCTAATTGAAAAAGAAGTTGATGGTAATTTGAGAAAAAGATAAATATACAAAATTTATCGTAGTTATTTTTATTAATATCTTTTAAAAGTTAGCATTTATTTAATTCTTTGACATAATTCTTTGACAATGCTTTACATATGTTATCCATAAAAACTGCTCATCTTTTCTTCATCTTTATGTTATTATTATAAAAAGGAGTTTATTTTTAGAAAGAAAAGAATTATACCAGAAAAAATAAATAGAAGATATTTTGACCCTTTTTATTGCAGTTATATTTCTACTACTGTTGCAATGAAATGATTGGAGGGTCTTATTATAGTTAAGTAGTAATTCTGTGATTATACTAAACCATGAAATTTTAATGGTTCTTTATAATTTCTCAAGCACTTTAACATACATTTCTTTTGTTTGTTTTTTGAGGGGAGAAGGCAGGGCAATTGGGGTCAAGTGACTTGCCCAAGGTCACACAGCTAGTAAGTGTGTCAAGTGTCTGAGGCCAGATTTGAACTCAGGTCCTCCTGACTCCAGGGCTGGTGCTCTACTCACTGTGCCACCTGGCTGCCCCCTTTAACACACATTTTTTCTGATCCTCACCACAATCTTGGGTAGACAGTGATTATTAGCCCTATTTTATAGATAAGGGAATAGAACTTGCCATCTAGTTAATGACAAAGCTTAGACTAGTAGGGTATTGGGATTCCTAATCCAGCGTTCTTTCCACAGCACTTTACCTGTATTGCAGAGCCCTGTAGATAGTAATATCGTGTTTGAAAATGTATTGTCATGATTCCCCACATTTCACAAAGTCATTTCTGCTACTTTCTCTTGTTTTACCATAATTATATTCTCCCACAAAGTGGTCTGTAAGTAATGCTTTAAGTTAAGGTTTAAGGTTATGTTTTTTAAGGTAATGTTAACAAAAAGCATGGGGACATAGACAATACTGAATTGGGTTCTATTATAAGTTAGAGAAGATTAAGGATATTCACATTATGACAGCCGTGATCTGATTCTATATATTTTCCATTTAATTTTCAACATAAATCTTAGTTTTATAACTTTGAAGAAAATGTGAATTTTTGGACAGACTGCTATTGATGAAAATGTGAATTTTTATTTAATTTTTTTTTATAATTTAGATAAGGGATCATCAAGTAAAAGAGCTTAAGAGGACCTTAAGACATTATTCTGGTCCATCTTTCTCCATTATGAAATAAATGTTTGGGGCAGAGTAGGGGTGTGGAGCCTAAAGAACCTAGCTTGATACAACATTAAATAAAGATAATGCAAGTTTTCAAGTGTTTGAAAGTATTTTGAAGAGGGTGATGACTAGATGTTTCCTATTTCAGCTAAGGACAAATTAAGGGAAAAGTTGAGTTAGATGAAAAGCTTCTTCCTGGTGATTTTTTTCAAATAGTAAGATACCAAAGGAAATTTTAATCATTTTGGGCTGAGCAACATTTGAAAAATAAAGTAAATTTTTTCTTAGAAGGGAATTAATTGCATAACAAAGTGTCCCATCTAACGTTTTAATTCTCTGATGAATTCTTCCAGGTGTCATTTAGTTTTCCTTTTTTCTTCTTTCTTTAGTTCTGGAAAGCTGGCTTGATTTCACAGGAGAGTTGGAGCCACCAGATCCTCTTACAAGATTGCCACAGCTTAAGCGCCATATAAAACAGCTCTTAATTGATATGGGGAAAGTACAGCAAATAGCAACTCTTTGTTCAGTATGACAAAAGGGAAGAAACAAGAAAAAGAACATGATTATCTACAGCAAAATTTGTTTTTATTATTTGCCAGACTGACAATGGATAGTTGAAAGCTTAGTAACTTTTCACTAAGTTTTATAACTAGAATTTGTAACATCAATATGATGGAGCCTTGGAGAAGAATATGGTGACTAGTCCTGTCAAGAAGGTCAATATCTAAAAATATCAAAGTATTTCCTGTGCAAGCTGCAAATGGTAATTATATGTACTGAGGCTTGGCGATATGGAATATGATCAATACTAAGTAAAACTAGTTGACTGGATTGTTCAGAACTCATTTACCTGAACCTCAAGATATCCATAAAAACAATATTTTTTTAAAGTTTTAGTAGAAAGATACAAATTTGCAAACTAATATTTTACCCACAACAGCACTCTAGAAAAAAAGTCAAAATTCTTGAAGAGTTCTACTCTATTGCTAATGTGACACAGATCCAAAAAGAATTGTGTGATTTATTCAGCCACACAAAAGTTTTGGGTCTATGAATTCATACAGGATCATGAACTGTTTTCCTGAGTGATTAATCTAATTAGTCATTTAAAACAACACAAGCTTCACTTCTGGGCCCATATAGCAGGGTGGGGCTAGGGGAACAGCAAGAAATTGTGGAATACTTGTTTTTCCAAATGATACATTTTTTAAAAAAAATTAATGGAAATCCTCATTGTAGTCAGTCTCTAAAAAAATGAGAAGTATATAGTGGTAAAATGTGCCAAATCATGATAATACCACTGGAATGAGAGTTTGAGACTTAGGAATTTTGTTTCCCCAAAATCTAAGTGCTAGCAGTCCATCTAAATGCTTCTGTATCTCCACACACACACACACACACACACACACACACACACACACACACACACAATGTCTTTTATGTATGTGCATATATATATATGTGTGTATACTTGTGCACGTGCATGCATATGTGCCCGTGCATACATGTGGGTACATGTTACATCAATTTCACATGTGTGTGCATATGCACATGTGTATATACATGCACACACATACTTCTGTTGCAGTATTCAGGGTTCAAACTATTATTTTGGTCCTGAGTTGGTATGTTTGGTGTTAACCCTTAGAAACAAACTGAATGACCTCAGCTGGGATGAGGAACAATGAGAGCATTAAACCAGTTTGTGGCTGTGGCTTGCTAAATAGCTAGATAAAATATGGGGGCAATTTGGTAATTGAAAGTTGTTTTTATTTAAAAACTTTTAAGTTTTGGTCACAAATGGACAAACTTCAGAAACCAAAGGCAACTTAGTTGCCATTTAGCTCTTGCTGGATTTTGAGCCTAGGTCCACTATGTGCCAGTGCTCGTACACGTTGTTTGCTGCACCCAGTGCTACATATACATGTATGTGTGCCTGTGTATGCTTGTTTTTAAACATACACTCACATACATATGTACATAACCTATACATATTTATATCTACACATGTCTAGTTTTATTACCATAGACTATAAGAATTGATGGTTAACATTAAATGTTGCCTTTTAACAGAAAGTTTCTAAAAATTAAAAATGTATGTACAGGTTTTGAAATTTGTAAAAAAAAAAAATTTAAAAAGACTGTTAAAGGGAGGCTGTTTAACTAATGCTATTAAGATACTTGAACATTTTATGCCTCACTACTGTTTATCAGTTCTAGTGATCTGTATAAATGCATTTTGGAACCGATAGATGGTCAACTTGAATTTACCTTTGAAAAGAGTACACACCACTGTACATTCAAAATTTATTTAAATTTGCAAACACACTGTTCTATATGTAAGGTACTGTATGTAAAACTCTTTATTAAAACTATGCCACATATTCTCCATTTTCCACTTTTCGTTTTGCTCCCTTATATTCTGATGTAAAGAGGTGACTAAAATGATGTGCAGTCGCAAAATGTTTTTGCTGCCTTTTGAGATTCTTCAATTTTAAAAATGTGCCAAAGATAATCAATCATAGAATATGTGTTTCAGTATGATGCATTAACTTTGTCATAAAGCTGTTACTGAGTAATTAATAGCTTTATCGGAGATGACATTACCAGGTAACTGCTGAAAAAGTGTTTCTATTAAAGTAACATATTAGTGCCTATCTTCTATGTCTGGAGTAAATTGCTAATATTAGTATGTTAAGACTAGTAGCATATCTTTTGTGTTTAAAAAATATTCATTCTCATCTTTCTCCTTTTTTGGCTATAATACTAACAACATGCATTTTACTGTATTATCAAATGAGTACTGATTGCCCTGGACAACTGAGAAAACCTAATTGTCTATCGAATTATACCCTCTTTTTTCCTCCAGAAATGTAACCAAGTGTTGTTATCCTGTTTATGATTCTTTTTCACATACACACATGTTCATTGTACAAATAGTGACGCTCATCTTCTTAGGCATCTGATCTTCAAGTTAAAATTCTACGGCAGTTATGTAGCCATCTGGCCTAGTAGCTAATGAAATAAAAATCCCTATAATAACTAGTAAAAATTTTTGCCAAAAATTATTTATTGAAATTCCAAGTCAGGCTTTTTGAATTTATCTGTGAGTCAGTCCTTATATCCATATATAACAAACTTTTATTAAGTACCTACTATGCATAAGGCAGTAAGCTAAGTGTTTGGGGAGAGAAACAAATATAAATAGCAAATGACCTCTGTTCTCAAGAGGCTTCTAATATAGTATTTTGGTGAATTGGTACCTTTTCTGCAAATTAGTCTAATGGAGTTGCCTAGAACAGTGAGTGGTTGTGGCTGACAGCCGGTATGTCAGATGCAGGACTTCAGCTCAAGTCTTCCTGGCTCCGAGGACAGTTCTGTGTATGCTCTCTGCCATCTCTCACTGTTACATTAGCCTTCCTAATTCACAATTCTTATTACACCCCTGCAAAACTTTCGTGGCTCCCCACCACTTCCTGAATATATTATAAACTTCTCGATCTGCCTTGGTAGAGGAATTTTCTTAATTCAGGAGTTCCCTCTATCCATGAAATCACAGGACCAATTTCCATCCCTATTCCTAAGATGACAGCATAAGAATGATGCATTGAAGCCGAGACTAGTGCCTGCACTGCTCTGGATGCTGGAAACAAAGCATACATTACATTCTTAGAAAACAATTTTTCTATAGGATCAGCTTCAGGGCCTTTAAAAAACTTCTTGAAGGATACTCCGTGTTTTGTGGAAAGGAATGAAAAAAGTTTTACAACTGACACGTTTGCACAATGGATTAAATTTTCTTCATTTCTGTTTCTGTACATGTAGAATGTGTGTCTGTGGAGAACATAGGGGCATTTTACATGTTTTACAAATGGCAAAAGTCCTTTGAAAGAATTCACATCCTTTCCTAAGCTAGCAAATTAGTAGTAGGGGTGATTTACCAAAGTAATTAAGTCTGTAGAGAGTTGTGGTTAGATTGGGGCTTTTATACATTTTTTTTCTCCTTAGCCTTATTTTTAAATGAGACGAAAACTCCTGAAATTAGCCTTCAGACTACCATAGTATTGGAGAAAATTTAACCCTACATGTCACAGATAAATCCCAGCTATCAGTTAATGTCACCTGTATGGGTACTGGTAGTAGTAATTCATTTTAAAGGTCATAATGTTAACTTTAAACTTAAGATTCCTCTGCTATATTTCTGAGAGTTCATCCATCCTTGTGGCTTCAAGAATCACCTTCCTTATTTTCAGTTCTGGGTGCCACATGTTACAAAGGGCATTGATAAACTAGAGAGTGTCCAGAGGACAATCAGGATGTTGACTGTCTTTCAGAGCCTGCTATATAAAGATTATTTAAAAGAACTGGGAATGTTTGGCTTGGAGAAGAGAAGACTGAGGAAAGACACGGTCATTCTCTTCAAGTATCTGAAGAGGGGTCTGTTTTTCTCTGCTTGCCCCTAGAAGGAAGAACCAGACCCAGTGAGTGTCAACAAAGAGGTACATGTAGTCTTTA
The DNA here is from genome assembly GCF_011100635.1 of Trichosurus vulpecula. Lineage (NCBI taxonomy): Eukaryota > Metazoa > Chordata > Mammalia > Diprotodontia > Phalangeridae > Trichosurus > Trichosurus vulpecula. The sequence goes on along the minus strand of NC_050573.1, from coordinate 102,934,338 downwards.
CAGAAGGAAGAACTTCCTAACAGAGCTAGCAGAAATGGAATTGTCTCCCTTAGGAGCTTGTATTTTCCCCCTCATCAAAAGTTTTCAAGTGTATGGGAGAGGGGATTCTTGTTCAACAGTGAATTAAAGCAAATGAGACCCTGACTCCTGGTCCATCTCTCTTCAACTTGAGGTCTCTGTCCGCAGTTGACTATGATCTAGTCAGCATGATCAAAACTGAAATAATAGTACTTGCCAAAAAAACCCAAAACCAGCTCTCCCTTAAAATTTCACTGTCAATGGCACCAACGTAGCTCTAGTCATGGTAATGTGAGCCATTTTGGAAATATATGCCTTTGTATACCATATAAAATCCATCATGAAAATTCTAAAGATAGGGCATATTTTTACTCCCTTCTCTATTTTATTTCTGTATTTGTTATAATAACTGCCCCATCTGACTTTTTAGTCTATTCCTCCACTTAATCACAGAACCTCAGAACTGGAAAGGACCTCTGAACAAGACTCCCCACTCTAGACAACTTGAGAGCTGGTTATACAGAATCTCTTTGAAGCACTCCAGGACTTGAGGAATTCAGTACCCCAAGCCAAATTTAGACAACTCCCAATTTTAGGAGGGTTTTTTCTCCCCTATACACTGAACTGCTTCCTTGCAAATCCCACCTGTTGTTCTTTTAGCTGCTTTCTGGATCCAAACAGAAAAAGGTAATTGCTTCTCCACAAGGTAACTCTTCAATTATCTTCCCTAAGTATCAGCTTTTTGGTTTTTTTTGTCCTGGTACAGTGGGAGGCACAGTGCCACTGAACTCAGAGGAGTAGATGACCTGAGGAGAAGATTCAGATTTCCTCTCTGACACTTCCTACCTGTGTGGCCTTAATGAAAATCACCTAACCTCCTTGAATCTTGGTTTCCTCCTCTATAAAATGACAGGATTGGACTGGATTGCTTCTGAGGTTACTTCAATCCTAGATCTATGGGCCTCAATCTCCTTACCACATCGATTGCCATCTTCTGAGTGCGCTCTGGCTTGTCAATACCTTTCCTAAAGTACAGTACTTGTGATGTAGTCTAACCATGTCAGAACAGAGTAGGACAATCATTTCCTTCACTAATGCTGCTTAAGAGCAAAACTTGTGTGTCTTCTTGAATATCATGCCGTTTTATTTTATTATCTTGATTTTACAGTTCACTAAAGCTCCCTAGATTTTTTTTTCATAAAACTTTTCTATGCACTCCTCTCCTATTCAGTATTTATGCAATTGATTCCTTGAACTTAAGTATGGGAATTTATTTTTATATTTAAATGATTCAATATTTTTTCCATGGATACAGACTATGATTCATTGATTTCTTCTCATGATTGTAATATAGGTCATCTTCCATGGAATTCTTTACATTTTCCATGCTGATAGGTATCAGCATGTCTCACTCAGTCTGTTTGCCTATTATTCCTTGCTATTGTTACATGACCAGTCTACCTCATTTCCTCATTCATGTTCCTTCAGCGATGTCTATTTTGTCCCTTCTTGGTATAGGTTATCCTTGGAAATATGTTGCAATCTACTTGAACCCATAGCATGTCTCTGTTGCCTTTCAGATCATCCGCAACGTTGATTTTCTGAAGGTTATGGTGTGCCAAAATGAGCAACCATAGAGGATCATTGGGAAAGAACTTGCTTTTAAAATACACTTTTTTTTCTTGATGTCAAGGAGTGTCTTAAATACAGCTTAGAGGAATTGGTGATCTTCGTTCATGGAGGAAAATGCCACATCAAAAGTGCCCTACACCAATGAAATCACATGTGCAGATCAAATATATTTATGTGTGTGTATATATACATGTGTACATATACCTATGTATACACACACGTACATAGGCATATATGTGTGCGGTTTCCATGGTGTTTTCCATTATTTTAACATTTTTCCTCTCCCAAGATATCTTGTAAAATGATCCCTCAATGCTTTCAAGATTGTATTGCCTCCAGAATGATTTTTACATACATTTTTATTAGGTATGTACTTGCATATGAAGTGGCTCCCTGCTTCATATTAAGTGTCATTTCTGCTTCCTCATATGGTACCATTGGGGACTGAAGTGTCAAAATGTGAAAAATGTGAGCTCCTTGAGAGCAAGGACTATTTTGCTTTTGTTTGTATCCCCATCACTTAGCATAGTACCTGGAAAACAGGCTTGTGACAAATGTTTATTGAATTTAATTAGAATTCAAATGTTGTGTTTTAACCATCATTAGTGATGAAAATGGATTATTGTAGAAAAAATAACGGGTTTCATTTTGTGCTTCTCTCAGTTTCATCTTTGCGCTTGGGATGGTGTAACTCAGTGAAGTTCCACACTAAATTTTCTTCTAATTTTTTTCAATAATTTATTTATTTTTAACATTCTATGATTTTTAAATTTTTAGGCCCAAATTCTGCTCCTTCCCTCCAAAACCTCCCCCACTCACTGAGAAGACAAGCAAAATGATCTCAATAATGCATGTGAAATCACACAAAACATATTTACAGATTAGCCATTTTGCAATAATATAAAAACAAAAAAAGCAAGAAAATTATACTTCAATTTTGATTCAAAGTTCTTCAGTTCTCTCTCTGGAGGTGGGTAGCATTTTTTCATCACGAGTCTTGTGGGATTGTCTTGGATCATTGTATTGGTCAGAGTAGCCAAGTCTTTCACAGATGATCATCATTACAACATAGCTATTATTATGCACAATGATCATTACAACATAGCTATTATTATGCACAATGATCTCCCAGTTCTCACTTCACTTTGCATCAGTTTGTATAGGTCTTGCCCTGTATTTTTTTTTCTTTAACACACCACCCCTTTCATTTCTTATAGCAAAATGGTACTCCATCATAATCACATGCCTGAACTTGTTCAGACATTCCCCAATTGATGAACATTCCCTCAGTTTCCAATTCTGTGTCACTACAAAAAGAGCTGCTATAAATATTTTTCTCCATTTAGGACTTTTTCCTTTTTCTTTGCTTTCTTTGGAATACAAACCTAGTAGTGGTATTTCTGGGTCAAAGGGCATGCATAGCTTTATTGCCCTTTGGGCATGATTCTGAATCATTCTCCAGAATGGTTGGACCAGTTCACAGCCCAACCAACAACTTCTTAGTGTACCTATTTTCCCTCATCCCCTCCAACATTCGTCATTTTTCTTTTCTATCATGTTAGCCAATCTGATGGGTGTGTGGTGACTCACACTCATGCTGTCTGCCTATATGGATTCCTTGTAACTACCCTAATGATGGCAAGTTCTTAGGAGTTACATATATCATTTTCCTGTATAGGAATGCAAAAAATTTAACTTTATTATAGAGTCATGGTTTCTCTTTCGTGTTTACCTTTTTATTCTTCTCTTGAGTCTTGTCTCACTAAATTTTCCATAGACTTCTCTTTTACAGTGCTTTTTAGGTATTTTGATAATTTATTCTACTTGCAGTCTTGTACTTTGTATAGTGATATTTTATATCACTCTAGTATATGAATATTATATTATTTATATATAGATATAGACATATGTACTTAAATATACATACATATATTATTTATGTCACTACGGTGATATTAATTTATAGTGATTTTTTAAAAATACAAAGTATTGATATACTGTATTTAACATCACTTCCATTTTAAGTATATCTCTCCTCTTCCCTTTCCCAGAGAAGCATCTCCTTTAAAAATAGAGAAGAAAAAAAAGAGAAGGTTGGGGTGGGGGGGAGAAACCCAGTTCATGACAACTAACACATCAACCGAGTCTGATAGTGTCATACAGTGTTCTGTACTTACAGTCTTCCATCTCTCCAATGAAGGGAGATAGGTGTGATTTTATTTTTTATTTTTTCTTCAGAGACAAGCTTTGTTATCATAATTAACATTCTGGTTTTTGTTATTTTTTCCATTATCATTGTTATAGTTAACGTGTATATTGTTTTCCTAGTTGTTGTTGTTTAGCAGTTTTTAGTCATGTCTGACTCTTTGTGACCCCTTTTGGGGTTTTCTTGGCAAAGATACTGAAGTGGTTTACCATTTTTAGCTCATTTTTTCAGATGAGGAAACTGAGGCAAACAAGCTTAAGTGACTTGCTTAGGGTCACATAGCTAGGAAAGATCTGAGGCCAGACTTGAAATCAGGTATTTATTCCTCTAGGCCTGGCATTCTATCCACTGTATCCTAGCTGCCCCTTTCATAGTTATACTTTCCTAATTATGATTTTGAGGTTTATCTAATAGTAGGATACTGTGCTCATTTGTTTGTGTATATTGTGTTCTCAATCTGTTCCAGTGATCAGTCTATTACTAATACCAAATTGTTTTGATGATTGTTACTTTGTAGTGTAGTTTGAGATTTGATATTGCTAGACCTCTTTCCTTTCCACTTTTTAAAATTAATCTCCTTAATAGTTTTGATCATGTGCTCCTCTAGATGAATTTTGTTATTTTTTTTAGCTCTAAAAAGTAATCTTTTGGTAGTTTAATTTGGCACTGAAGAAGTAAATTAATTTAAGTAGTATTGTCATTTTTCATACTGGTTCAGCCTACCCATGAGCAATTAATATTTCTCTGTATAGATCTATATTTATGTAAAGAGAGTTTTGTGATTGTGTTTATATAGTTCCTATAGGACTTGACAGATAAACTCCCAAGTATTTTATATTTTCCATAGTAATTTTATGTGAAATTTCTCTTTCTATCTCTTCCTGCTGGATTTTGTTAGTAATTTTCAGAAAAGCTCATGATTTATTTGGCTTTATTTTATAGTCTGCTACATTGCTGAAGCTGTTAATTGTTTCAATTAGTTTCTTAGTTGACTCTAGGATTCTCAAAGTCAACCATCATATCATGTGCAAAAAATTATCATTCTAATTCTCCGGTACCTGTTTAATTCCCTCAATTTCTTTTTCTTGCTTTATTGCAATATCTAGCATTTCTCTAGCACTATACTGAATAGTAATAGTAATAATGGATATCCTTGTATTTCCCTTAATCTTATTGGAGAAGCTTCTAGTTTATGACTATCATAGGTGATGCTGGCTCTTTGTTTTAAATAGGTACTACTTTATTTCTCCGGTTTCTAGTTGTTTTATAGGAATGGTATTATACCTTGCCAAAAGCTTTTTCTGAATCTAATGGTATAATCATATAATTTTTTGCTATTCTTGGTATTGGTATGGCCAATTATGTCTTATAGTTTTTCTAATATTGAATCATCCTTGCACTCCTGGTATAAACCCATTCTATTTATAGTATATAAATTTGGAAGGTGGAGTCAAAATGGTGATGTGAGAGTCACCATTGTGCCTAGCTCTGCCAACACATCTCCTCCACAACAATCTTGAAAAAGTGCTAAACCCAATTCTGATCAGGAAAACTATGAAAAACTCACAATGAGTCATTTTTCCACTCCACAGCAGATTAGGTAGAGAGGTTTTCAGACACAGAGGTGGCGAGCTGCCTAGGAGCACCAGACAGTGCAGTAGCAGGTGGAAGAAGCAAAGGGCAGTGGAGAACATCTCAGCACTCAGAGTTGGTGAGGGAACTTAACTCTTGAAAAGAAGGAGATACCAGGGGATCTGTATCAACACTGGGCCCAAGATCAGTTACCATCTGAACACTGTTACACATTACCCAGTTCCAAGTCACAGTTCTAGGACAGGGAGGAAAAGTTTTGGACGTGTAATGAGTAAGGAAAAAGTTCCATAAACATGAGCCCAAGATCTGGGGCAGGGAGAGGAGGGAGACAGGGGAAGAACTCACTTCTCACCTTTGGTCAGACATAAGCTTGCAATGGAACAAACCAGGGCAGGAGACCAAAACCAGCAGTTCAGTCACTCTAAACCTGAAGAACCTTTCCATGGGCCCACAGTCACTTGAGTCCAGTAACAGTCTATGGGAGCTCAACCACAAACAAGCTAACAGATCTAAACCATGTCAGGAATTTGCAGAGAACAGACCTAGAGGGCAGTGAATAGATCTCTCCTCAAATTACATCACTTTAGAAGCATTGAAGATTTAAAGACTTCCAGATTGAGCTGTGAAAATAGCAGAAGGACATAGATGACAGAAACTCAGATCAGACATTCCCCCTAGAGGTAGCAGAGTCCAATACTTACATAAAGTCCAAAGTTGATAAATAGGCAAGAAAAAGGATTAAATAACAAAAAAGAACCTGACAACAAGAAGTTACTATGGTGACAGGAGAATTCAAGACATAAATACAAAATAAGACAGTGACTTGAAAACACCTACAGGTAAAGTCTCACAGGAAAAAAAAATGAAGATTGGACACAAGCCCAGTAAGAATTCCTGGAAGAGTTAAAGAAAATGGTTAAAAGGGCCAGCTAGGTGGCCCAGTGGATAGAGCATTGGCCCTGGAGACAGGAGGACCTGAATTCAAATCTGGCCTCAGACACTTGACACTAGCTGTGTGGCCCTGGACAAGTCACTTAACTCCAATTGTTCACCAAAAAAAGAAAGAGATTAAAACAGCAAAGTAAGTTGTTTTTAATCAATTAAGAGTAGTAGAGGATAAATTGTGAAAAGAAATGAGAGCTATGTGAGAAAATTGTGAAAATGGAATTAATGACATGGTAAAAAGAGGTACAAAAATACTGAAGAAAATAAGTCCTTAAAAATAGAAATCAAATTGTAAAAAGGCGTACAAAATCTCACTGAAGAAAATAATTCCTTAAAAATTAGATTTGGACAAGAAAAAGCTAAATGATTCCATGAGATATCAAGAAACAATAAAACAAAATCAAAAGACTGGAAAAAATAGAATGTGAAATATCTCAAAGTAAAAACAACTCACCTGGAATATAGATCAAGAAGAGAATTTAAAAATCAATGGACTACTTGAAAGCCTATAAACAAAAAAGAAAGAGCATAGACATATTTCAAGAAACTATAAAGAAAAATTGCCCATGTATCTTAGAATAAGATCTTAAAACAGAAAAATAAAAATAAGTAAAAACAGAAATTGAAGGAATCCATCTATCACCTCCTGAAAGAAATCCCAATATAAAAATCCCAGAAATACTATTGCCAAAATCCAGAACACCTAGGTCAAGGAAAAAAAATACTACAAGCAGCTATAAAGAAATAATTAAAATACCATTGAACCATAGTCAGAATTACACAAGATTTAGCAGTTACCACCATAAAGAAAATAGAGGGCTTGGAATATGATAATCCTGAAGGCAAAGGAGCTAAGATTACAAACAAGAATAGCCTATCCAGAAAATACTGAGTATAATCCTTCTGGGGGAAAAATACATTTAATGAAATGGAAGACTTTCAAGCATTGCTGATGAAAAATCAGAACTGAATAGAAAATCTGACATTCAAACATAAGACTCAGGAAAAACACAAAAAAAGGTAAACATGAGTGAGAAATCATAAGAGACTAAAAACTTTACATTCCTATATGTGAAGGTGATACATATAACCCATTAGAACTTTTATCATCATTGGGGCTCTTGGAGTTTACTTAGACAAGGGGCTTCGATGTGATTCTATTTTGTTTGGATGCTCTCAAAGGAAGAATGGAAGGGTGAGAAGGATGAACTGGGAGAGTGAGGGAGGGAGAGAGGAAGAATAGGGAAAGTTATCTCACATAAATGGTGCACTCAAGGCAGAGTTTACAATGGAGGGGAGAATGGAGTATGGGAACAAGCAATACCTAAACCTTGTTCTCATCTGAATTGGTTCAAGGAGGGAAGAAAATATATACACACAACTGCATACAGAAATTCATCTTTCCCAATAGGGAAATGGGAAGAAAGGGGATTAAGAGAAAAGGGGGTGGGGGGAAAGTTAAGAGAGAAGGTCAATTTAGGGTGATAGTAGTCAGAAGCATAACAGATGCCTGAGAAGAGAACAGGATTAAAAAAGAGATAAATAGAATAGGATAGAAATAAACAATTAGCAATCATAACTGTGATGGAGAATAGAATGAACTCACCCATAAAATGGAAGAGAATAAGAGAATGGATTAGAAATCAGAATCCAACAATATGTTGTTTACAAGAAATATACTTGAAACAGAAATCTACAGAGTTAAAATAAGGGACTGGACCAGAGCCTATTATGTTTCAGCTAAAGTAAAAAAAGGCAGGGGTAACAATCATGATCTCAGACCTCATCAAAAGAGACAATCAGGGAAACTACCTTTTGCTGAAAGTACCATAGACAATGAATTAATATTAATCCTGAATACATATGTATCAAATGGCACAGCAGCTAAATTTCTCAAAGAAAAATTAAGTAGGAGAAAATAGGAAAACTAATAATGGGGTGCCTCAATTTGCTCCCTCAAATCTAGATAAATCAAACAAAAACAATGACAAAAAGAAGTGTTAAGGAGAAGAATGAAATTTTAGAAAAGTTTTATATGACAGTCCTCTGGAGAATATTAAACAGGAATAGAAAGGCATATACCTATTGTTCATGGCATTTCATGAAAATTGATCATGTGTTAGGGCATAAAAACCTCACAAACAGCTGCAGAAAAGCAGAAATATTAAATACATATTTTCTGACCACAATGCAATAAAAATTACCATCTCCAAAGGACCGTTGGAGCATAGATTAAAAATTAATTTGGAAACTAAATAACCTAATCTTAAAGAATGAGCGAGTAAAAGAACAAATCATAGAAACAACGATTTCATTAAAGATGAATAAAAAATGAGACAGCATAACAACTTTTGTGGGATGCAGTAAAAATAGTACTTGAGAAAATTTGTACCTCTAAATTCCTAGCTTAATAAAAGAGAGAACACATAAACAAATTGAGTATGCAACTAAAAATACTAGAAAAATAGCAAATTATAAAATCCCAATAAAACACTAGACTAGAAATCCTAAAAATCAATGTAAAGAATAATAAAATTAAAACCTTAAAAAAATTGAAATAACAAAGAAAATTGGAGCTATTTGTTTATGGGGGTGAGAATGGATGAACCATTGGCCAATTTGATTTTTTAAATTTTTTTTTATCATTTTCATTCTCTCTTTTGTGGGTATCCAGACCATTTTTGATAGAAGAAATTTGATGAGACCCCTTTTTCTTTTTTTCCCAAACAGTTTATGCAGTAATTATGTAGTAAGTTCTTTACATATTTGATAGAATTTGCTTGTAAATCCATCTGGTCCTTAAGTTTTTTCTTTGGGAGTTTACTTGTGGCTTCTTCAATTTCTTTTTCTAAGATTGGGTTTTTTAAATTCCCTATTTACTTTTCTGTTAATGTGGGTATTTTTTATTTCTGTAAATATTCATCCATTTCATTTAGATTGTCAGTTTTACTGACATATAGTTAGGCAAAATTATTCCTAATAATTTCTTTTATTTCTTCCTCATTGGTTGTAAATTTACATTTTTACTATTGATAATTTGTTTTTCTTCTTTCTTTCACGGACTCAACTTTTTCTATTTTGCCAATGATTTGTGCTATGCAGTCCATAAATTCTGCTTTTCCAATTCTTATTCTTCTCTCAAGTCTTCAGAAATATCTTCCTGTGCTTCTTATATCTCTTGGGAATTCCTAAGATTCTCTGCCTCCTCAGACCATGAACCTTAAAGCAGTCTCAGAACTTTACCACCTTTTGAAATTCACTTTACATGAGCCTCAGTTTCTACTCCAAGTGACTTCTAGGGGAGATAGAACTAGCCTCAACTGGATACTACATCTTTTGTTTCAGGCTTGGTAGACACACAGACACACACAGAGACAGAGAGACAGATAGATACACACACACACACACACACACACACACACACACAGAGGTACTCCACCTTTCTTCCTTCTATTCCTCATTTCTCTGGCAGAGCCATGTGGCAGCACTGCCATTCCAGGCATAGGAAACTTCTGGGTATTTGTATAGTGCAGAGAGGAGGAACAAAGTTGTTATGGCACAAGATCTTGGGTTGGCTTGTTCAGCCCTGCCAGAGTGTGACTGCTCATGGAGAAGGGGATACTGAGTGAGCATATTCAGGATTAGGGATTACTCTTCTCTATTGTTAGTTCATCACATTGTCATGATGACTCTTGTTATCTTAGACCAGAGATGTTTGAAATTGTTTTTAAGCTTTTGTGCATAATTCATATTTTGCACACCTTTGAGAAATTATGAAGGTTGGAGAAAATGTCTAGTCCTCCATCTTTTTGGTCGTGCGGTACCAGAAGTCGTGTAGGATTTTCAGGAGACTGGGAAGAAGGGAAAAAATGAACTGGGAGCAGTTTGTTCACAACCTTCCCCCTCAATCTTGTGCCATTTGCCCTTGAAGGATTTTTAATAGCAAAGAGCAGTTGGTTTTGCCTCCAGAGAATCCTGACAGACTTTCTTCCAGGACTAAAGGGATAGAGTTATAAGGGTGACTGACATCTCCCTTCTCATGCTGCCTCTTAAATGTCAGTTCCCTGGGTAAAGCCTCATTTGCCTCATATTAATTATTGCTCTATTTTCATGCTTTTTCTATATCATCTCCTACATCTGGCAGGAATACCTCCGCCTTACTGCCCTCCCCATCTATTGAAGTCTTTCCTCAACTCCAGTGTCTCATGAAGTCTTTCCTGACTTCTTTGCTGACCATCCCCACCTAAAAGTAGCTAAAGAAGCTAAAAGTAGCTTCTTCTGCCTCAAAAATTCCTTATAGCATTTTGTCTGGACCTCAACTCTGCACTTATATAAACTTGCAACATGATTTTTTGTGCATATGCTGTAGGTTTCCCCCATCACATCTGAATATAAATTCCTTGAGGGCAGGAGTTCAATCGAATCCAATAAACATTTATTAAGCACCTACCATGTACCAGGCACTCTGCTAAATTCTAGAGATGCAATTAATTTAAAAAGAAAACCAGTTCTTGTCCTCAAGAAGCTTACAATCTAAATGAGGGAGACAACACATGAAGTGATATAGGAAAGTGGAGGTGGATAGAATGGGGAGACCAGGGGGTTTCTTGTTCCATGGAACTGAAACCAGGCAGAGTAGTAAATGTGGAATGGAGCCGTCTCTATCTCTGTACCTCAACATGGAGCTGTCTCTGTCTCCATAACTCAACCTCTCAGCATATAGTAGGCACTGGGGTTTTTAACTGAATTGAGTTTAGTTGAACTGAACCACTCCATTTTGACTTGATACCTAATTTAGTTTGTGAAAGGGATGAAGTTGGGAGTGGGGAGGGATTACTGGAATTGCTAGGATACATATAGAAGAAATCTGTGCTGGAGGGAAATTTTATTCTAGGTAACTTTTCCTTTTTTCTATCCTAAATTATCCTTGTTCCAATTTAAATCTGTTTTCTCTTGTTCTGCCCACAGTGAAGATGGGCCAAAGCAGTTCATCTTTAGGGATGTCTTCCTTAACATGCATCCTTTGAAGGCTAGATTGACACATTAGAGAGGTACAAAAAAAGGGAATCTACAGAAAGGTAGATTTTTACCCTGAGAGAAGGAAAAATTCCCTAACAGTTAGTTAGAGGTGTCCAGAGTTAAAATAGGCTGCTTTGGGATGTCATGAATTCAGATCAATTCAATTCAGCAACCACTTCATAAGCTCCTATGGTGAGAAAAACACAGTGCTAGAGGATGAAGATATAAAAACAAAGATAAAACTGGCCCTGCCCTCCAAAAGGAGAACTATAGCATGTCCACAGATAAGAATATAATTCAAAGTAATTTCCAGAGGGAGATGACTCTTAGTAACAGGAAAGGCTGTGCAACTGAGATGTTTTGAAAGAAGCCAAAAATCCGGGGCATGTTTCTGCCCTGGATTAAGATGAGCTCCCCATCCCTAGGGATATTCAAACAAAGGCTAGCCGATGAGTTGTCTAGGATGTTGTGGAGGAAATCCCTATCCGGGCACAGGTTGGACAAGAGGGCCTGTGAGGTCCCTTTCAACTCTGAGATTCGGGATGTTGAAAATTCTGGGAGAGGAGTTTAAGGAGGATCTCATTGGAAATCTGCTGAATCATATTGAGATGGTGATTTTAAAAATTGGAAGCTGTGCCCAGGCACCCTGCATCACACATACATGAATCCCACTGTTTTTCCTCCAAATCTCAGGGGTGGTACATTTCAATGCGGTCAAGAGCCTAGAATTATGTGGAGCGTGGTAAAGAACTCCGAGTCTTCTAGGCTGTTTACTTGTGTTGTTTTAATCTCATGCACTTTGGGAGTTAGCAAGTGCATTGGAGCAGTGAGATCTTTGGATTTGTGACACACATTCTGTATCTGGTTTGATAATGTGGCTATATTAGCACAAGAGCCCTTCCTGAAGAGCCAAGGACAAGGTTTGAGAATTGTTCCCTCCTGCAGTGAGTGGATGAACACCATTTTACCTCGAGAGGTCTGAATTCCCACACAGTAGAAACACCATTCTACCCTAGTCTCATACAGGGGTTCTTAACCTAGGGTCCATGAACTTGTTTTTTAAAAGTATTTTGATAACTGTATGTAATTGATTTCCTTTAGAATCCTATGCATTTTACTTTACTCATTTGAGAACATTATTCTGAGAAGGGGTGTGTAGACCTCACCAGAGTGCCCAAGGCATCTAGGACACACTTGAAAAGTTAAGAATCTCTGACTTCAAACATTTCAGGGGGATATCTTTCATTACTCTGTTTATGAAGGGGAAATTTACAATGCGTGCATAAACTTAATAGGTACTTATGAAAAGTCAAATTTTAAAGTATCACTCATTGTGACCCTGTTGTGTTACACTATTGGTGACTACATATACCACCTATTTGTTTCTATTTGTAACTACCTCTAAACATCAAATTGAATAATTCTTTCAGGATTGTCAAATATTAGATAAGTGTGAATGCCATATTATTGCTTCTGACTACTTACCTATCTCTGAGTATAGAATTTTGTATTTAGGCAATTAGATTTTTACTTCTCACTACATTTGCTGTAAAGAAACTTGCCTGGATGGCTGAGGACAGTTTTTCAGTAGGACTTCTGAAGCCCCTTCTCTAAAGGCTGTCTGTTTCTCCCCTCTCCCTCTTTCTATCTCTTTCCCCTTCTCTTTACCATTTCTCTCTCTCTCTCTCTCTCTCTCTCTCTCTCTCTCTCTCTCTCTCTCTCTCTCTCTCTCTCTGTCTCTCTTTTTCCCTCCTCCTCCCCCTCTCCTTTTGTCTTTCCCTTCCTCTTTTCCTCCTTCTCTCTTTCCCTCCCACACCCTCTTTCATTCCTTTTCTTTTTCTCTCCCTCCTTCTTTCTCTCCCTTCCTCCTTCCATTTCTGCCTCTCTCTTGCCCTCATTTTTTCCCTCCCCCCCCCTCTCTCTCTCTTTCTCTCTCTGTCTCTCTTTTTCCCTCCTCCTCCCCCCTCTCCTTTTGTCCTCTTTTCCTCCTTCTCTCTTTCCCTCCCACACCCTCTTTCATTCCTTTACTTTTTCTCTCCCTCCTTCTTTCTCTCCCTTCCTCCTTCCATTTCTGCCTCTCTCTTGCCCTCATTTTTTCCCTCTCCTCACTTTTCTCTTTCTCTCTACTTTTTCCATCTTTCTGCTTGCTTTTCTTTCTGTTCATTTTCTTATTATGATCATAGAATTAGAGATGAAAGGGACCTTACAAGCAATCTAGTTCAATCCTCTCATTTTATAGATGATGAACTGAGAGCTGAAGAAGTTAAATGATTTGCTTAAAGTCATCCAGGTACTACGTTAGCAGAGCTGGGGCTTGAATCCAGGTCCAGGACTTTTGCCTCTTTGCCTCTCTCCTCCTTTACCCCTATTTCCCCCTCCTCTCCCCTTGAAGGAATTGCAATTTCCTCCTAATTCTTTGAGCTAAGAATCAGCTTCCCTTACTCTGGTATAATCTGAATATTAAGGGGGGGGGGCTCCTAGAACTTAGGATTCTTTGTGCAATCTTGGAGAATTTTTCTCCAAAGTCTCATGATAGTTCGTATTTGTCCCAGTTATTCAGTCAACAAGCATCTACTCTCTACCAAGCCCTGTGCTGAGCGCTGGAGATGAGCAAAGAAAGGCAAAAACCATTCCATGCTCCTAAAAAGATCATAGTCTACTGTAGACAACATGCAAATTACTAATGTAAACAAGATATAGACAGGATAAATTTGGGGAAAGTCTCAGAGGAAAGGTACTAAGATTAAGGATAACAAAGAAAGGTTTCTTGAAGCTTGAAGAAAGCCAGGAGGGAGAGATGAGGAGGAGAAGAGTTTGGGGGATGGGAGGCAACCAATCACTCAGTCAATCAATAAACATTTATTAAGCACCTACTATGTGCTAGGCTAAGTACTAGGGACACAAAGAAAGGCAAAAGATAGTTCTTGATCTCAACGTGCTCACAATCTAATGTGAGAGACAAAATGCAAATAACTGTTCAAACAAACTGCATATATAAATGTATATACATGTATATGTATACATACACAAGATAAATTGGAAATAAAATATTTGAAATCAGGAGATGCTCAAGGTACAGCAATAAGATCATTGTCACTGGATCATAGGGTACCTAGTAGAAAGTATGGTCTAAAAAGACTAGAAAAGTAGAAGTGGATCAGGTTATGAAGGACTTTAAAAGCCAAACAGAATTTTACATGATTCTGGAGGTTAAATAGGGAACCACTGGCATTTATAGAATAAGGGTTGGTGTGGTTAAACCCATGCTTAAGGTAGTTCAGTTGAAGGTGGATTGGCATGGAGAGAGATTGGAGGCAGAGAGACCAACCAATCCAGGTGCAAGGTGATGGGAGCCTGCATCAGGGTAGTCACAGTGTTAGAGGAGAGAAGGATGTTTTCATGGAGAAGGAAGATTTCAGCAGTACATGGGAAGGAGCATAGGTCACAAAGAGTAGGAGTGATCCAAGGTTGAGGTTTGGGCGGACATAATTGGTGATATGATAGGGTGCTATGGATTCAAGAGAGAAGGACAATGTAGAGATGAATTGGTTCACCAAGAGGTCAAGATGGGGAAAAGAAGAGAGAATGACTAATTATGGGGAGATGGGCCAGTATAGAACTGAGGAGTCAAGGGACTGGAGGTCAGGATACAGACAAAAAGTAGGATTTCATAAGGGAATGTGGAGGGAAAGGCAAAAAGCCAATAGATTAAGGTCAAATAAAAGGATTTGGGAATTCTTGAACATAGAGGAGATACATTGGTGAATGACAGCCAAGATCATGAATATGACCATCTTTGTGTGTGGCTGAGGTGGAGGGGAAGAACAGCTCACAAGAAGAGAGTAGGCTGGGCAAGTGAGTGGTTGTGGTGTTTGATATCTTTCTAGATAAAAAGAGATAGATAGATAGATAGATAGATAGATAGATAGATAGATAGATAGATAAGTAGGTAGAGAGAATAGCAGGGCATTTGACTGACAAAAGCTATGAAAATTAGGAAGGGGAGTAGTCAGTAGGTGGGGACATGAGTTAAGAGACTTGATCTATAGACACACAAATATTTGCATACTATCATGAGAGCACAGGAGAGGTGAATCAATAGAAGATAGAGTGCCCTCATATGCTGGACTTGTTGATACAAGAGATGGCCATACACTCCCACTGTTCCATTTAGCGGTTCCATTTGCATGTCGTGGTCTTCAGTCCCTTCATTATCCCAGTCTCTCATCTCTGGATTTGTTTCAGTTTGTCAATATTCTTTTATAAAATGTGGCCCCCACAATATTACAGATACAGCCTGACCAGGGCAGAATGTAGCAGGGCTATCATTTTTTTTCTTTCTGGACACTATGCCTCTCTTAATGCAGCCCAAAATCACTTTAGCTATATTTCTGTGTCTTAGGTAACATTACTGACTCATGTAGAGTATACAATCCACTAATTCCCAATATTATTATCATTTAAACTTAATGTCTAGCTATGTTTCTTCCACACTGTACTCATGAGATTGAATTTTTAGCCCAAGAGCCCCTGTCAACTTTAATCTTTTTAGATTTAGCCCATGTTTCTAATAATTGGGGAAACATGGACATCAGAACTATTCTCTGATTATGGGGTAAATAATCTTATCTGATCAAAAGCAGGATAAGAATTTGGTTAGCTACTATAAGCTGAGGTGAGGTCATTCCCCGAGAGGACCAAGAATCTGAACCCATAACAAAAGAAGTGAAAGGATAGATTTCAAAATTGTGTTAAAAAGAGACTTTAATTCTTTTTTAGTATTGTCACTTGTCAAGAATATTGGTTGGTTGAGACCCTAATGTCCTCTCTATTTCCACCTGACACTGAGAGGAATAAGCATTAAATAGACTATACTGTACTTTCTGTTATGACTTGCTTCAGAAAATAAGGATCGAGATAATATACTGTGATCTCTATTATGATTTTTGCTGAGAAGAAGAAAAGACAGAAAATACTTCTCTGTGTTGTCACTTGTTGCTGAGGGATAGAGGGGTAAGAAGAATCCAACAAAGGACCAGAGTTGGAGAGGTCTTTGTTAACATTGAATCAAAGTCATCATCTTTTTCTGAAAATGTATAACACTACTTAAGCCTGAAGCTGAAAGTGATGGATACTACAGTTGCTATTGAGGAATAAGTTCCGTTTTGCAGAGCAAAGCCTTGGAAGAAGAAAAGCAGAAAAGTCACATAGAGTTTGTCGAGTTATCATTACTAGTGATATATTAGCAAGCATAGAATATACTACTGTGAACATATACATGTATGTGTATGTATACTGTAACAACAATGTTGCTAGCAGCTGCTGTGGCTGTGTAAAACCAATAACACCAGCACACAGAAGAACTGCCAGTACACATTCTTTGATCTGCTTTTCTAAGGAAAGCAACCTTCAGGGGTTAACAGTCTCACTTTAATCAAACGTACATACATCATTCACTTAGTTCAGGGGGGAAAGCCAGAACCCTGAACTTCAGAGCAAATACAAACAGAAATTACAAACAGAGACAATATAAACAGATCAACATTTGTGTCTAACCAAATCACAATATACATAGTTATTAGAGAAGCACCAACATCTGGGTTTTTTTCAAAGCTGGGGGCTCCTTAACAATGGCTACCCAGAGACTTGTCTGGTAAAATCACACAACACTCTTCCAGTAGGTGAGAGCCCCAAACAAAACACTAACCTTTGAGTTTATATACCCTGTTCAGGGTCAAAGGGCATCACAACCATGCAACTCAAAACCATGTGAACTAGGCTTTCTTGTTTCTTAAGCAGGTCATCAAAGACTCCCAGATTTAATCAAAGAAGCAAAGGCACTTGATTACTTCAGTGCTCCAAAAGGGAAAACAGTAAAAAAAGTCCCACCTTAATTACCAATACATATACATATATATGTTTGTATCTATACACATGTCTCTGTATGTGTGCACATATGTACAATCTTGTGTACTTATATATACATACATGTGTGTAGATGCATCCACATACATACATATACATATATACATAAAACATATATACATACATATATACACATAGATATAGATATAGATATTTCAGTTATCAGCTCCATGCCACCAAGTTTAAATAATATATCTACTTGGTCAAATTTGTCTCCCTGCATTAGTCTTTCTAGTTTGCCCTACTTATAACACATAAGGAGTTGGGGACTGGGACTATGATTTCAGTGGTATATGCTGGTATAGATAACTGCCATTACCATTGCATTGTGTCATGTTCTCTTAAAGAGTTTCCTGGACCACTAAGAAGTTAAGTGACTTGCCCAAAGTCACACAGTCGTATGTTAAGGATGGGAATTGAGCTCAAGTATTCCTCAGTTCTGAGGCTGGCTCTCTATTACAACATGCTGCCTCTGTCCGTATTACACAATTTTTTCCATTCTCTTCCTACCTTGCTTTATATCCTTGAGAGTCTGTGTGGCACAATGGATAGAATCAGGGAGACCAGTGTCAAATACTGCCTCTGACATTTACTAGCTGTATAATCATGGACAATCATGGACAATCTCTGAAACTCAGATTCTTCCTCTGTCAAATGGAGATGATGGCCATACATTAAATACCTATCTCACAGAATTGTTGTGAGGTTCAAATAAAATTTATATATATATATGTGTGTGTGTGTGTGTGTGTGTGTGTGTGTGTGTGTGTGTGTGTGTGAGTGTGTGTGTGTGTGTGTGAGAGAGAGAGTATACACACATATGTATGTATATATGTATATACATGCATATACATAAATATGTATGTATATATGTATATACATGCATATGCATAAATATGTATGTATATAGCACATAACAAACTTCAAAGTGCTAAGTGAATGCAATGAATATTATGTCCTTGGCATTTATTTTATGAGGCCATGGTTCTTAACCTGAGCCTTCCTCACCCCTGTTCTCTATAGCCAAGTGATCTTTCCGCTCCTTGGCTGCCTGAGTGCTTCTCTGAAATGGTGGGAGCTCTTGTGGAGGAGACAGGTGGGGGTTCATGCCTCATGATGGGGTGAAAAAAATAACAATGGTAACTCTTGCCCTTTAAGTGCCCGGTGTATCAGTGACTAAGGAACAGTAGAAATCATATAAAAGACTCATAGGGGAGAGACTGCATAAGGCTTCGTTCCCTTTATCCAAGGAAGGGTAAAGCACTTTCCTTGGAAAATGGCAAGGCTGCTCCTGGGCAGCCTGCTGTGTCTTGCCAGCACAGCATTAGGCAATATCTTTGGTAAGTTTGCCCACTGATTTAAGTGCCAAAGTGGAGGATGCACAGGAGCTTTTCAGGGAAATTATAGCGGGCTAAGAATTATACTCAATACTTTGGGCAGGGGTTGAACTAAGTACCTCAAATAGGAATTAGTTGATAGTAGGGGTTCCTAGGCTATATTTCTTACATCTCTGGATAATTGAATGGGGGAAAATTGTATCTTTATTTTCATTAAACTCTTCCTAAAATCTAGCATATTCTTCAATTATGAATATAGATAACAAACATTATTCTGAGAAGGGGTCCGGAGGTTTCCCAGGTTGCCAAATGGGTCTATGGCACCAAAGTGTTTAGAACCTTTGTTCTACTCTATTTCAATATTACAGATTACAAGATAAACTTTTATAAAACAACTGTACAATAGAAAACAAGCATATGATTTGTCTGATTATATAAAGGATTAAGTAATGCAAAATAATAGAACAAAAATATCAAGGCAATATTCCTTCCTGATAAAGTTTATTAAAGGAGGATGAGAAAACTGAGTCTCGGAGAAGTTAAGTAATTGTGCTAATGTCCCTCAGGCAATAGGTCAGAAAGTCAGGATTTGAACTCAAGTTTTCTGGCTCCAATCAAGGAGACTTTCTACCCTTTTTGTAGTTCTCTAAAACAACAGAATGGTTTTCTTTACTTAAATGATATTTTTGTTCAAATTTATTTTTCGCTTCCTTATTAGTCTGGATTTTATGAATTCTATCCATATTTCCTACTAATGAGACTCTCATTTTCTTATAGAATATGAAGTAGATTCCCAGCCCTTACGCCCTTGTGAACTTCAGAGGGAGCAAGCATTCCTGAAGAAAGAAGACTACATCCCTCAATGCTTAGCAGATGGCAGATTCCGGTAAGGTGACTAGGTAGTCTAATCATATTTTTTAAAAGATGCTGCAACCAATTGTGCATTGGAAACCCTGGTGTCTCAATCAAGTATTAATGACTCTCCATCCTAAGTGCTAATAAATGGGGGGGGGGGTAGGGAGAATGCATGGGTACTTGCTCCAAATAACTGCAAGACTTTGTTTAAATAATATTTTTCCTTCTTTTCTTAAAAACTTTTAAGAATTATTGCTAAAAAAACTGAATGGGATAACTAAATTTTAGTTCTTTATGGGAAAATAGGGGTTTTGTTATTGTTGTTGTTGTTGAAAAGGACCTTAAAGAGAATTCAGCCCAACTGCCTCATTTTACAGATGAGAAAACTAAGGCCAGAAGGGTTAAATAACTTGTCCTAAGGTCACCAAACTACAAAGTAGCTCTTGCCACAATTGCATATTGAACTAGTGAAAGATGAAATTGTTCCCAATGAATAGGCTTGGATAATCCCAAAACCTGAATAATTAGCCCCAGAATGAACAAGGTGGCTTTGCCTTCAGTTAATTCTCCCTTGTATATTCTATCCTGTTGGCCTACGAGAACTTCCTAGTCCAGATGTAGAGCTCTTCAGATGAGTAGCCCCCCAAGAGCAAGATTTCTTTGCCCATCTTAAAAATGAGAGCCGGCCTCAGAGTCACAGACCATTTGTGTTAAAGTTATTAAGAAACAGCCCTTAATGAATAGATAAGAATGATTTGTAGAGAGTACTTGGCTTCCCTGTAAATAAAGGTTGTTGACTGTGTTTAAAATTCTGGGAAAGTCAAAAAAGCATAGATCTAAACTGTCCTCCTTCCATCCCCCCCCACCCTGCCCCGCCCGTGCCTTTATAGCACTGACTTGTTTAGGGTATCCATTTACATTTTTAGAAATTGTATTGATGTTTCTTTTTATATCATCTATATTTCTGTGTATATATTCCTCCTCTCTCTCCTCCCCATCAAGTCATCCCTTTTAATAAAGATGAAAATGAAAAAAAGGTAATTCAACCAAACTAACAGATCAGCTGAATATGACTATATCTATCTATCTATCCATCTATCTATCCATCTATATGCATGTACATATACATATACATACACATACACACATATAAATACATATACATACACACATACATACACATGCGCATATACATATACACACATACACGCATACACGCATACACGCATACGCATACGCATACGCATACGCATACGTATACGTATACACACACACCAGCTTTGATTTGAACTCATATCTTCCCGATTCCAGGACTGGCACTCTATCTAGTGCAGCACCTAGCTAGAGTGTAATAATGTTCTATTTCATGAATATACCACTATTTGTTTGGATATTTCCCAATCAATGGGTACCTATTTTGTTTCTGGCTCTTTAGTACTATAAAAAATGCTATCAATATTGCTGATGCCTTTTCTTCTTGCATAAAGGATCGTAGATCTAGAAGCGACCTCAGAGACCATCTCATCAAACCCCTTCATTTTACAGATGGAGAAACTGAGGCTCAGGGAAATTAAGTGATTTGCCCAAATTGATATAAGTAGTGTCAGTAAGGAGATTTGAACCCAGGTCCTCTCCCTTCAGAGCCAGGGTTCTTTCCTCTGAATCGTTTTCCCTCTTAGTTATGTTTGTGTGTACTTTGCACTATAAACACAGACCTGAATCCTTTCTATAATAAAATATAATAGGAAAAAATTGGATGCAGCTAGATGGCATGGTGGATAGAGGGCTGGACCTGGAGACAGGAAGACTCTTCCTCCTGGGTTCAAATCTGGCCACAGACACTTTGTAGTTGTGTGACCCTGGGCAAGTCACTTAACCCTGTATGCCTCAGTTTCCTCATCTGTAAAATGAGCTGGAGAAGGAAGTGGCAAACCACTCCTATATCCTTCCCAAGAAAACCCCAAATGGGATCAAAGAGTCAGACACAATTGAAACAACTGAATAACAACAATAAATGGAAAGAACTCAGTGTAATTAAAAAATGAACTCAGTATAAATAGAAAAATCAAGTTTGTCCATGAAGAAGGGATTACAAAATGTTCCTCCCACCCTTTGGGGACAGCCAGGTGGCCCAGTGGATAGAGCTCTGGGCACAGAGTCAGGCTTTAGTTCAAGTATGGCCTCAGATACCTAGTTACTGTGTGAACTTGGGCAAGTAGTTTAATTTCCCTTCACCTCAGTTTCCTCATCTGCAAAATTGGGATAATAATAGCCCATATAATCCCAGGGTTGTTCTGAGGATCAGACGAGATGATAGTTGTAAAGTGGTTAGCACAGTTCCTGGCATATAGTGAGTGTCATATAAATGTGGCCTATTATTATTCTTTGACAAAATGAGAGATTTGATATATACACGAAATAAGAGTTTATATATGTGTATATATATGTATATGTGTGTATACAAACACACAACAGTAGCAACAACAACAAAGAAAAAAAATCTGATATCCAGCAAATCCATCTGACAATGTAGGTGATGTTCATGCCCTTGGTCTCCTGACTCTCTTCTGTGATGGAGAGAAATATGTTTCATTACATGTTGTCTGGGACCAAACTCAGCTATTATAATCACTCTGCCTTTGATGTTTTTTTTTGATCTTTTCACTGCCATTATCATAGATATTATGTCTACAGTATGATGTTCTTTGATGCTACTTACTTCTGTCTGCATCAGTTCATACAAATCATGACATGTTTCTCTGAGTTCTTCCTATGCTTCATAAGGTTGCCCAATAATACTCCATCATTTCCATATTCCACAATTCCACAACTGGTTCAGCAATTTCTCATTCAATGCATTCTCAATTTATTTCCAGTTCTTTGCTATTTGTGAAAAGTGCTAACAAATTTTTTCATAAATAATAAAAAAAGAAAATTTAGCTTCCTCTTGTCTATATCTCCATGAATTTCATTCGTGTTAACAAAACTTTCCTTGAATTATTTTCTTTCTATTAAAGTGGCATATACATTTATACAAAAGATGGGGAGCATGGGGAGGATATAGAGAGCCGGACATTGAGGGATGTGCTGTGGTAGCTTGGCTTTTTGGTTAGGAGTTAAAGGTAGGACGGGCCTTAGAGATCATCTGCTCCAATTCCTTCATTTTACACATAAGGAAACTGAGGACCATCTAAGTAAAATGACTTGTCCAAGGTTATGCTGCTAGTTTGTAGCAGAGCTGGGATCAGAACCCAGGACTCCTTACTCCAAATCAAATCCTGTTTCCACGTATAG